>NW_005054362.1:3193900-3195171 GCF_000277835.1 Geospiza fortis
CCGGGCAGCTGCCGGTGGGGCTGGGCCAGGAGTGTGGCACTGCCTTGTACCAGGTGGATACTCTGCTGCAAATCACATCTTCAGAGAAGGTACAGCCCATCAAAGCTCTGCTTTTGTCTTTAATTAATTTGGATTTTTTTGCCTAATAATTACCTGGGCTCCTTTGTCATGTTTTCTGGAGTGTTCCTGTGTGAAACAACCTTTCCCTTGCCAGGTCTCTGTGAACCCCCAGCTCCATGCATGCAGCTCCAGGGATGGCAGCATTGTTGCTGTGGACAGGTCTGTGGCACTTCTGGACAGCACTGGGCTGTCTCTTCTGATGCACATCCAGTTTGGTGAGTTCTTTCCTTTGGAATTCCACTTGGCAAGTGAAAACTGGCTTTTAAAATACCCAGGTTTGTACAGGAGAACATAGCAAGTGGCTGACTAGCCTGCAAAGGGAAGCGTTATAACAAGTACCTAAGTAATAAAAAGTGATTTTGGCTTCTGAAAGCAATTAATTATTTCAGTACAATTTCATTAGAATCCTTTCTAAGTTCTCACTGGATACTGGAACCACTCCCTGTCGGCCTCTTCCCATATTTCATTTAGTCAGAAGAACTTGTTTTGAAGAAATCTGGGACACTGTCTTGTCCAATTCTTGTGTTAATATTTATTCATGAAACCTAAATCTTGATATCTGACATTTTGCCATGAATCTTTTCAGACACTAACGTGGATGTAGTGGGTATGTGTCAAGACAAACAATTCCTTGTGGTTGGTGAGAGAAGTGGCAGTTTACATCTCATCCACATCCCATCCAAACAAACCTTGCTAACAAAGGTACAGTAACTTTCCTATTTAATTTTGCTCAGAACCTTTTGTTCTCAGACTTTCTGGAGGTTTTTTAAATCATTTTTCCAAATACCAAAGTATAACCATCCTTGCCTTTTTGACCACATATTCTAACTGAACAGGTGAAATGAGCACTTCTGTTCCCATGAGTAATGAATAAGGAAAATCTATTTAGGAATGGCATGCATAAACAAGAACCTTCATAAAAAATGTTTAAAGTTTGAAATGATAATCAATATTTCAATATTTTTGGTGAAATGCAAAATAATAGTCTTTATGCTGTTTCTATTTTAGATTTTGGTTGAACAATCTACAAGTGAAAAGACCTACTTAAATCTCTTTTTTGTTAAAGATAATGCAGATGCAGGTAAGAACTGAATGATTTTTTTCTCCCCCTTTGTTTGCATTTTTGTGATTTTGTTCCCCTTTAATAGCTC
>NW_005054362.1:3195423-3208727 GCF_000277835.1 Geospiza fortis
CAGAAAAGCATAAAGAAAAGTTAATTTTATATACATAATGCAAAGCAAAGTTGTAGAAGTTTCTTTATCTCATTAATTATTTTACTAATGCCATAGGAAACAAACATTCAGAATTCAATACTTTTTTCTTTTGAGACTGTGCTAAACATATGAAAATGCTTAAAAAAGGAAGAATTCCTTCTCTCTTCTTCTATCAGAGTTCAGTGGTTCTGTTCTATAAGCTCCCAGCCCTGTTCTGTCACAATATATTACATTATATTACATTGCATTACATTACATTGTATTATATTATATTATATTATATATTATTCTGCTTCTATTTGGAAATGGCAAAATTATTGTTTAAGATAGCCTAATCTATTGGTCAGGTGATTTTTTGGGGGGTCAGTTATGTCACTGTCCTGTTTACAAGCAAGTCTTCTCTTTACTTGCTCTTGAATACTTCAGTTTGAAATATTTCTGTTGGGTTTTTTAGGTGTTTACCACATGTTCATTCTTACAAGCAATGGATGCTTCTGCATTATGTGTGTCCCTCTTGGAAAAACACAGGAAGGTACGATGAGCTACAGACCCTTGGGATTTCATTGGAACAGGGAGATCTGTATTCAAAAACTTTCTTTTTGCCTTTTTAAAATTTTGAAAAGTTTATTTAACACTGATTTTATTTTTTTTTATGTTTAGCAATTGAGAAGATGGATATGACTACAGCAAAGCAAGTAAGAAACAACTGCAAAACTGGCAAAGTTGTTAAAAGTGCAGGGTTTGTCACCAAACTTTGCTCTGTACATTCCATTGACAATTTACCAGTCCATTATTCCCTCTCATACCTGTGATTGTTAATTTTTTTGTACATTTAGAAATGAGCAGAGATTTTTATCCACTGGTTCTATAAACAACTCTTTTTGTTCCCCATTTGTGGCCATCCCTGCTCTCCCACCCACAAGTTACAAGGACAGATAAAGACAACTTTCATCGCCACGGGAAAGCATCACAGCCTGGGCTGTCAGGACTTTGTCATCAGCAGCTCAGTGAACAAAATCCATCTGATCATTGGGGTAAGCACTAAGAACATGAACAATTTCCATGTGATCAGTGATGGCATTTTTGGATCTGCAACAAAATTTGTCTCCAGAAATTTGTCTCTCTTTTTCAAGCAGCTCATCAGCTTTTTGCACTCTTTTGCTTTTCATTTCCTTCACTGTCAATTTAAAGGTTGTCACTTGTACAGCCTGTCCATAGTTTTTCTCATAAGGAAATAACTGCTGTCATTTCCAAAATGACTTTGTTGTGATGGATGAGGGGAAAGTATTTTCACCCTGAGTTTCTGAGCTTAGAAATCACTGGTTCCTGGTCTGTACAGGCTGGATTGTTTGTAGATATTATCCTTGAGCTCGCAGACAAAACCAAAGCTGGTAAGAATCTTCCAATCAGCTTATCATACAGCAAGGCTGCTAAAATAACAAATTCAACAAAGCTTTAAGCATGAATTAAATACAGCAACTAATAAAGAAATTAAAATATAGACTTACTTCGAAATGTAATTGGCAAACTTGCAAACAAGTTCTCTGAGTTGATTTTTGGAAGCCTGTTGAATTCAATGGGATTTTCCTCAGTAGGCCCAGAGTAATTTCATTCAGCTTTTATGTTCTATGAGGAAGAAAAGTGGATATTTTGAAATACTGTTTTTCAAAGAGCCAAAAACTGCTGAGTGTAACAATTGCTGTAACAAAGGCTGGCCTTGAAAGGAGAAGGGGAAAAATGTTAAATTAAAAATAAAGAAATCAATGTTTTACTCTGAACAGCAGTAGAGGAATAAAGTTAAATTTCGTTTTGCAGCTTTCCAAGTTAAAGATCAATGGTAGAAGCAGACATGTCAGTGGTCAAACATCTCCTGTCCAACCCCATTTTGCTTTGCCTCTCCTCTCAGGGTAAAGGTGATTATGTGCTCTCCAGATGGGAGGTGGACCCCACCAATGCCTTGGTGTCTGCTCAAAGTTTTGCTGATTCAAGTCTGATCCAAGGTAAAGAAGGTTTTATCTTTTTATAGACAAGTGTAGATTTCATATTTAATTGCAGAATGTACTAATTTTTTGCTATTTCATTGTTTTTAATAAATGCACATGTACCAAATCGAACAATTTTGTAACAGTACAGCCAAAATGTGGGCTTCAAAATTGCAGTTTAACTTAGTCACATAAATCACAATTCACTTTAAGCTAAACTTTGCACAGTCCTAGGAAGGACTGGTTTAACCCATGAGGTTAAACCACAAGGTTTCCAATACTTAGTGGTGTGTTTGAATATGTTTTTGCTTCTGATACATATCTCAAGAAAAATAATGAATTTACTTGAATATTCATATTTTTTAGGTGCTGCAAAACTTCAAGTCCTTGACAATCAGCTGTTTGTTTTGGATACAGAGGTATGGGTAATGATTTGCTTTAATCTTCACTTTACAATGTTCTTGAACCAGCTTATAAACATATTTTTTAAGGTTTGAAGTGAAATTTCTGTAAAATGAAGGTGCTTATATTTACTTATATCAAGAGCATCTTGATCTTCCTGTGGTTTTTTTTTAATTCTACTCCTATTCATTGTTTAAGACACAAAATGTAATATTTTGTTCAAAAACTGTCTTCTATGAAGCAAATGTGAACTCATGTCTGATTTTTTTTTAAATCTAGAACATCTTAAGCACGTGGGATATTTATTCTCTCACTCTAATTTGGGATTGGCCTTTAATACATATTGAAGAATTTCTTCTCACTACTGAGTCAGATTCCTCTCAAGTCACATGGTAAGTGAAGAGTTACAGCACCAACCCTGAGAAGTGAAAAGTTGTCTGGTGCTGTGATTTCTATGAAATATCTCATTATTTTGGCCCAGATGCTGGTGCAAAACATCATGTCCTTGTTAGAAATTCCTTTTCTTAAAAATTAAGATTAAACAGAATGTGTGAAAAAGGGTAACTACTGTTCTGAAGTGTGAGAAAGTGCTAGAAACCATTCAGCTATATATTAAAATATAAAGGGGATTTCTAAATGTAGTTGTTGTCATGGAATGCAAAATTTTCTAAAACACAGAAAGAAAAATATTTCAGTTTTAACCTCAGATTCCTACAGCAAATTTTTCTTTCTTTTATCTCTTTCTCTTTCATTAGGCAGGGGCTTGACAATGTGAAACTGATTGTCATGACAATGCCAGATGCCAAACAGGTAAAATCTCCTCATCTGTGTTCTGCTCCTTAATTGTGATGCAATTGCTCATTGGAAAAATAAAAGGGGAAGAGGGATGGAGGTGGCAAAATATTTGGGACACAGAGAATTCTGAGGAGCTTAAATCCAATCTGAAATGTGGCCATTTACATCTCAGGGTTTAGGAAGTGAGGGCTGTTGGGATTCTTGTGGGGTTGCCCAGGCCAAGCTGTCCCTGGTTGGGGCTTTTATGGATGGTTTGGGGTTTATTTGTTTGGTTCTTTAAGGTAGGCAGACAAGGAAGAGCAGCAAAATGTATTATTGTCTTACAGCCCTTCCCAGATTTCTTTAGAACAACATCTCTGCTGCCTTCAGCATCTACCCCCAGCCACAGTCAAGGCAGTCCACTGACATAAAATACCAGGATGAACATTATGTGATTCTAAAAATTAGATTAAACCTGCTGAATTATACATAATAGGCCTAGAGAGAGAGAGAGAGAGGGGGAGGCAAAGTCTGAGCCTTCATTAAACTTCCTCAAACTGGAGATCTGCATTCCATAAAAAGTCCTACAAATACTGCCCTCTAATTCCACAAGAATTCAGAAATTATTCTGCAAATATCACTCTCTCACCAGTGTAAGAGAAAAAAGCAATTCTAACTTCTTTGTTTGTTTTCTCCCTTTTTTTTTTTTTTTTTAATAGATGAGAAGCCTAATGGTTTTTGCATTGCCCACTATGCAACAGCTCTATTCTCTGGAAGTGTCTCCTGTTTCTTCCCTTGTTCAAAGTGGGATTTGCACTGTAGGTTTTGATGATTTTGTTTTTCTTTGAAGAAATATAGTTGTCTTAATACGTGTAAATATTAAAGAGGGTAGTGAGTTATTCTTGTTAGGTTAGAACCAATTTCTGCTAGAAACTATGCAGGAACCATACAAAGAAAGATTAAGTGATATCCCCAAAGGATAGAGAAAAATATTCTATTATGAAGCAAACTGAACAATTTCAATTTAGTCTGAGGTCTCTTGCACTATGTAACAGCACTGCCAGTGGTTCCTGCTGCTGCTACAGCTAAAAACTGAGGGAAGTTTTTTTAAGTTCTCTTAGCATAGAAAAATGCTGTGGGTTTATTTGGAATTCAGTTTATTTCACCTGATGGTTTCTGTCATTGCTCACTACAGGATACAATACACTTCTTGGAAGGAATTCATGAAAAGCATCAGATGTAAGACAATATTTTGTTTGTAACTAGCTCATTATTATATAAAAATGGCAAATTACTTCCACATAGAGTTGATAAATTCACAGAATTCCCTCTCATCCTCAGGCCCTCTGAAGACCCAGTTTCTATAGTTGTGATGAGAAGTTTAACTGAAGCCTTGCCAGAAAATAGGTATTGGTTTCTGTGAAAAACCATTGAATTGTATTTTTTTTTTAATATCTGGACTTACATTGAAGTGGTTTATTTTATTTCCTCCCCAGACTAAGTCGTTTACTGCACAAGCACAAATTCACTGAAGCAGAGAATTTTGCTATTCAGTTTGGACTGGATGTTGAGGTGAGTTGTTCATTTATGAGAAACACATTAGAGATTAACGAGCATAACTGAAATTATGAGAATGTCCTTGCTCTGTAGTCCAATAGAAAGTATTAAAAATATTACAGATATTACCAAGGCAGTGGAATGTTACCTTATAAAACAACTCACCATATTTGTATTATTTTTTTAAACAGCTTGTATACAAAGTAAAAGCAAACACTATTTTAGAGAAACTGGCTTCAGCTTCTCTTGGGAGTTATGGCCAGGAAGCCTTGCTGGATCTTGGCAATGAAGCCAAAGAAAATTTGCAAAAAATTCAGGTTTGTTTCTATTTCTACCCTCTCTCCCTACTAAAACCATTCAAATTATAGAGGATCTTGGAATTAATTTCAGTTGTTTCCTTATGCTAACAGGACAGCCAGTTTGTTGTGAATTACTGCATCAATGCTCCATGGCCACTGTATGAAACCACTCGAGAAATGCTGAATTATGCTAAAGTCAGGGTAAGGGCTTTATTTGTTTCTATTTCTTCTACTCTTCAACTTCTAATTCATTCTTCTGTACAACTTCAGAGGGGCACAGAGCAGTTACAGTCATTCCAAAAGGCAAAAGTAAAGGCATTATAAATCCTGTGTAACCAAACAAATCCTGTGTAACCAGACATGAAGAAGCAGCAAGTCTTGTTCCAATCTCGTTCTTGGTATTGCTGAAGGGCAAGAAAGAGCTCACAGTTTTATTTTTGTATCACAAAGCAGGGTTTAGTTTTGAGTAGCAGGTTTTTTTAAGTACCTTTAAAATATTAATTTTCAAACTAAAGCTCAAAGTAGGTCACCTTTTTTGTTTATTTTAGTCTTATCAAACAGAGCCAGAGAGATCCACATGATCTGTCTGAGCCTCCATCCATGCAGAAATCCAAGCAGATTAGACTGGATCAGGTTAGATCCAATCTAACATTGTAAAATCTCAGTTTACAGGGTCCTGACTTCTTGCTCATGTCTTTACTGCACTCACAGTCCTGTCTGGCATGTTCTGAGTTATCAGCCAAGCCCTTTCATGTCCTTTTTTCAGATCTTGAAGAAAGATAACAGAACCAATGCTCTACCATCTGATGGGGCTCCAGTATCCATAGCTGAGGTGAGGACAAATTTTTTGGTTCTACAGTATCATATAAACAATTGTAATGTAAAGTTTTACAAATTCTAAATTCAAATTATAACTATAAACTACTGCTGAATTTTAAAAAATCTAAACAATATTAAATTTTATAGTATGAAAGAGAACCACAGTAATGTCAGATTCAGAAATAAGCCATTCCTTCAGTCATAGAAAGATTCAGTTTCAGATGCTCCATAAATTGAAGGCAGAACCTCTCTTAAAGTACTTTTTGGGGTTTAATTTTGTTTTTTATTTAGTTCTGTTGTAAACTGGCCTCATCTGCCTTCAAGGAGAATCAGTGCTCCAATCATGTCATGTAATATGTTCAGATATTAACCTTAAATCTCCTCTGCATTCAGGTGTTGAGAGCTCAGGCAAGGCTTACAACATTCTGTGAAGCTTTTGGACTAGAGAAATTCAGGTTTGTTTGTGTTTTAAGATTTAAAATAAATTTTATTGTGATTGTTTAGATTGTACCACTGAAATTAAGATTATTTTTGTTTTTAATATGAATTCATTAAACTTCAAGCTCTTAAGTTTCCTATCCTGTGCTGTGGAGAAGGGACAATGCAGAGGTTGAGTCATCCTATATATTGAAAACATAAATTATCTCTTGCACATCCACTTAAATAGTTGGGGCTTCTGTTCAAGATGTGTAGGAGGGATTGTGGTTTTATACAAACACAAAGTACCATTCCTGTTGCTTCTTACAACATCCAGCACTAGGTAGAAAGGTTTTCAAGTTCTCCCCCCAGTTTCTTTGTTGATGACATTTAACAAAGCTTCTCTTCCTCCTCACTTTTAGTGGCATTGCTTGGACAGAATTCCTGAACAATGAGGATGTGTTCAAGATTATTATTTTTCAGCTGGAAGAAGGAAATTTGGCTTGTGCACAGTACCTCTGGCTTAGGCATCAGGTGAGGTGGCACAGACATCTCTGGTTTTATGGAGGGGGTTAAATCTCTTCCATTTTCCAGCCTAATTTCACTGGAGCTGTTACAAAACAGCTCCTCAGAGAAGCAAAGGTGCATGGCAGCATCTCATCAATTACCACAATGATTACCTGTTCACCTGGATGCTTAGGAGGCTGAACTTCTTATTGATTTAGGAATAAACTGGTATTTCTGGTGTCAGAATTCATACTTCTAAGTCATGGCAATTTGATTTATTCTGCAGTGCTTGTAATCTTCCACTCACTTTCTTGCAAGCACAGCTCTTAGAATTAAGTGGATGTTTGCTGCCTGCCTTAAAATCCTTTAAAAATAATCACACAGACTCCTTACTCTGAATGACACATTTAAGATAGTGTGTGTGTGTGTGCTGTTATTTTACTTTTTACTGCAGGACTTTCAGTTCCATGTCTGTTGTTTTCTCAGTAAGCCAGAACTATAAAATGAGTGTGAAAGTAATAGAACAGTGTCATTTGTCAAGAAATTCCTTCAATTGGGTCTTTTTTTAAGAAGACCAAACTCTAGTTTTACTGAACAGAGCAATTTATTTAATTTCTGTCTATGACTACTGAGATTTTCTCTCTGTATTTGTGAAATTTACTGGCTCTTCCTATTAGTGAAACAGATTTACAGAGTACCAGATGAACATTTACTCCATGGATCTGTAATTGTTCTGGTTTCATATTTTAGGCTGATTTTGAAAGCAGCTTTGATGAGAAAATGCTGAAGGATTTGCTCAATGCTATCCATTTCACTGCTCCTTTGAAGGAACTTTGTGTGTGGCTTAAAAATTGTGTGATCCCCTTCTCAAGAAGTGTTGTGCCAGATGGACAGGTGAGACTGACTTAAGAACTGTAAATTGTCATTTTCTCACACTAAGATGCTTCTACTGTCAAACCTCCAGACTTCTGAATGTCAGGAACTTGTTCCTCTGTCTTTCAAATGGATTCTTGTCCCCACCATTTATATTTGAAATTATTTCTTTTAAAAGAAGCTTCTAATGGCAAATTTTGCTTTGATAATTAGTATAACTCTAATTATAACTGTGTTTTTTTCCAGAAAATATTAGCAAAATGGCTGGAACAAGCTGCTCGAAACCTTGAGTTAACTGACAAGGTAAATCACGCTGCAGAAACTTGGCATATCCTGTATTTCTACATGTATCATATGGTTTGCTAATATCAATTCTTTTGGACAGGCAAACTGGCCTGAAAATGGACTCCAAGTGGCAGAGATTTTTTTTACAAGTAAGAATCAAGGTGAACTGGGAGTGACAGCTTTTGGCAAGTGGACTCCTTTGGTAAGAAACGTAACAAATACAAGAATTAGCTACTAAAAGACTTCAAACAGATGCTGTGTGCTAGAGCTGGAGTGGAGGATAATTAGGTCACTGGTGGGTTTGGTGAAGATTGACTTAATTCCATGAAAGGAAAGAATTTTCCAATTTTCTTGTGTTTAAAGATTTAAAAAAAAGTACATGACAGCCTCTCAATGGCCTTGTCTCCTAACATTTCATTTCTTAACACTGTTTCAGAGGTGTGGTGACTGTGAAGAGATACAGAGGTTAAAGAAGCTGGTAAATGATTTACGAGAATTGAGAAATCTGTACAGAAAATACAACTGCAGGCTGGCATTCTGTGATTTTGAAAAGGTAACACTGCAGACACTTGAAAAAGTGCTTTTCAGTTTGTTCTGAAAAGGAGACTCTTATAGCATGTAATTTAAAATCAGACATAAGAGAAATCCTGATGGATGTTGGTTCAATTTCCATCCATAAGCTGCTGGGACTATTTGAGAAGTTGTGTTACAAATTTTCTTTTAACTCAGGTTATAAATATAACCTAAGACACTGGGAGAAGCTGTGGCTCAAACTCTGCAGATTGTTACAGATCATCTACTGTGGAACAAGGATTGGCTGCAGAGGAATTGAAAGTACAATTGAAAGAACAAGAAAAGCTTTGTAGATGAAAGGGTTTATTTGAGCTAAAAAGGAATTCTTTAAAGATTCTAAAGAGGGAAATCTTTCAGTTGATTTCAGTAGCCTCTAGATGTTGGATTATGTGTCAGAGATGAAAATGGCCTTGCACTGACAGGAGTGATGTTCTAACTTGGCCTTTTCCCACTTGCTGCCCAGGAAAATGCAACCACTATTGTGTTTCGCATGCTTGACAAAATTTTGGCACCAGAGCTTGTCCCATCAATTTTGGAGAAGTTTATAAAACCCTACCTGTGTGAACACAACCTACAAAAAGATGAGCTTCTTCTACAGTATGTCAAGGTATTCATGTTTTCCTCCCTTTTGAAGAAAACTATTTCAACATCAGGAAGCAGAAACCAAGTCTGATGAATGTTTGAATTTACAACTGAATTTCAGGCCCAGCTTTTAGATTAATCCTATTCCTGTCAATGAACTTAATCACAGTTACTGTTTCAGTTATGAAACAATCCCTTAATGCCCAGAAAACTTCACACTTTTGTTCATATTATGAGATACTCCTATATTTTCTAATTTCAAGTGTTCTGATCGCCTTTATCAAAACACAGGATTTGCTGGAGCGCTGTCGGACACGATCCATTTCAGTGTTTGAAACTGCCTGGGAGGCCAAGGCAGTGGCTGTCATTGGCTGCATCTCTGACACTGATGTGAGTATATTTCATGAAAGGCATCAAGTGACTCCAACACATCAGTTCAGAGCAAAATGTGATTTTTACATACTGCTCTGAGTAGATTTTTAATGAGTGCCATGAGGAGGAAATAGTATGGTATGATGTTATCTTGTTATTCTATTTTAGTCATCTCCCCTGTGATATTTTTTGAGCTGTGATGTCACCACATGGAAAACACACCAATTTTAATATGTGTGGAACCACAGTGTCATAAATGACTGCAAGCATTTTCTAATTGAACTTGACAATCATATGATGACAATAAATGCCCTTTATGCAAGTGAAGATTGGGCAAGGAAATAAAATACTTGCCTAAAGGGATCAGTCACACATGAACAATACTTCAAGGGACTACTTTGAAAGTTATTTTGCAAAATGAGCTGTTTGTGTCCCTTCTGCAGCTGAAATTTGATGCAGTGCTGCAGATAATGCAGGGAGCTGTGGTGCCATGGAGTGCAGCAGTGGAGCAGCTGGTCAGACAGCACCTGGAAATGAATCATGCCAAGTAAGCAACATCCCCTTGGCTGAGGAAATTCTGTATGTGTGATGTGGGGTGATAATTAAATCCCATAGCTGGGGGGTAGCAAATGATAGTTGGATTTGTCCCCAGAGTGAAGTTACTGCAGGAAAGTTACAGACTGATGGAGATGAAGAAGCTTTTGAGAGCATATGGGATAAGAGATACCAATCTTCTAAAGGACAAGCAGATGATAATGGTAAGTTACCAAGAGTTTAGATATCTCCAAAGGTCACAATGAACAGCACTTGGTGATTTTTTTGTTTTACCATTTGAGCTGGGTTTTTTAACATCTCCCCTTCATTAGAAGACATGAATATTTCTGGAGAAATTCCTCAATATCACCAGACAAATTTTCACAGTTCCCAGGCTAATTCAGTCCCCAAGCCCTATTTTCTCCCAGTTACACTTCAGTCAGCTTTTCTCTAGATAAAAGTTTTAAGCTTCCAGGTAACTTGCTTGATACAAACTGAACAATACCATTGGTAAAGTAGTTTGTATTAACTAATTCCTTTGTTATCCTTTACATCCACAAACTAAAGTCCATTTCTGTTTTCTTACAGAGGCTTGTCAGATACATTCTCAAACAAGATACCCCCACTTGCCTGGAGGATGCCTTGAAAATTGTGGAAGCCTACCTGCTGCCCACTGGGGAAGTGTATTTCCTGAGGATGATGGACCTGATTGACAAAGGAAGGGTAGGGAAATATTTCATGGCAGTTGGTCTTGGAATTTACAGACACTGAGACCTCCTGACAAAACAGGGACAAGTTTGCTGAAATTTTATAAGCAGTTTGCCTAAGTATTTTTAATTTAAATTATTAATTTGATACCTAACTGCATTAGCAGCAATGTTTAGCATTGAAAATTAGTTCTTTGTCAGAGCTTTATCCTTCTTTTGTGGCAGAATAGGGTGAAAGTTGTGACCTGCAATACACCAGAAGAGTTTGGAATTGAAGTCTCTACACATTTTCATGCATTGCTATTTACCCTCATGGCCATTGTGCAGCCATTGCATCAGAACAAGAATGTACACATAACTCAGCTTTTCCAAAAACAAATGCCCTTTCCTTTTTAATATTTCTCTTCTAATTTTGTTTGTTTCTTTTTCTGCCTTCAGGGAGAGGAATCTCTGACTTTGTTAAAATCTCTGCCTCTGGCTAAGGCTGAGGAAGTTGCAGAGAGATTGACTCTGTGGGGAAGACTGGTGTTACAGAACAAAGCAGATGATCCTGAAGAGGTACCAAGGCTTTTCCCACCACAAAGTGTGCACACAAATTATTCTGAAAAGGGAGAGGTGGGGATATTTCCTGTGAGAGCTGACAGACTGTGGAGTAAACACATATTACACCTACAAAATATTTACTGTTCTATAAAGATTAATATGTAAAATAACTTTCTGTTCCTTTGCTTTTCAATTGGTTGTGCCTTAGCCTTGGTAATTGTTGCTTAAGAAGTTTGCATTGTGCTTTAAGAACTGAAGCCCAAATCTATTCTGGCAACATTTTAATAAAAAACAAAATCTTCTTCCTTTCCTGCAGCAAAACCCACAAATGCTTATGACTAAGACGCTGGTGGAAATCCTCAAATTCTGGTTCAGCATTCAAAAAGGTAAAGGTACAACTTCAACATCTTATATCTTCCTTGTGTAAATGGAATCAAAATCTAATTGTTTTTCTCCTCCAACAGACAATCCTGTGAAGAAATACGAATGTGAAGAAAACCTAAAGTTGTTTGAAACACTTGCTGCCCTGCAGGTGGGTATTTTTGTTGTTTTAAATCCTTTTTGATTACTGTAGTTACTCCAATTGTTTTTATCACATTGATCATATTAAAAATTAATTGCATTTACAACATGCATGCAAAGGTTGTTTTTTATTCTTGACTTCAAATTGATTCTAAAGCTAATCTAGCAATTTAATCTAATCTGGGGAAGTTTCCAATTAGAACTCAGTTGTCTATTTGAACCAAAAATTAATATTGTCACTAAAGCCTTAATTGCTAACATTTCAAAGAGTTCATGATATAGTGCTGTAAGAATTTATGAAGATCTCAGTACAGTAGGTAAAAAAAGCAATTTCAAGGAAGTGAAATGGATACAAATATATAATTTTTTGTTGTAGGAGTATTTTGATATCTTTCTCTCAGATGAAGAATACAGGAGCCCTTCACTGATATCTGCACTTCTTGAGGCTCACATAAGCTCTTATGAACGTGTCAGATCTGCATCCAAGTCTAGAAAAGTGCAAGCAGTGAATTGTAATTCAGAAGGTGGCAAGCCCAAAACCCCTCCCACTGAATCCAGGCTGTACAGACTGGCTTTGCTCCTGCAAGTCTCAGAGCATGAACTGGGAGAAAAACTGGCCTTGAGAGCCCTGGATGATGGAAAAGTGGAAGTGGCTGTCAATATATGCAGGTAAAACTGCAGAGCTTCTCAAGATCATCACTTTTAATGGGCTTCTCTGAACTATTTCTACCACTTTTTTGAATTATGTAAAGCAAAGGAAAAGGCTTTTTGTATTAGTTAAATAATTAGAGAATAATTAAGAAAACCTTAAGAACTACTGGCTTTTTACTTTTAACATCCTTTTCTTTCTTAAAAGGGAGTTCTATGAAAACAGCTGGAATGAAAAGACAGGGCAGCTGCTGTTTGCAGTGTGCCAAAGGCTCTGCCACATGCTGGGAGCTGATGTTCCAATGATCACTCCTGCTGGGATGGATCTCCCAGCACTGATCCATGAGCTGGCTGGCCAAGCAGCCACACTCTGCAGTCCAGGTAATTCCTGTTCCCATTTAATTCATGTTGGGAGCCCAGCTTTCCAACCAGAGTTCAATAAACCTGAAAACCAAGTGAATTTCTAGACCTGCATCTGTGAAAATAGGTTCTGCAATATTGTTTCATTTTAATTGGACAGATGAACCTTCAATTTCTGCCAATGATCTCAATATTTTCACAGATTTAGTGCTGGATTGTCTGGAACTGTGTAAATACACTTCACTTGCCAAGGAAATTCATGGACAATGCCAAATGGACAGCTATGAATTTACAGCAGAGGTATTTTCTGTGCTGTTCACTGCATGTATTCTTTTCCCTCTGATTTCTCCACCACTCTTAAGTCAAAAAGCCAACAACAACAACAAAAAAAACCTCAAATAAAAATTAGCTAGAATTTCCTAGAATTTGTGTGTTCTTCAGCTTAAAGAATGAACTGATTTGAGTCCTAAAAGCAGTGCAGCTGTGGGACAAGCACAAGTAGCATTCTCCACTTACATTTCAATCCA
>NW_005054362.1:3208740-3228946 GCF_000277835.1 Geospiza fortis
GCTGAAAATAGGGATTTTATCCAACAGTTTCTGCAGGACTGGCAGAGAGCTGGCTCGAAAGTATGGCAGGGAGGGTTTGGCTTTTAAATGAATGTACTATGTGAAAGCTTTCCCAAGAGTTCTGTAAAACTTTAAGATGATCAAGTTCTTGAATTGCAGCTTTGTTTTCTGTTTAGGTCAAGCAGTGCTTTAGGCTACTTGAAATGAATGGGCTCTTACAGCTGGAGTGGAGTAGAGCAGAGTGGCTGGGCTTGTTTATCCACAAAATATTATTTTTCTAGAAAATGGCCCATTTGCAGAATGTTTGCTTATAATATTTGGCCAAGAATGTTGATGAAAGCCTCCATTAAATTGAATAAGAGTACATTTTGGCTTTACAACTAAACAGCTGCAACGTGAAAGACAAATGTGGCCACTCTAGGTAGGAAATGGATTTTTTGCCATTGGCCAGTGAACAGAATTACTACTTTCAAATAGAACATCATGTTCTATTCCTGTATTCCAAACCAGAAACCTGTTAGTGGGCTCATTAACTCTGCCTTTTATTGTGTGTACTTTTGACAATGTTCTTACTTAGACAACATCTTCTGGAGGGGATAAAGATCCTTACAAAGAGTGGACTTTTGATGATTTCTTTAAAGAAGATGGGATAGTCCTGGATCCTCAGACATCTCTTCCAGTTGCATATGAACTCATTTCTGCTCTTCTGCCTATCTGTGGTAAGCTTGTTCTCCTCAACATTGACACGATAGAAAATCTGATTTTTATCTAGAAATATAAATAATTCAGCTCATGTGTGGAAATTATCACCTCAGTTAGACAAACTCATGGTAGAAATACCCATCAGAGGGTGTAGAATGGAAAGATAATTTTGGGTTTGGTTCCTATTTCCACAGATGAAGAGTTTAATATTGACTGTCTCATGCAAAGGATTCACACACAAAGTAGTTACTGAAAACTGTTGGATTCCTGTGTGAGTCTGAAAGATATTCCCCCCTAAAAAATAAATTCTGAGCAGGCACAGTTTAAAATAGCATCAATGGCTCTTGGGGTTCACATATCTCCATTTTATATCCTGTCCTGTGGTATTTTTGAGGTTCTCCCAGACTTACTGGTGGTGCTGAGTTCCTGGCGTGCTGCTGATTCCTGATGAGCATTTTCTGTCTTTCAGAGGACAAGCTGTACCCCCTGGAGTCCCAAAGCCTGGCACACAGAACATTCATGGAAGGTATCACACCCTGCTTGGGTGGCAAAGGACCTTAAAAATCACCCAGTTCCAGGGGCATGAGGGCAGATCCTCCACAATGAAAGTCTAAAGAGACCAGTGGAAAACATGAGGTTTAAATTCACCCTACACAAGCATGACTGACTCATAGGGGGTTTTACAGGTGCCTAAATGTTCCACTTAAAGCCATATTATAGGGGGTGGTTTGGTTCAGCACAGAATTCACCAGTTTGGGTGCTAATTGCCACCATTCCATTTTTGAGCATCTCAAAACCTGTACTTCAGGACAGTTCTACCACTCTGAGTGAGGATCATCAAGGCCTGTCCAAGAAGACAACTTCTGGTCAAAAATTTGTGGATTTTGGCTCAAAATGAGAATCTGTATTAAATGAAAAGCCCTGAGAATTTTAGGTTTTAAAGAGAACTAAGGCAAACCCTGAGTCATAACTTTAATGAAGAAAAAGAGAAACTGCTCTGATATGAACTACAAGAACAATATGCTTCATAATTACTTTCTGGGGTTGTTTTTGAAATATTTTACAGGACACAACTTCCTGCTGCCTGTTGGATCTCCCTTCTCTGCAGCAGTGCAGAACCTGCTGGAGTGCAGCCAGTTCCAGCTGGCCCTGCAGCTCACAGTCTGTGCCTTTGGCTCCTGCCTCCAGCACGGCATTTCAAACACCATGGAGCTGTCCCCAAGTCAAAAGGTGACTTTTGGCAAGTTTGGAATAGTTGTCTAAGCATTTAGAGAATTAAATCACTAAGGATCTCACCATGACCTTTTATTAGCACCACCTGATCAGATGTTGAGTCAGTTTGTGAAAGGAGCTGGTGGTTTCTTCCCTGTTTTTCATTATCCCCTCCCTTTGCAAAGTGTGTTCAGAGCTGAGCTTTTATTCCTGACCTTGCTGCAGAGACTAGAATGAGTGCTAATAATGATTTACTCTGTTCTTTCATGTTGTTTTAGTATGGGAAAAGTCACAAGTAGAATATTCAAGAAACATTCCTCAATTCAAAAGTACTTGGAAAACAGAAATCCTTTTCTATCTAGAATAAATCTTTGTAAGGCCTTAAATCTGAAAATGCAATTACTATAGCACCTCCTACTATGCTGTAAATGACAAGAAGTTGAAGATTTGGAATTTAGTTTTAATTAGGTGCTGTTTTCTTCATAACAGCCACATGACAGTGACCTGCTACTCACTGAAACCAGAAGTTTCCTCATAGCTATGAAGGAGAGGAGCAGTTCAGTGATCAAAACTTCTGTCCTGAACTTACTGCACAAGGTAAAAATCCCCTGGAAATGTGAGGCAACCAATTCTGCTCTGCCTGGCAGCCACATGGAATTGTTTCAGTTGGAAAAGACCCTCGAGATCATGGAGCCCAACCCTTCACCTGAAGCCAAGCCCACCCCAAAGCTGTCCTGAGCTCCACATCTTGAAACTCCTTCAGCAGGGGTGTCTCAGCCACCTCCCTGAACAGCCTTTTCCAAAGAGTCTTTGAGCCCCTTTGGGGCTTTTCCTGCTCAATTTGCTCTGCTTGGAAGGTTCTGGACAGTGGGAGCCTCTCACCTTTGGGGGATCCTTTAGGGTCCCAAATGACTGTAATGGCCTTTAGGATCTGTAGGTATTCTCTGTCTCATTTCAAATCCTGGATTTGTTTTAGATTGATAGTTTTCCTAGGTAGGGGGAGGTTTTAAAAAGCTCTGTGCAAAACCTGACATTTACCATCTTGTAAGGCAGCTTAGGCTAAGGGAAGTCACTTTCAGACTGGTTTCAGGATATTCAGATGTTAAATTTTAAATCCTGAAATGCATTTTTATTCTTTTTCCTCCCTGACTTAAGGACCCAATACTTGTCTAAATTCTGGAGTATTTTTCCTGTGTTGCACCTGATACAGAGACCTATTGAAGAAATTAAATAAATTCCTAAAGTTTATCATTTTTTTTCCAACCCACAGGTGTTCAACTCTCGTGTCATCGATCAGAACTTGGCCCTGGGCTATTGCACCGTTTTACCCAAGGAAGAAATGTTCCATAAGCTGTGGGAGGTCATAAACAACTCCTGGCAGAATTACAGAAAAGTTTTGGTAAATTCCCAAGGCCTTGAGTTTCTTCAGCAAACAGAGAATGTTCAAGAGATCCTTCCTTTAGGGCCCTGGGGGAAGAGCTGCCTCTGTACCACAGTGGGAAGTTGCTGTCAATATTAATGATTTTCAACCTCATCATGACTTATTTCAAAGCTTGAAATTATTTATTTCAGGTGCCATCATAATTGATATCTATGTTATATTTTGGTTAAGTTGTTCTCTGGCAGCAGCTCTCAAGAATGGAATGAGTGAATATTAAAATATGAAGGAAGATGGGAAGTAAAGAAATGGGGAGGGAGAGTACTGCAAATTCTGAGAAAATGCCTAAAAAGTACCTTTTGTATTACTTTCTACAATGTTAGGAAAATATTTTAAAGTAAAATTTAAAGCAGCTTTGAGCTGCCAGCTCAGGAGATGGGGTAGTCCTGACACCTTCTCTGAGGTTTGTTTGCATTTTACACAGTTGTGTGATCATTTATTAATTGTTTGAAGTTCCTTTAAGGATTTAGACCTCAGGATTCCCAATTTTCAAATTATTTCTTAGACTTCTCTTCACTTTCTGCTTCCTTCTAGGCAGTAGCTCTGGTGGGAGCAGAGCTTGCTGACCAATATTGTGAAGCAGAAGAAAAGAGAAAATTCCAGGAATTGGTTATTGATGCAGAATGGGGCATCCAGCTTGGTAAATTTGGTGTAAGTTTTTATTTATTTACTTATTTTAGGGTTTTGTTGACTAATAAGTTAATAATATCAATATAGTTTGGGATGTGTGTGAGTTTTTAGGCAGATTTCCCATTCAAATGTAAGCAAAGTTGGGGTTTTGTTTTTGATTTTTCATTCTGCTTGTCTGCATAAATAAACATCAAAAATGGAAATGCAATAATTGAGGGGGCTGAAAAAGAAAATTGAAGTTCTTGAGTATTGTTTGAAGCAGGGGATAATCAGCAAACCCACTGCTTTTTCCTGCTGCTCTGACAGTGTCTGGGTTGAAACTAAAAGAAGTCAAAGCTTCACTGTATGAGGAATTAGTTTTGATATTGTCTAAAAGCCTCTCTTGAGCAGATGAATGTGGTTTTATCTGCAGATTTCTTTTGAGACTGTGTTTAGGCAGCCACCAGTAAGGAAGAAAGAGCTCATTAGAGTGCTGGTACAGAACCCAGAAGTGGACACAGCTCTCATCTTGAATTACTGCAGGTACTGATTCCGTGGAATCTATTGCTATAAAAACAACCATGGCCACTGAAATCTCTTTTGCTTTAAATAAATCCTAATAATTATAAAATGCAAACTCTTCTTAAAAAAAAAAAAAAGCTATTCAGAATACATCCTGCCTTGGATTAATTTATATCTAAGGAAAGAAGCTCCTTAATGACACCAAAGCTCCCAGAGAAAATCACATTCTGTTCTCTCCTAGCACTTTCATGCTGGACAGTGATGCTGCACTGCAGCTCTGCATTGAAACCCTTCTGCTCCAGAATTCCAACACAAATGATGTTGAGGATGACTCTGCAGAAAGCAGTGAGAGGCAACCTCATTCCACATTACTGGCTAGAGCACTAAAAATAATCCCTCTGCTGAACAGCACCAAAAACCTGGTCATGAGCCTCAGTGGAATATTGTACAAGGTAAAAAAATATAAAATAAAACATAAAAACAGCACAGCCACATCCCTGGAATCTACATCCAATAATTGCTGCATGTCACTTGAATGACAGAGGAATAATTCCACAGAAAATGAAAAGATTGTGTTTTTTCCAAATTTTCTTAATGCTTGTAAATGTTAAAATTCAGGTTTTTGCTTCTCTACAAAAGAAATGACAGCCACTTTCCTAATTTTTTCCAAAGAGAGGCAGGAGTCTTTCATCCCCACTTCCCTTAAAAACTGACCAGCCAGAAAATCAAACAAAAAAGTCATTTCTAAGTACACTGGAAGAGTTCTACATAAAAAATAGGTGGGGACTAAAAATTATATGCTGGGGGTGGTTTTGTTTGGTTGGAGTTGGATTTTGTATTTTGGAGGGTTGGGGTTTTTGTGGGGTGAGTTTTTTGGAGTTTATTTTGTTTCCAGCACTTATTGTTTGGTCCTTCTGCAAAATCCTGATGTCTTTTTTTAGGATTTAGGAAAGGGTTTTAGAGATTTATGTCATGATGCTTGTATCAACATAACAATGAAGAAACAGTAATTGGTATTAAAATTGGGGAAAAAATCAACATACTTGTGTGTTTTATAAAAACAAATCAGGTAAGAGCTTATAAAACAGATGGTTCTTTTGAACAGCTGGATCCTTATGACTATGAAACACTGGAAATTGTCCTGAGAGTGATCCAAAGTGCTGATGAGAAGAACACCAGCATCCAGCTGAGCCAGGTGTGTGCAGATGTTCCAGATGTGTGACCTTGCTAATGACACCTCAATCCTGCTTTGTCTGTTTATTGATGGAGCTATTCAGCACTGTTGAAATTAAATTAATTATTCCATGTACACATCTGTCCCTCAGAAAATAACCTTTAAAAAGTGATTTCTGGTAATTTCTCAGTGATTTATATTTTTTTTTCCCCTAGGCTTTGAGCCTCCTCAAACATCTGAAGTCTTACACCAGGATTTCTCCTCCAGTGGACCTGGAACACCAATATATTTTGGAGCAGATGATTCCCTTGTCTCCAGCTGCTCACACCAGGCTGCCCTTTCACCTGCTGTTCTTCAGGACTGCCCAGTGTTTCTGGAACATTATCTGTAAGTTCAGGATCTCAAATTCCCTTTCTCTGCTCTCTCTGACCTTCAAAGTGCCCCAGTTTATGTTGTATATGAACTCTAATTCTTCATTAATGCAGTTTTCATCCCAACTGCTCCTGAAAGCACTTCTTGTGCTCCCAAATTGCTGCCCAGAGGAGCTAAGATGATAAATACAGGGCAGGGTTTGTCCTCAGATTCTTTCCTGGGACCTCTAAAATTTATCCCCATATCCCACTCCCAGCCCAGAGGGGATAATGAGGATCAGATCCTTTCTCTCCCAATGGAGGTCCCCATCCACCAATAAACTCCAAGTGCTTCAGAGAAAGCTGCCAGTGGATTGTGAGACTCTCACAGGCAACTTTTCCTTTTCAGCTGCAGAGCTCAGTGAGGAAACCTTCCCAACCCTTCTGCTGATTTCCAAACTAATGAAGGTACAGTAACAGCTTGAAGGAAGTGATTTCAATATTATTCCCCCACACCCCCAAAAAAGAAGTTTCTATTTTTCTTTTGCATGATGTTGGCCTCACTGTAGAAGTTCTGACAATTCCCATCTACTTTTCCACTTTTCCAGGTTTCCCTGGATACCTTCCACATGTCTGCAGTTCGACATGTCTTTGAAAAAAAACTGAAACCAAAAATATTCGAAATGAGAAGCAGTGGCTGCACCTCCATTGTTAACAAGGAAACCATGAAAACTGTGCAGGCCCTTCAGTCCTACCTGCTGGCCATAGTCAATCCAGAGTGGGCTGTGGCCATGGCTCACAAGATTGCCCAGGAATTCCCCACAGGTCAGTGGCAAATGGGATGGGGAAGGATTGAGAGGCTTGGGACAAGCAGAGTGAGGTGGGAGCAAACATTTGTTCACTGATCTGAATAACACCAGCAAAGCAAACCCCAACCAAACCCTCCAGCAAAGCTGGAGAATGAAAATGAATTCATCTCCTGCATCCAGTCTGGAGCAATAGGTTGGAAAAACACCCATTTGATGTCACAGCATCACCATCAAATCCTTTCCCCTCCTCTTTTTATAGAATCACAGAAAGGCTTTAAGGTCCTTCCACCTTCACTAGACCAGGTTGCTCCAAGCCCCATCCAGCCTGGCCCTGTTGTCCTGCCAGAAGTTTCTCCACGTTCACACCATCTTCTGACAAGTTTTTCTACCAAGAGTCAATATTTCAGCCCAATTTAATCACTTTCTCTGCTACTTGAATCCAAATAAATTACATCTTTTTGCTCTTTAGACACAAAAGTTTCCCTAATATTTTAAATAGCTGCTATTTTTTTTTAATTCTTCAAAATAAAATGGATATAGTATATAGTGTAAGAATGATTAATGAAAACTTAATTTATTTACTTCTTTCCCTTCCTTTTTTTTTAATCATTAAAAAGGTCCTGACCATGTCCAGGCACTGAAATTCTGTCTCTACCTGGCTGAGAAGTGGCTGAAGAGCACTACAGCTAAGGTAATGGGAACTGCTTGCCAGATTGTTGTGAAGTCATTACAAAAATCACAAAATATTTATGTTTGTATTTAAATTTTTGGTGGTTTGGGCACTGGTATGTAAATTGAACCACAACCAACCCTGATTTAGGAAATACTTTTGGGGAAGTGACCCCCAGAAGAATTTCCTCTGTCCTGGAACATTCTCCTGCAAAAATCAGGCTGAGTGTTCTTGGAGCTTGGACAAAAACTGAGCAGTTTTAGGGAAGAATAATTTGTTCCTTCTCCTGTTGTGTGCATTTTTCTTGCTGCAGGAGAATGAGGTGGAATGTGATCCAGCTTTGATCAATAACATTATTAATTTTTGCTTACAGCTCCAAGACTCTTTAGCTGTTTGCAGGGTTAGATATAAAGAGAATCTGCTTTGACTTGATGCTCAGGTTTATTTTCACATGGTTTTCTTTCACAGGGAAAGGTGAATAAGAATCTCAGCTTTGATTATAAATCTCAAACTTCCTGTGGAGTTGTTGCAGCACAAAGAACTCTAAATAAATCTCTGTACAAAGTCTCATGATCAGAGAGAATTATGCCAAAATTAAACTGAAATTTGAGGAGCCAAAAGTTTTATTATTCTTTTTTGTTCTACATTTTACCTCAAAATCTCTTTATTTTACCTACTTGTACATATTTTATTTGGCTCTTTCACAACATAGCTTTGCATTTTTTTTTCAAAATACCTTTCCTAGCTAGAGCAATGTGGTTAATCCTCTCTGTCTGCAGAAAAAACACCTGTGGGTACAGGTGTGGGGGCACCTCTGAAGAGCAGATCCTGCTGTCCAGTCTGTAAAAAGATGATTTTTCTTGTGCTTTTGAGTAAAAGAGGCTTTTTAATGTAAAACTCTGGTGTTTTCTTAAAGGATGAGCCACATGAGAAAGCAGAAGTCCTCCAGAGGAACTTACACTTGCAGTATAAGAGAGCAGCAACAGAAAACGTCCTGATAACAAATAACTTGAACACTGGGGAGCATCTAAAATCCATTGGGAAACCAGCAAATCTGATTGTTTTACTGTATGAGCACCACAGCATAGACCAGAGGTTCCAAAATCCAGCTGGCAGGGATTACCCAGGTGAGTTTGAGCAAAGAGAAGCTCTTTAAAAAACCCCAACTCTGATTTGGAAATAACATTTTCTGCACCTTTTCCTGCAGATATCCACGTGGCAGCCAAGGAGATTGCTGAGATTAACAACTTGGATATGAACAAAATTTGTGACAAGCTGCTGGCCAAATGGCTGTGTCCAAGCACACCACCCCCAGGGGTAAGAAACTTTGGGGTTGGATTATATAAATTATAGAAAATATAATTATATAAAATATGGGCTTTTTCCCCTCCACTTGTTCAAAAAAACCTGAGGTTATTCTGTACAAACTGCCTGTAGTACTCATGAATGCATTTCAGATTTCAGTACTTCTCTAAAATAGCACAGCAGCGTCTGTGGTGAGAAGGATTTGAAATGTTTTTCCTTCTGTGTAAATTCAAACCTTCCCTTCAGTGCAGCCAGCCTGAAGGGGAAGGCAGCTGTAAATACATCAGCCTCATCAAACACTGCTGTAAGCAGGGATATGACCCAGCTGTTTATCCAAACAATGTGGAAAACTCATCTAAATTTTCATTTCTTTTTAAAGAAAACCCAAGAAATCTTTGGAGATGTGCAGGAGGACGAAGAGCTCCGAAGGTGTGTGTGTTCTCTTACCTGTAATATGGTGAATTATTTTTAACTAACCAGTTAAAAATGACCTTTTCAAGAAACCTAACAGTGGATGTGTGATTCAGAGCTCACTGTTCTTATTTTTACTTTCTGCTGACATCACTTTTGAATCATCCAATATTTATTTATACCACAAAACCCCACTGACAATAACTTACAGATAAAAGTTTTTAAGAGTAGCTTTTTGGAGGTTTTCCCCTCCTTTTTCATATCCTTGCTCTCTTTTTGACAGTGAAATATTCACATTTAAGGGACAGTTGATGTGCTGTATTTCAGTAGCTGTTCCTGCATTAAAAACAAATCCATTTTTTAGGGTTATTTACCTGCTCCAGTCTCGCCCTATGGATTACAGTTCACGAATGCTTTTTGCAATTACAACATCTGACACATCTGTGAGTGGCTAAATTCTTGTTTTAGCTTTTTATCTCTTATTAAAATCAAATGCTGTCTGCTTTACTGCAAGAGCTTCAACTTCTGGCCTTTGCCTCTGTGTTTTGGATGGGTTGTGATTTGTTTGAGCTGTGTTTTCCTCCCTTCACCAACCTTTGCTTAAAACTGATTTTCATTGAATTTTGCTATTAACTCCCAAGAGCAGCCCTTGAACTCTGGATTTTCTAAACCTATTGCTGATATTATCTGAAACAACTCCATGAAACATTTGCTAGAGTGTCCCTTAAGCTGCTGTAAGACATTGGCTCACTTTGGGTGGAATGAAAGCAGAGTGGTAAAATTGTTTCAGCAGACCCTTAACCTCCAGCTTTCCCACACCTAATTACATTTGTGCTACAATAATCACAAATATTTTGTATATAATACAAATATTTGTGCTATAATAATCACAAATACTTTTCTTGCATGTATTAATAATCTGAAATCTAGAAAACTAGATGGTTTTATGCACCTGGATGATCTTTTCCAGCTGTTCAGGCAGTGGTTGTGACTTTGGGACTGTGTTTTCCCCCTCAGCCCTTTGGTGACACCCAGCTGACCTTTGCTCACAGGACCAGAGCCTTCAGGTGTTTGCTCTACCTGGCAGACACCAACACTGTGGAATCACTCTTCAAGAAACCCATTGAGAAAGTCAAGTAAGAGGAATTTTTTACATATTAAAGGACACTTTTCAGTGTTATCCTGAGCTTGGATACGTGGATTAAAATATAAACATCACTTAACTCCTGCTTTGGGTGGGGTTATTTTCACAGGTATTTTCTGAAGTGCTGCATTTATCTGGCAGAGTTTGAGATCTTGAATATTCCATACACTTATGAATCATTCCACAAGAGCCCTAAGGAAGGCATGATTAAAGGGCTGTGGAAGAACCACAGTCATGAACCCAAGGTAGGATTTTTAAATCTTTTGTAAATTTTGTTACACACTCTGTGAATTTATACCTCTCTGCAAAGCACAGCCTTTTCTAAACATTTTTCTTCAATGTACTCTGGAAATGACAGATAAAAGCTTTACCCTTTCTACAATTAGAGAATAAAATACCACATTTAGATGGTTTAGGTTTTGTTCCTCCCATGTGTGCAATAATTTTGGAAGTGGCTTGGGAAGGTTTGAGGATGATGAATTTCTGTTAAAATGCAGCATGTCCTTGCTCCCCTTCAGGCTGTGAGACTGGTGACAGAGCTGAGTTTGGAATACCAAGTCTATGATCCCCAGCTCTGGAATGGCCTCCTACAGAAACTCCTGGGCTTCAACATGGTAAGGAATTTTTTAAGGATAAAATCCTGCAGCAAGGGGAGAAAAAGGTTGGGTTTATCCAGTGATTTGCAGGGTAGATACAGAAACTATAAACCATAGTTACTGTCAGCTCTGAGATACTGAACTGGTGAAGATTTGAGGAATTTGAATTTTGATCTTAAATTGTTATACTTTGATTTTTTTTAAAAGCCTTTCAGAATAAATCCTCTAGTAATAAATTGAAAATTTTCTTCGTATTATTATCAATTTATAACATAATAGGCACATTCCTGTGTGCACATGTATTTCCATGTGTGGACATACACACATGAGCCCTAAAATGTATTTATGATGATGGAAATCCTGATTGTTGCCATTCAGAATCCTAATTGCCTGTGACTGTCAAATAT
The DNA here is from genome assembly GCF_000277835.1 of Geospiza fortis. Taxonomy (NCBI): domain Eukaryota; kingdom Metazoa; phylum Chordata; class Aves; order Passeriformes; family Thraupidae; genus Geospiza; species Geospiza fortis. Next base: position 3,220,090 of record NW_005054362.1, read on the forward strand.
TATGTAAAGTTGCTGCAGCCTGAGGAGGTAACAGATGTACCTGGCAGTGTGGTTGATAATTTAATTTACTAAACTACAAAGCAAATTTCCATGGGTGTCAAAGGAACAGAGGTACCTTGAAAAAATCTAAGTTTGCATGCTGCAGACAAAACAAGCTAAATTTGGCAATAATGTACAGTTTTTTGTACATTATTGCCAAATCTTCAGAAACACCAAGGGACTTGAATATTTTTTTCTTCCAGATTCAGTATCTAAGAAGAGTTTTGGTTGCAATCACTGGGATTCCTTCATTATGGGAGGTAAGCAAATATTTTCTGGCTCCTCATCTTTTTCTTCACTTCACAGGAATTTGGAGTGTTTGTGTGTCAGCCATGAAAAGATTCTTTTTGAATTGCTGTTATTCCTATGACAGTGCAATATATCAGTAAACACTGGATTGAATATATACATATATATTCAGAATATTCCTAAATCTTAGACTCTGAGCTAAGGAAAGCAATGTTAGGGAATAACTCAGGATAAATAAAAAGGAATATTGACAGGTTTCCTCCAGGTGCAGTGGGGCAGGGTGTCTGTGTTTGTAACACATTTGGTTACCCCTGGTTTTGGCTGTAACTTAAAAAAATAAACTTTGTTGCCCTCAGATTCCCAGCTTCAGCCGAGCCTGGCGCAGCGTGGTCCTGTCCCCCTTCCTCACAGGTAGGGCTGCTCTCCCTGCCCTGCTCCTGGAGTAACCTGGTTGTAGATTTACTCCCCCTTGTTGTGTTTCTCTCTCTCTCAGCCTCGTGCCCACCGAGTCCCAGGCAGCTGCAGGAGTGCAGGGAGGGCTTTGTGCTCCTGCTCAGGTGAGGCCCCAGCCCTGCCCATTGTTCCCTTATTTCAGTACCTCAATGCTCTGACTTGCTCTAAACACCCACCAGAGCTCAGAGAGCCCGACTTGAACCAAAGTTAGCTGGGAAATAAATTGGGTTTGGGTTGGGAGGGACCCTGAAGGTTATCTGGAGAGGGATCCTGCACTGCTGTGCACACACATCTGTGCCAAAGCTCTGCTCTGGGCAGGTGACCAACAACTGCCCTCAAAATGGGCTGCTTAGAAAGAGAAACTGGAGGTGTGATTTGGGGTTTTAGAAAATCCCCATGGGTTTGTATTCAGTGAAAGTTCAACTTGCTTGGCCATTTCTGGCATTAATGTGAGGCAGAAATGTGTTGTCCTACCTGACTTCCAAATCTCAGAGCAGTTTTGCTGACAGCACTGAGCAGAACTGCCCTGAGATCTTCCCTCCTGATCCCCTGAAGGTGTCCTGTCCTGGCTGACCTGGATATCGTTGGAATTGCTAAACAATACACCCAGCTGGACCTCCCAGCTTTTGCCCTGGGCTGCCTCTTGGTCATTCCTCACTCTGAGAAGAGAGAGCAGCAAATTCAGGTAAATCAGAAGTTTTGTGTCCTGTCTCTGCAAGGGAAATGTCCTCAAGCATGTCCTGCTCACCAGAGCAGTCAGAGGTGAATTCCAGTTAACTTCAACACATCCCTGCTGATAAATGCTCGACATCTGCCACCCTCAAAGGCTTCTAAAGGGATCATGTGAACACTGCCTCCTTTTTCCTTTAAAACTTCAGTCATCCCCAGTGGCTTTGTCATCTGACTTTGCCTTTAGAGAATTTGAGGATGTTTTTATGAGATCCCACCCATAAAGCACATGGGGGGAAAAAACCCAGTAAAACCCAAGCCAGAGCAGATGGTGAGGAAAGCACTGAATCCTACTTTGGAAGGGTGTTGAGTTGAAAGCTCCTGACTTCCAGGGAAGATGTTTGATATGTTTGATACCAGCTCTGATAGAAACCTTGACATTTTCCCTGCTTTTCTCATTTGTTTCCATTAATTTCTGCCCTGCATTGTTCTCCCAGGTGAAGCATTAGAGGCTCTTCCCATATGTGCCACCAGCAAACTGGGACCAGTAAAGGCACCTGAAACTCTTTGACTTCCAGGCATTAAAAGTTCCTCTCAGAAAGGTTTCCCCAAATCACAGCTGAAGTGTAAGACACAACCTGCTAGCAATGAGTCAGAAAATCCTCTGACAGCTACAGCAAAACACCACTTGAGAGAGTTCAAAGCAACACTTTCAGTCCAAGCACACAGATCCTGGTTTGATCATTCTGTATTTGCACCTAGAATCTCAAAAGATTTCTGAATAAATCAAATATCTGTTCTGAAGGGAGTGTTCCTGCTTTAATCAATCTCAGAATAATAATGTTTGTAACTTATTTTCACAAGGGTTTGTTATCAACCTGTAAGAAAGAAACTGTGCTGCAGCAATTGGATGAACACATGGACACTGGAGAACTGGTGGCATTTGCTTCCCAGGTGAATAAATCAAATTTACTTCACTTCCCTTTGACTTGGAGGTTTTTTGATAGAAAAGTGTTCACAGAACCTTCTCTTCTCTCTCCTCTGATCTTGCCCAGCCTTACTTGACTTTGAATGCTCAAAAAATGTAGAATACTTGCAAAAGGCATTTTTACTTATGTTGTGCAGCTGAGAAACTTTTTGTACATACCCAGTGCCACATTCTGGGCTGTCCCTGTTTGGAGAGCAGCAGAACTACCTTGTTTTTCCTGAATAAATATTTGAGGCTAAAAGGCCAAAGGGTTTAGGAAACTGCACTTTTGCCTTGCCTTGAGCTGCCTCCCCATGGCCAAGTTTAACTCACTTCCCTCTCTGAATCTGGGAGCAGTTTTCATAAAATTTGCCATTTCACAGCACTTAAATAAAATGTTAAAAAAAAAACCTATTCTCTATAGAGTCCAATATGAAAACTATGAGCTCTTTCCATTCAAAAGTAAAATCTCTTTTGTCTAAAATAGTAACACTTTTCATTACTAACACTTAAATCTACAGATCAGCTCTTTGGTTTTGGAGAGTATCATCAATGAGAAGCTCTATGAACAGTTCTGGAAAACCAAATATTATCCACTCCTAAAGCAACACCTGATAAACACCCACAGAATAAAAGAGCTGGTGGATTATTTTGCCAAAAACAACTGGTAAGTTAATAAATGGTAAATAACCAGCTGTAACTGGTAGCAATTACAGGAATTAAATCTCATTATTATATAATTTTCCTTTGTTTGAAGTCATGGAGGTTTTCTAATACTTAGTCTCCATGGATTTTTAAGTATTGCTAAGTTAATAAAGAAATAAATTTCACCTCATTAGGACAGAGTTTTACAGCCATTCAAGACCAAGTAACAGATTGTTAAGCCTGGACTAGCAGCAGATCAAATGCAGTTAAAATAGAAGAACCAGAGTGAAATAATCAAAACCTTGACCTTACCTTTAGGTGAATCCAGCTTAGGGGCAGCACAGAATCACAGCTTCAGCAATAAAAACACTCAGAAAAAAATAAACGAGCTGCCTGTCCTGAAGAACTGGGAATTGGTGGTTTTGCCATGAAGTTTTCAGGAACTAAAAGCCCTTTTTGTGCTCCACTGAAATCACAAAGGGGGCTGGGCTGGGCCCCACTCACCTGGGGACTCAGAGCACCTGGGGCTCCTCTCACTCCTGGGCACACTCAGAGCCCTGGGATTGCAGGGCACTGATCCCACACTCAAACAGGGACAGGAACCAAGAAACATTGAAATTCTGTATTGATGGATTTTATTAACAGCCCCAAGGAAAAAGCCAGGCTTGTTTTCTCTACTGGGAAATGACAGGGCCCATCTGACTTAAAGCTATGGGATCATACTTTGGTTTTTTACTTCTGTTGTCTAAATTGTTGGCTTTTTAGAGAGTTTAATTTGACAAAGTTGATCAAATTTTGCCTCTTACAGCCTTGATGATGCAACAGCCCTGATTCAAGAGTATCAAAAGAAATGTGGAAACCCTGCTGTGGCAGATGTCCCAGCATCTCATCTTCTGCAGGTAAAACAAACCATCTCTGCTCCTCAGGCAGTATTTTCTCCTTTTTCTCTAAAGGTTTTCACCCAACTTCTTGCAAAAATACTTTTTAGCTGATCTACTTTAGTAGCATGTACTGTATATAATAAACTACCCCTTCATTAATTCAAATAATTCATTTTACCTGAACCCCATCTGTGTCCTGCATCACATCCCATTTTCCTCAGCCCTATTAATGTTGTTCTCTGACCTTCCAGATGTACCTGAATGCATCAGAGGGGCCCTGTGTCCTGGAAGTGCCATAAATTGGGTTGAGATTTCCCCTTTTCCCTCCTCCCTCTCGTGGCAGGAGGTTGGGCTGTGCATTCACAACTCTTGTACTGCTCAGGAGAACACCAGACTAAAACCCCAAAGCTTTCACCAGGAGCATCCACAACCTCTCCACGTTTTTCCAGCTCTTCTAGGCTGCTTCTCCTCCATTCTCCACCCCCACACAAACAGTTCAGACTCACAGAAAATTTCCTGTTCGGAGTCATCAGTTCATACTCAGCACTTTAACTTTGGGAAGGAGTGAAGTTTATTTCCTTTCCTTCTGGATTTCCCCGTGTTCAGGCTGCTGTCAGGACCTCTCTGAGATGTCACCCACAGCAACAACTTTGTCACCACTGTGATAAACTTTTCTAAAACTATAGGGGCTGTGGTTCATGTAAAATACTTTGTAGACAAATTGTAAGTGTAACTTTACAAACTTATGTATCAATTTCAGCCTTATAGTCAAAACAAATGAACTTGTGTGTCAATTTTAGCTTTACAGTGTAAATTTAAAAGAAATAAACTTATGCATCTATTTTGGCCCCTTACAATATTCTATAAACCTCTTAATTATGAGTTTGTCAATAAATTGATGTTCCAGTCAATGGAATTCCCTGAATTTCACATGCCAAGGTTTTCTTTTCAACTTTGCTCTGACTGCATGAAGTGCAATTAGCCAGAGGTTCTTGAGACACCAGCCTGAAATGTCTTTTTACCCAGGGCAAAGCAGATTTATTTTGAATAGAAATGAGTTACTCAGTCAGCTCAGGGCACAGAGTTCCACAGGGTTCCAGCTGATGGAAAAATCATAATCCAAAGGCCAAGGGAACTGCCCCCATCCTAAACATTCTGCTGGGGAGGAAAAAGGTAAAAATCTGTTTTGTAGGAAAGTTACAGCAGTTGTGAGAAAGGGGAGCTGTTAAATACATTCAGGTCCCTGCAGCTGTGGGAACAGAGGAGCCACAAGGTGCTGCTCCTGGAACAACCCGGATTTATCTTCAGCAGCTTTAAGAGTCACATGGAATTCCATCACTGAGAGCTCTGTGCATGGAGCAAAGAGCACAAGAAATGGAGTGTAAGATGGCAGCCACAAATAAAGGAAAACCTCTCCTCACTGGGTATGGATTGAATGAGATCATCACTCAGGAAAGCACAGGGAGATCTGAAAGTGCTTTGGTCAGAGAAAGACTCAAACTCTACAGTGAAATTACAAGGTAATTGTAATCCTTTCAGAGTCTATCAAGCCATTTTACTCCTTGAACTTAGCTGAGAATGTTAAATTGAGACAATTAAACAGAAACTGGATTCTGGAGCAAACCCAGCCTGGTCCCAGAGCCCCCAATCTCTGTTCCAGCCCTGTCCAAGCATCCCTGGGAAGGGGAACCCCAAACCACCACAACTGCTGCATTCCTCCCCAACACCACCTCACCAGGCTCAGCTTTTCTATGAAGTGGAGTTTATTACATTAAGGATCAGTATTTAGACAGTTATCTTAATGGAATATTTTACAATTCATACAGAGAAAAGCAAACACAAGGTTGTTTAAATTCATGACAAGAAGTTACATTGTTGAGCTGTTAGAGACAGTGCAGGGCTGTAAACGAGCGAAGCAAGTTTTGGAACTTGCAGTTCAGAAGGAGATGGTAAAAATACCACACAAGCAAAAACATTTTTTAGGATTTCTTGTACTCAATTCTTTCTACCTTCACATCATCTCCAATTAGTTGATAGACATATGTAACTACTGTAGAAGCCTGGATGTCCATCAGCACAAATGAAGGAATGATGTTGCTGGAAAGAGAGGAAAAAATTCATAGTGATTGTGTGTCTATAACCCCCTTAGTGTTTTACCAATATTCAGCAGAAATCACTTCAAGAAAAATGGGAATTAATTCTCTAAGTACAGCACATGAGATGTGAGGCTGTGAGCATTTCATGTTTTAGTCCAGGAGATTGAGCAAGTACAGCTGTGTGATTTATACAACTCTAACTATCCTCTCCCTGACATTTAAATCACAAATATTAACCCTCAGGAGTTTGTAGTTCAGTTTTGTACCAAAAAAAAGCCAAACAAAAAAAAAACCCCAATATTCACTTACTTCTCTAAGGCATGGTAGGCTCCTGTAGCTGATCCTGGGTTGATATAGAATTTATTTTCATGTTCAAATGCCTCAAATTTGTGTGTGTGCCCTGAAATGAGGATGTCCACATCGAACTGCCTCTGGAGCAGTGCCAGGCTGGCCATGTCACCCCAGGGGATCACCTGATGGCCATGAATCAGCCCAATTTTGAACTGTCCAACAGTCACAACTTTCTGCTCAGGATAATTCAGGTTCTAAAAATAAAGAGAATAAACCAAACCCAGTTTAGACAGATTTCTACTTAAACCCAACCCTCCTGCACCACCCAGAAGTGGAGAGCTCAGGAACTCATTCCATCACTTGAATGAACTCCAAACGTAAAAAACTTAAAGGATACCCCAAAAAAACCAGACATTACCTCATCAAAGTCCCCTCTGACAACATGAACATCCCCAGCCAGGGTCTTGAGGTAGTCATAGGTGTCCTTGGTGCAGAGGTTCCCTGTGCACAGGATGTGCTGGATCTTGCCAGGCACCAGCAGCTTCTTGAACTTGGCCGGGAGGCTGTTACAGCGATGGGGGATGTGCAGGTCACCCAGCACCAGCACCAACTGAGGGACACAGGGGACACACAGGGACAGAGGGGACACAGGGACAGAGAGAGAGGGGACACACAGGGCTTAGGGCACAGCCAGCACTGCAGTGTCCCCTGCAGTGTCCCCAGCCTGGCATTTGGACCCAAAAGCTGCTGCAGTGAGGATGGGATGGGGATGGGATTTTGCTCCACCTGGGGCTTTGCCAGGCCATGAGCAGAGGGGGCTTTACAAACAGAATTATTTGGTTTGCTGCTGAAGGCCAGCAGTGCAAGATAACACATTCCTCTTGCATTACCTGCTGCATTTTACACAGATTTGGGAGCTGCCATAAACCATCCCACTGTTTTTTCTCCCTCAGACCTGGCTAAACTGCAGCCACTTCTTAAAAAACCTCTTCATCCAAGTTTCTTTCCCCTTACTAAAAAAAAAAAAAACAAAACAAACCCAAAATATTTTTTAAAAGCAGGAAATTTGCAGCAAGTGTTAATAGCTGACCAGAAGAGGAAGCATGTTCAGAGTCCTCATGGTAGAAACCACTGAAAAACTGAACAAGGCTAAAAAATAACAACAAAATACAAACAGGGCACTGCAGAGAAGCCAATCCAGGCCACTGCCAACACTTCTATACATTTACAGTTTCAGATGCCAGAATAAAAATGTAGTGGAGGCTTCAAAACCAAGGACTGAGATGATGCAAGGCCATGGCTTAACAGCACAGGCTTTAAATCTGCAAATAAAGCAAAAATGCAAGCAACACAGGGCAAATTAACTGTGCAAAAAGGGCATGAGCAGCTTTGTAAAGCAGGGAACGTTATGGCACTGCTCTGGGAAAACCCTGGGCCTGGAGACACTCAGCCCTAGGAACTCAAAGAATGGCTCCAAATTAAAGAGATTTTTATCTTCCACTTCATGTTGGTGAGGCAGTTCCTAAAATGACACCCTCCAAATGTGTTTGTAAAGGACACAGCCCAGACTTATTTCTAGAAACAAATATCACTAGGCTAGGAAATTATATTTTTAAAGATTATTTCCCCTCATGGGTTTTTAGGCCATGCAGTTACCTTCAGGCTAACAATCCCCAAGAAGGCAGAGGGAGCTTGGGTGGTATTTTTGATTGGTTTAGGGTTTTTTTTAGATTAAGAACATCTCAGTGCCACCATCAAACCCATCTAGAGACAGATGGTTCAAAGCATTGGTAATGCAACACAAGAGCTTTACAATCAATGAGTGACCAATACAAAATGAAACCAGGAGGGAAAAAAATGACATTTTTGATGGTCTTTGATGAGTAACAAATGGGTAACAATGATTTGGATTAATAAGTGGCAATAGACAGATTGTCTTACTGCTGCCTGAAGGATTTCAGTGTGCAGTACCAGTTATGTATCTGATGTTTAATAAGATTAATAAAATTATCCTGCCACTCACACCCCACACTTCCCCAACATCCCCATTTCAGCTCCCATTGATCACAGTAACCAAACCAACCGAACAGCACTGCAGGGTTGAATCACCACACGGATCCGGAGCTTAAAGCAGTGGTGAAAAATCATAAAACACTGAATTTTGGGTGTAAGGTGGTTGGCCAGCAGCCCCTAAATTGATCGGAGCCAGGTGCCAGCGGCACGGAGGAACACGAAGGAGCATTTCCCTTCCCAGGGGTGTTAGCGAGAGCCAAGGAGTGACTTACTCTGTGCCCAGCCTGATTGCAATGGAGGAGTTGATTGCAGGGGATGAGAAACAGGGCGGAACATGATCAATGTTAAACGAGAGGAAGCAACAGAAGAGAAAACACAGCCAAATGAACGGGCAAATCATAATTAATGAATTGTCGATGTTATGAAAGAAGCGTTAAATAATTTCAAAAAAATATATTAATGCGATTACGATAAAATTAATACAAATTATAAACGGAGCTCCTGCAGTCACGGCCCGGCCCTCACCCCCCTGGGGGCCTCGCCTCAGCTGGGGG
>NW_005054362.1:3228964-3258244 GCF_000277835.1 Geospiza fortis
AAGGGACAGCAGAGCTCTGAACGCGTCCGTGCCGCGTTCCGCTGGCTGGGTTTTTACCCAGGTGAAGCGAGAGTTGTTCGCAAAACGAGCCGATAATAACAACAGAGACAGAGAGAGAGACAAAAACACTGATTATTTATTTATTTCAGAGTTGCGCGAGCCTGGGCGCTCCGTGGTCTTCCACAAACCAAGAACCCCACTATCCATTCTTTTTACTATCTATGCATTTCAGGAAACAAAAGAATTTATGTTCATTTGTTACAAGTTACATAGTTGCATCATTAATTAGTATTCCATAGGTAATGATTCTCTTGCTTCCCATCCTAACCGGTGCCAGGCTCAGCCCTTCTCTTTTGGGTCGGGGGCGTTTCCCGGCTCTGTCCCCGGGCTGGTGCTGCCCAGGGCAGCTCCGATCTCTGCTCTGGGACAGGGGCAGGACCCGGGGAGCGGCTGGAGCTGTGTCAGGTGGGTTTAGGTTGGATTTTAGGGAAAGGTTCTCCCTCAGAGGGTGCTGGGCACTGCCCAGGGAATGGGCACAGCCCGGAGGCTGCCAGAGCTCCAGGAGAGGCTGGACGATGCTCTCAGGAACGCACCGGGTGGGATTGTTGGGGTGTCTGTGCAGGGCCAGGGGTTGGATCGATGATCCCTGCGCGTAACTCGGGACAATCCCCAATTCCACAATTCCATAATTCCACAATTCCATAATTCCGTAATTTCACAATCCCCGGGTTCCACATCCGGGGCTCCGCGCGGCGCGCGCCGCCCTCACGGCGTTTCCCGCCCTCCGCGGCCCTGAGGGGAGGGGGGATCGGTGCGGGACACCGGGAACGCGGCAACCCCGGCACTGCCCCGAGCGGAACACGAGCCCCGGCAGCGGAGCGGGACGGGAGATCCGCCTCTCCCGGCGGGGTCGGGCGCTGTGCGCGGCTGGGGCCTGTTCGGATGGGCAGGATTTGGGGACAGCCAGGGGGACAGCCTGGCTCCGTGTCCCCTGTGCACCTCCAGGGACACAGCTCCGCTCCATTCTGTGGGAAAAGCTGCTCCGCCGCTGCCGCAGGGCCTCTGCTGGGCTCCGCTGTGTTTCTCAGGATTCCATCTCTCCACATGTCCCCTTGCTTCTCAGGCTTTCCCCCTGCTAAATGCCATTTCTAGCCCCGGTGGTGCAGTTTTGTCTGATTGACCTAATTGGTGGTAACTCCAGGCGCTGCAAAGGGACATCCGAGGTGCCTCAATAGAGGCAGCTTTCCGAAACACTGAGGGTTTGGATAATTAAAATTTTAATTAAACAGAAAAAATAACAGTTTCCACCATCCATTTTCTTTCAAATGTATAAGAAATTTGTAATGCTTCCTCTTGGATTATTCTGGAGAAAGTGCAGTGCTACCTTTTTATCTTTTTATTTTAATTTGGAATGCATATTGCAGTGTTTTCTTTCCCTGGCAGTGTTTGGAAGAGCAATACATGCCATAGCACGGATTAGTGATGAATTTTGGTTTGACCCCATAGAAAAAGGTGTAAGTGAATTTCATTTCTTCTAATTTAAAAATCTTTATTACAAGCCCAATATTTATCCAATTGCATACTGTGTTTTTCCACAGGTACCTTTCAGTCCATCACATTCTCAGCTCCCTCCACTTTCAATATGGACACATGCCACGTTTTCTGTGATTTTAATTATGCAGATTGCATTGTGGAAGATTTCATTCCCACTCTGCCCTAGGATCTTTGATTTTTTGCTGTCCAGGACATCTGGATTAATGCCAGGGGGTTCAGTTCTGTTGTCACAGGTCACAAGGTTTGGATTTTGTACCACACAGGAGCTGCCTCTGAAAACAACATGTTTTGTACTGTTGTGACTCAACAGGAAGAACACATCCATTAATGCCTCTGATTAATCAAACACCATTTCCAGCAGAATTAGTGTTTTCTCCAGAGGTTTCTTAGGTAAAAGTGATCAGCTCTCCTTGGCTCACTGGGAGGATGGAAAATCACAAGTGGAGATATTTTGTTTTATACCTGGGGGATTTTTGAGGTGCCTTTGCTCATCTGTATGGATCATGGCCCTCAAATGCCCCAAACACAAGCTGAGCTCTGGGTGTTTGGGCAACTCAATTATTTTTATTAAAAAATTAAAATAAAAATGCATATTTAAAATTTTTTAATCATGTTGAGATGCAAATTTCCAGGTTTGCTGGTGGCACTGAAACCCAGAGGAGGCTCTTTTTAAAAGGTTCAGGTTTTGAGTTAATAAATTATTTTACTTCTGTTCCCTCAGTGGTTGGAGTCAGTGATGTTGGAGTTCTTTTCCAGCCCTAATGACTCTGTGGTTCCATTTCCAGCTTGCCTTAAGATCAGTGAACTCCTCGAGGTCAGCATATGCATGTGTGTTCTTCTCCTCCATGTTTTTCCAGCATTACTGCTGGACAGCTGGGACCCAGCCCTGTCAGAAGGAGAAGCAGCTATCCCTCCCCTGTAAATTGATAATTAAGGTACATTTTAGTGAGTTGTTACACAATTAACCCAATTTCCAGCTGAAATTGTGGTGGGTGAGGATCAGCCTGGGCTCTCCCAGTGTCCCCAGAGCAGTTTGGGGAAGCCTTTAGAGCAGCAGTTTGAGCTAAACCAGGGTACAAACCCAGGGAAATGATATTTATTGCAAAGCTGCTCAGGGAGCAACCTCTGCACTAATTTTATTTTTGGTTTTTTTCAGTCAGTCCTCCCTGTGTTTAGATGTGTAAATGTGCTGGAAAGGAATGTAGAGAAATGCAGCATCTGCAGCAGCCCCAGTGAGCAGCACATCACCTTCCAGCTGCTCTGCAGGCACGGTGAGCTCACAGGGCACTGAAACCACAATTAATGCCATGATCATTAACACAGCTCTGTCCTGCTCAGCCCAGCAGGACTGGCAGCGTTCATCAGCCTTTGCAGAATTCCTGAACAAACCTCATCTCCCCCCACAGAGCTGTGCTGTGCTGCAGGCATGGTTTGTGTATCAGTGATCCAGCTGGGGTCACTGGTGTAGGGTAACCCACTGAATTGTGTCTGCAGACAGCTGAGCTCCCTCAGCACAGCCTTCCCCAGAGATCTGCAGGGTTTGAGTTCTGCATTCCACTCCCATTATCTCTTATTTTACCAGTTAATTACTGGGGCTGTTTCCCACCCTGCATTTGTTGGTTTATTTCTTGTGCATCCTTAAAAAACTCAGGTGCTGTCCAGGCACAACTAATGGGATGGAGGGAGTCTAAGATGGCAGGGGGATTCTTTTCCTGTTTGTGGTGAGTTATTTCCATATAGCTGGGCTAAGTCACTTGGTTACTTCCTCTATTGAACAATTAATATTAAAAAAAAACCAAAAAACCAAAAAAACCAAACTGAAATTACTGAGGTGCACTGATTTTTGTTCATTTCCTTCATACTCAGGTGTTGTGAAAACCTATAACCTGACATTTCAGGAGTGTGATCCCTTGCAGGCTGTTTTTGCAAAGCACATGTGTCCAAACATTCTTAAAGTCCACTCCAGGTAACAAACACAGAAGTATTTTTTTGAGTTTTACTTCCTAATGTAACAAATGCTAAAAAGTCATAGATAGAATTATTTCAGTGTTGAATGGCATTTTATAGGCTGCTGGCTGATGTGATGATCCACTTCCCAAGCAGTCAGGAAGAAATAACCTTGTCAGTAACTCCAGTGAAAGTTTGTTTCAAGAGTTACACCGAGGAAGACACAGGTAAGGAAATTCAAAATGTGAACCAATACTTGGGGTTTTAACTTTTTTTTTTTTTTTTTGAGGTGAACTCCAGGAATAATAACTGTCACGACATAAATGTGGGATGAATTTTATGGCTGAATGACATTTTAAACAGAACATTATAGAGAGAGATTTTAAGTCGTGCTGCCACCCTCTGGTTTTAATAAATTAAATCAATTTAAATAAATTGGAACATCTTCCTGGTGTCAGTGGCAGATCTCAGACTGAGCAGCCAATTGAAATAAATTATGCCACTTGCTGTAGGCTTTGAAAGAGGTAATTACTGTGCTGCAAGAGCAGCAGCCTGGCAACTGCCAGGAAAAAGGGGATAATTTCATGTTTTAAAAAGAACTATTTAAATCTGAATACCACAATTATAGAATTGATATCATTAGAGAGTGTATTTTAGTCTGAGGACAGCACAGAGTGTCAGCAAGCCCTGCACTGTTATGCCTTGGTCACATCTCCAGGGGGTGGAGAACAAGCTGGAGATTCTTGGGGTGTGACTCCAATTTTGAAGATGGAATTGTGGTTTTGAAGTAGAGGTTCTTGTGTATCATATAATAAAGAGATGCTTTTCATATTTGTGACCAAAGCTGGGGGGAATGACCTGGGAAGAGCTCAGGGCTGGGAATTGGGCTGGGAACAGGCTGAGAGAAGGAGCAAGGGGCAGAAACTGGCTGGAGTGAAACAGGAAAAATAAAGAGATTGCATTTTGAATGACACATCTGGTGACTTTAGAAACATTCACTTACCAGGACTATTGTAAGAAAGAAAGTGAAAAAATGGTACAAGTGTGAAGAGATCCCAAGAGCCCAGTGAGGGAAGGGAGGGAGGGCAGAGAGAGGTGCTGAGAATCTCCCTGCCTGCAGCACCTCTGTGGCCTTTGAGCCCCTCAGCTGCCATGGCCTGGGGGTTCCACAGAACTCAAACACCCCCTGCCACAGCCACAAGGAGCCTCTTACAAGAGCCTGTTTGAACTCTGGGAGACAAAGCAGAGAGCAGAGAAAGGGAAGAGTGGGAATAGCCTGGAGCACTTCCTTGGCAGCCTGGCCTTGCCAGGAGCAGCTCAAGCTGCTGAGGGATTTCTCTGAGCTCTCCAGGACTGTCACACTCCAGGAAATTGCCCCTCTCTCCTCACACACCCATGGACAGCCAGGAGTCACCTCATGGTAACAAAAAACTGAATACCTGAAAGTGAACAGCCAATTTCCTGCTGCCACTTTCCTGTGTCAGGAAAAGATTGTAATTTAAAACAAAGAGCCTCTGTCCACCTCCATTGTGCTCTGGTGATTGTCAGTAATTTTGATTAATCTCTTCAAGTCACACTGCATTTTGGGTTTCCCATCCATGCAACAATAGGCAGCTGGGAATATTATTTGTGATGGATGCCTGTGGAAGAAGCAGATCTGCAAGAACAGCAGCAGGTGTTAGGTTAGATCACACAGAGAACATGGAATAGGTTCTGTTAAAATCCATTCAGATCTATACAGTGTGCTGCAAATAAATTCAGGATTTTACTTAATTCTAATATGCATATAAGCTAAACATTTATTAATATTAGCCACTATAAAAACACAATTATTTGTTCAAACAATGCTTATGTAAAAAAACCTCAGGGTTACAATCACAGCTTTGTTGGTTCAAACTTCACTCACTTCTGCTGTGAGTCCCTGACTTTGTTGTTATCTCAAACAGACTTTTCAAGGACAATGCTTACTGAGATACAGCTCAGTCCAGAGGAATTTGACTACTTTCAAGTTGGAGTAGATTCTGAAGTGACATTTTGCCTTAAAGAACTGAGGGTAAAGTAAGAATTTGTCTGGGAAGAAAACCCATTTCTCAGTAATTTGCTTGACTGGATCAGGACAACATGGGATGGTCCCTGTGCCGCACCAGCCCTGCAGCAGGGTTTCACCACCTGGTGAGGATTAGCTTTAAACCCCAGGGTCCTTTGAAAGGCAAACAAAACATTTCTGAAACAGAGATGAGGTTTCTGTGCTGGGCAGACACAGCACCGCTGCCCCAGGGAAAGCATCCTGACAGGGGAGTTCTCCATGCAGAACCTCCTCTGGCAGGGCTCTGGCAGGGAAGGACAGAAACCATTCTTAGAAGCAGCAGAATTTTCCCCTCTTTTTGCCAGTAAGCAGCAGCTGGGATAAACTTCCATTCCAAGATCAGTGTTCTGGTTTAACTTTCACTTCACCCCACCCTTCTCTGCAGGGGCTGCTGGCGTTTTCCGAAGCCACGAGCGTCCCTGTGTCCATCCACTTCGACAGGTGTGGGAGGTACGTGTGGGGCTGCCCTGGCTGGGGCCTGCACTCACCCAGTGACCACTGAACTGCAGCTCCTCATCTCAATCTCAAACCCAGAGCCATTTCTAACCTGCCCTCCAGAGTTTGTAATTCCATATAAACACTGAACCCAGGCATGGGCACTGCCAAGGCAGCTGTGCTGACTGAGGAGCTCCTGTGTATAAATTACCTGGACACCTGAGGCTCTCAGTCCCCTGCAGGCAATGATTTATTTATTTAGCACTTTAAAGAAACAATACATTTTCTGAATAAATATAATTTTAATAATGACATATTTAATGCTATCATTTGACTCTGACACTGCACAGCATTTGCTAATTGGAGCAGTGAGATCTGTAACAGGTGCCCCTCTCATTCCTCAGCAGCAAATACAGGAGATTTTCAGCTTTTCAGAAGAGGTGCTTTTTAATTCCATGGGTGGAATCAGTATCTGTAATTCCCTGTGCTGTTTGGTCTCAATCCTTGTGTTTAGACCCATTGCTTTCAGCATTGAGGACCTGCTGCTGGAGGCCAGCTTTATCCTGGCTACCTTGTGTGAGGCTGAGAAGGAGGCAGCTTCCCCAGAGCCTGCCTGCTGCCCACAGCCCCGGGACAGGTAACAGGGGCTGAGGGGGCAGGTGGCCTTAAGAGGGTGAAAAACTCCGCTTTTCACAGGAAAACTGAACTGCAGGGGTTCAGGAACATCTCAGCAGCACAACAGCACTAAGGGGGTGCAAGAGAGAACGTTCTGTACAAGCTGCTGCTTTCTTATCTCCTCGGGGTCTGGGTGCAGCAGGAGGGAAGCTGCTGAGAATCTCCTCTAAAGCTGTAATCTTTTCACAAACAGAAAATAAGGATATTCCAATGAAACACAAAGCCAGCTCTAACCTGCCCTACTCTGTGCAATCCAGCTCAAGGACTGGCATGGATAAATCTGACCAGACCTCCATGGATGGAGCCAACAACGCAGTCACAGCCGCTTCCAAAAAGCCACAGCAGAAGGGAAACACTCCGAGCATGGACCCTGCAAAACTCCCGAGTGCTCTGGCAAAACAAGAGGTAAAAAATATTCCCAGAGGCACCGAGAGGGATGAGCCAGGCAGAGCAGGAGCAGCCACAGCCCAGGCAGCAGGAGAGGCCACAGAGGCTCCTCATGCCAAGGTGAGGGAACTGCCCACGGTGCCAGCACTGGAGCCCCACAGCTGCTGCTGGGCTGAGCACCCCCCAGGTGCACTGGGGGGGTTTCAGTGGTATCAGCTGTCACAGCAGCACAGCTGGAAAACCCCAGCACAGCTGGAAAACCCCAGCACGGCTGGAAACACCCCTGGGGGGCAGGGGGGTTTCACTGGGAAACGCTGCTGGCTCGGAAAGATCTTAAGAGTGGCAAAAGCTTCACAAATAATTAATGCCCAAATTCTGTATCACAGAATTGTCACCTGTACAAATATTGCATTTTCCAGTTCCACTCCTTATTCTTTGGAGCTGTGTCTTACAAGGAGAAGGCCATTGGTGACACCTTCCAGAGTCTGGTGACAGCCAGTGACACTGAGGAGGAGCTGGGTGCCTTGCAGAGCTCCCCAGTTCTGTAGTGCAGGGCTTGGGGTCCAAGGACAGACAGTGGGGAGCGCCCAGGAGGGAAGGGCAGGCCCAGCCTTTGTCACTGGTGCTGTGACCCAGCAGCACAGAACATTCTGGAACTCTCAGTGCTCTTGTAACGGCACAAATTTAGGTCACGATTGACTCTGTTGAGGTTTGTGTGTTCTGCAGGAACTGCTGGGGGCTCTGCCCTCAGAACACTCTCACAGGAGAGAGGCTCAGTTTGAATCCAAACTCTGTTACCACATCAGGCACATGAAGCTGCTGTTCTGGTTAAGGGAGAACTCAGAGTTTTACAGATTCTTTAGAACCAGCCTTTAACTGAAAAACCAAAGTTGTCGCAGGACTGCATTTTAAAAAATAAAAGTTTGTGTTTGAGACTTGCATTATTCTTTTCCTTCCCTGTGTCTCTCCCACCACACGTCAGGGGCAGTGCAGTATTTCCAAAGTCACACTGGAACACAACACTGAAACTCCCAGTCAATTAAAGGATCCTTATCTGTCTGCCAGACTGCTGCAGAAGGCGTTGGGTGTCACTCAGGCGTGGCTCTGAGAGAAGAGAGGTCACAGTGACAGCCCAGCCCCCCGGCCCTGGCTGTGCCTCTGTGCCACCAACCACATCCCCACATCAACAAACAGAGGGTTTGCAGGCAACTTGACTTTAAAAAGCACATTTTAGTATAAATACTATATTTATTAAATATCTTTACAATTTATTTAAATGTATTTACAGAACTATTCCTGCATAAGTTATACCTCAGACATGAAATCCACATAATTGCCTCTTGGGTAAGCATAGATGATAGTCTCATTTTAACAGCAACAAAAAAGCATCCTCAGATACAGACTCAGATTTGCTTCATTGTTTCAGCTATCTTTGTCAGAAACTACTGCATACAGTCGGGTTCTCCACACAGCAGCTGCTCCTCCCCGGAGAAAGGATGTCCCTTACCAAGGGATGGACATCCATCACTAAATCCTCCCATCCCTGCCAGATCATCACCCCTCCCTTCTCCTTGACTCACTGGTAACTGCCTGGTCCCAAATCTGGTTTTTGGTTTGGTTTTGTTTTCAGCCTGACAAGGACATTTAGGACTGTATGTGGCAGCTCTCCCAAAGATAGCCAGGAAAACAGCAAAAACCACAGAGCTTCTCCAATTCACCACACTTCGCCCTGTCCCACCCAATCCCTGCGGCCGCTGCTGCAGCAATCCCGGGTTCCTGGGGGACTAAATATCCATTTATCCTGGGTTCCTCCAGATCCTGCTCCCAACCCAGCAGCTCCCAACACAAACCACAACCCTCTGCAGCAGCTCCAAGGCTCAGCAAACACCTCTCCTGTACATTCCTCTCGTGAACATTCCCACTGACCTAACCCTAGCACGTGTTCCTGCTTCATGCATCGCTGGGAATTATTTTTGATAGGATGGGCCCTGTCGTTTCCTTCTCCAAAGATCAGTTGTGCGCAGACAGCGTTAAGTTCATAGGAAAAAATCAGGTTTGATATGTTCAGAGTGCACGTCTTAAAAAAAACCCAAAACAATCAAGCATGTGATAAAAATATCAATTCTTTATAATACAGTATTGCTTTATAAACAGATGGAAAAGCTAAAAGCTTTACTGGTCTTTGGTGTGCCCGGTGAGGGAAAAACTCATGATTTGTAAATCAAAACCCAAATTTGTTCTTTATTTAAAAAAACCCAACAGGTCATGGTGTGATATGAGGCAAACGGCTTTGTGGACACAGACAGGGAGGAATCGGGGAATTCCAGACCCTCTGACCCGCACACGTCCCCAGGGAAAGCTCTGGAAAGCCGGGAAGGGGAACAGGGAGAGCTGGGGACTGTGCTGAGAGCAGAGAACAGCCCGGGGCCACGGGGGCAAAGGAAAAGAAGAATTGATCAAATCTGCTCTAATCCAGAAGCATGCGAGTAAATACTGGATAAATGTAAAGACAGCCAGAGTCGGAAGAGAAAGGCCCCTCCCAAACAAGAAACAAAGCCCTGTTCTGCATGTGAATACATTCCTCCGAGACAGCCAGAGACAGCTTGTTCAGGTTAAAAACAACAAGGACTGACAGGTTGTGCAAAGTTCTCCACCACTCACTGTTCGTGTGTCGCAAAACGAATTAATTTTTCTTCATTAACAGAATCCTCCCCATACCCTCACCAAAATCCTATTTTGGTCAAGTTAGGGTAGTTAAGGCATTTTGACGAGTAATTACAAGGTGATTTAAAGTAGATATCTAACATTATGCCAATTGAGGAATAGCAGATAAATTACTGAAGAGCTCCCAAATTAATCACTTATTATAAATGAAATGCCTGTTACAAGCATGATGCACTGAAATATAGTAAAATGACATGTACATGGTACATGTTAAATGACCTTAAATAAAAGCTTGACATAGTTACGCAAATATACAGTACAAGTCCACAAAAATTCTTTAAACAAGTTGAGGTAACCTCAAACTTAAACAGTTTTAATACAATAAACCAGGTAGTAAAAATCTCCTCTTGAGAGCAGGCAAGATTCCTTACTGACCAAGTTTAACTGCACTCACCTAAACAGCAACATTACCCGACTTTTTATATATAAAAACATGGCTTTAATTTATTTCTACATACTTCTCTACCAGCAAAAAAGTTAATGAAAAACTGACCAAAAATATATATATCTTTACAGCTCTCAGCTTTCGTATGAGCCTCAGGAAAGGAAAAGGAAAGCTGGCTGGAAAAGGGGGGACAAACGTGAGCTACTGTCATTGAAAAGGAAATGTCATATTGCAAAGTGGCTGTTAGATAACTGTAAACATCATTAAGGATCATTGAAACCCCTAAACTTTAGTTAAAATGAAATGTAGGCTTTGCTGATTATTCATTAAGTTTCCATTTTCGTACTCGCTGCCGCTGCTGCAGCAGAAGCAAGGAGGTGCCTGTTGGAGTCAGAAAGGATCAACTGGACTTAAACTGGTGCAGCATATTCTGTTCTACAAGCGAGAGTGGCAATTATTAACACAAATTATGTTTGATATCAACAGAATTATCTACCCAAAGCGAAGATGCTCAGAGCTGAGGATTTGTGCAACCTCCCACCATAGCATTTACCATCATCCCACGCTGAGATGGGTTCAAATGCTGAAAGACCTCAACTGTGGCCAGCTCGGCTGTTTGAGACTGAGCTAGAAGTTTTGTTTAAAAAAAAATAATAATTATCCACAGCCAAAACATCCAGAACCAGGCCCATTATGGACGAATGATCTGCAGAACTTTTAAGATCACAGTTAAGCACCTGAAATCACAAAACACATTTGCATCCATATAACTTGAACTAGGTTTGTTTGAAATCTCGTACTAGAAAAGGCTCCTAAGGCTGACACCATGGATGGCAAGAGCAGAATGTTTACAGCAGTTATAAATCTCCTGAAAACTGGAGCTCAGAAACACGAAACCTCGGCTATCACTGGAACAAGACTATGCTTTATGGAACTGGGTCTGTAACACACCCTCAACAACAGCGAACGTTCCTAGGAAATAGAGTAATGTGCCCTCGTGCACAGGCGTTACCTACTGATCTAGTGTGAAAGGTGACCAACCAATCCCACTCCTTGGAAAGTCACATCTCCAACGCAGGAACGCTGTGGGATGGATCCTCCCCTGTTCCAGACAAGGACTAAGCTCTCAAAGACAAGCTCCGAGCCTTGAGCTTCTTTATGTCTTGCTGGCAGACCAAGACCAGTGGACTACGAGTGGTTCTTAGCAAGGGCCTCAGCTGCGTCTCGGGCCAGGCTCCGGGCTCAGGAGCAGCTGGGAAGGAAGGAAGGAACAATCCTGCCAGCAGGAAACCGGCCCAGGGGCCTGGGGAGCTCAGGCAGCGGCAGCACCTCAGTCTGTGTACTCGGCTACGATGGACAGAAGGACGGTGATGTCGTCTGGTTTCCCCCCTGCAATGGAAGCAAAACCCTCTTATTGCATCAAACCATAGTTGGGTGTCTGCTGATGATCTGTGATATTCCCTGTGGAAAGCTCTTTTAAAACTGGTTTAAGTGTCCAAAACCTGGTTTGAGTAAATGCAAACTCTGCCTCCCCCATGTCCTTTCCAAACTGAGGGGTGCAGTGACATTTAACACAGCACAAACCCCCTCTCCTTTTAAGCTCCAGTGAGATCAAACTATGAAAAGGAGGTCAGAACCTTGAACATTGCTGGTAGCTGGCAGAGCTCAAAGCCTGTTTCCAGCAGACTCTTTAATAAATGCACAAAACACCTGACACTGCTTTGTTACACGTAAACTGCCATGAAATCAGATCTCCTCAGGAATTTCCATTGTAAATCAAACACCTCTTTAGCATCTTCTCCAGCACTGTATTACCTCAGGTCTTCCTGAAAGCTGCTTAACATTTTTAATAGTTATTTTTCAATCCTCTAACAGCCAGAGCAACACACTCAAATCCTGGAGAAATGGCCCAGAAGAGAGGTTTTGTCATGTGGGAAGTCAAACCAATCCCTTGGACTCTGGAGATCTGCAGCCTCATTACTGAGTGACTGAGCTTGGAGCAACACAAAGCCCAAGTGTGGCAGCTGCTACCTGAAGAAAGGAGCTTAAGGTTCCTGCAGGAAATCCTGCCCTTCTGATACAGAGATGAGAATATCTTTACTGGCAGAATTTAATTAATTTATTTAAAAGTAAGAAATTGTTCGAAGAAAGGTGTTTGCTCGGGCTCAGAGCTCTGCTAGCTGTTTTGCTAGAACCTTTCTAAAACACAGAAGTAGAACCAACTGAGAGATCACTATGGGGATGCCAATCATACAAGGGTTGCAAATTTCAACCAAAAAACCAATTCCAAATCTACCAAAGAGTGGGCAGAAAACAGCTGAAACACAGCAGTAAGAAGAGACCTTAAAAAAAGCAAAACAAAAAACTACCCTCACACAACACCACCCACACCCCCAAATCCAAGCAACAAGTCATGTACAGGAGTACTGGAGAACTCAGGCAGGATTCCTGGGGCAGGGATGCACAGATTACAGGAAAAATAAACAAATCAGGCTGCTGTGTTCTCTGTGCTCCAGCTGCTTCCCCGCGGGAGGCTCCTGCTCTGCCAGGCCCAGGATGCCCTGTGCAGCCCTGGGGGCTTTGCCAAATCCCACACGAGCTTGGTGCTCTCCTCTGCCAACCACATTCCTACTGTTCTGTTTTCCTACAGGATTCTGAACAGCAGAACTTCACTTTGCTAAACATCTCACCAGGACAGCAGCAGTGGGAGGAGGAGAAGCTCTTACCTCTGACATTCAATCCATTGTCACAGGCGAACTGTGCAAAGGGTGACATGTACGTGGGGTCGTAGGCCAGCTCGTGGGCTTGCTCAGCAATGCTCCGTGCAGTCTGCTGGATGCTCTCATAGTTGGAGTTCTAAATTCATGGGGAAAAAAAAGAGTTTATTCTTGTACAGAAGCCTACAGAAGTTTTTGTGCTGATCTGTGTCAGTTTGGAGATCCCTCACTGCCAAGTCATTCATTATCACCTTCCCTTGCAAACAGAGCCTTCCCCATTCTTTAGCCTTTGTAAATTGGGTTACAGCCGTGCATCTTCACAAGGGACAGCCAGACCTCAAATCCCCACCAGCAGCTCAAGACTTGGGTTTGGAGGATTTCCAGAATTTAGAAGCTTAGAAGAATAATACTCAAAACAGACTAAACTGTGTCACCTGAAGGGAACAGGGCATTTGGCAGCTGTCCCTGCAGGCACCCTGCAAGGACCTTCCCTCCCTCCCAGGCAGGCTCTGGTGAATTATTTGTTTTATCCTGAGTGCAAGCCCTGCACCTCTGGCTCTCTCACCCCAACTGACAAGAGCACCCCTGGGGAGAAGGGCCACTTTAAATTCAGATGAGAAAAATGCACTGAGAGCACACACACTTTCTCCAGGCTGCATTTTATGGACTTTTTATTTCCTGTTTCAGTAATTCTGCTGCTCTCCTCCCAGGCTTTTCTCACTCCAGCCAACATGACTGACAACCACTGCTCTTTTTGTCTGTAACCATTTTTAAATGCCTTGTCATTTCAAGAGCCTTCCCCGCAGGTTTGGGAATTAGCAGGCATTTATGTGATTAACTTTTGGCTGAACCTCTTGGGGAACTCCAGTGCCTTTCCCAAACACACCAAAAGGTGGAGCTCAGCTTTCTTCCACAAGGGAATTCCAACTCCAGTGGCCAGCCAGGACAGCCAAACTCTGTGCACAGACAAAGGTGTGGGGTGGCTGCAGCCCCAGTGCCACATTAGTGACCTGTGGAGCTGCAGGATAAGAGGAGGCTGAGTTCTCTTGAAACCACACTGTAATGCTCTTATTTGCATTTCACAGCAAAATAGTTTCCTCAAGGAGTTTATACATATTGATATCTCCTTAAGTGTACTTTCCTTTCTCTAAGTAAATAGCCTGAAGCTAAATGTTCTCAGCCAAAATATTTTAATGTATTCTTACTATTCAAAAAGAACATTTGTGGTCACTAATGTGGAAAAGTTGACAGGATTTTTTTTTTTTTTACAGAAGATTACACTGAAGATTTTCACTGCACGTGCAACCCACAATTCACACAGCCCATACTAAGTCAGAATTACTGGTTAGAGAAGTTGAAAGTTATTTTAAGTGTAAGCTCACCCTCAAGTAACCCAGGAGAGGCTTCTGTGTTTTCCTGTGTATCATCTCCAATGTGCAGGTGCAGTGTGTGGCCAAAGGCAGCCCCTGCTCTCTCCTCCTTCCCTTCCCCTCCTCCTCTCCCTCCCTCAGCAGTTACTGACAGGGAATTCAGCTGTTATTTGGGAATTTATGCCCAAGCTGCTGCTTCTGGATTCAGCCTGGATGCAGATCCAAGAGAAATCCCCCTGGGCTCAATGTCCCTTGCACTGCTCACATGGGATATCACCTGAAAAGCCCTTTCAGGATACCGAGCTTTGTGGTGGGTTTTTTTATAAAACACAAAGGTTTCAGCTATCAGAAGTAAGGGAAGGAACTGTAAAGGTTCAGCCAGCACAAAATATGTGAGAGTTTGGGAACACACACACTCACCTTCAGCTTTTTCAACTCCTGCAGGATCATGTAGTCAGGCATGTTGTCAAACAGCCCGTCCGTGGCGGTCAGGATGATGTCCCCAAGCTGGACATCGAAGGAGGTGCTGTCAGCAGCCTCGGGGCTGGGGATGGACAGAGGTTAGAGCACTGCAGCCCTCACAGACACCAAACACCCTCCAACAGCACATCCACAGCCCTGCACTGCACTGCTCTCTGGGCTTTGTGCTCGGGAAAGGGATAATCACTCACTGTGGGGCTTTAGCACCAGCATGGGCTGTCAGGAGAGCCCCACCACAGCCCCAGGACTGCAAACAGGTCCTGTTCCAGCTCCCACACCCAGGATTTGCACTTAAAATTCCCACATGAACAATCCTGCAAACTAATCTGCTTCAGGAGTGTGTCTCCAAGGAAACAAGTAAGCAGAATGGCAGCTCAGGGTCCCTTCTGCTCATCTAGAAGATGTAAGAGAGTGATACTTGAAAGAACAATTCATAACAGGCCTGGCCCAAACACTTCAGGATTCTGAATCACTTTCTAATTCAATGGAATATGAAACATGTCTGGAAATCACTACCAGGAGACCAGAGTCTTTTGGAACGCTTGTGTCTAACACATTACACAACACCAAGAGCAGAAAACACCCAGTTTGGACATGAATATTGCTGCAAAATCTGATTCTCAGAAGCAACATAACAACAAACCTTTCATTTTTAAAGACTCTTCAGGGCTCTGTAAAAAGGAGAAATCACTGCATCCCAGGCCACTGGGCTCTGCCAAAACACAGAGGAGCTGCTTTGCTCAACTGATGTGCAGCTTCAGGAAGGCTGATGGAGTTAAGATTGCCTGCCTGTGCCCATATATAGCCAAATTCATCACTGAACTGGGCCAACAAACAAAAAAGGACAGGAGAAGCGTTTCGACAAGGAGCATGAGTACTAATTAACGTCAGGAACAGTGCAGGAACCAGCAGAAAGCTGTAATCATGATTCAGAGCTCCAGTGTGGGAGCACATTTATCTTGTGCTTTCCTTATTACTGCATGACTCAGATTACTTGGCCTCCCTGACTTCCACTGGACATTATCAATTATCCTTCTGCTTTTTGTTTTTATCGTCTTCCTACAGATGACAGAAAATCTCAGAAAAATGAAAGATTTTTTTACAGCTCTGAAATTTCAAGGGATCATTTAATTTTAGTCTAACAAAGAGCTTGGATTACTGAAGGGTTCTAATTTCAGAGTCCTACCCTGGCTTCCTCTCAGCAGTTTCAGGATGAAGAAATTAAACCACACACAAGAATGGTCAGTCAGGAGTTTCAACAGCTTAACCAACACTTTCAGAAAGAGCTATTTTGGATTAAAGTCTCAATTTTTACTGCATCAGCCCTGATACTGCATAGAATCATTTAGGTTGGAAAAGACTCAAGCAGGTTGAGTCCAACACTTCAGCTGCCTACTGCATTCCCTTTATTCCATGGCCATTCTTTGAAGATCCTGTTACCACCTCCCTATGCTCAGATGAGGGATATCACTTTAATGAGTGAGACATTTTGAATGCTGAATTTTAACACATATTTGAAAGCTGTTTATTTTTGAGTTTCTTTCATATTACATTCACAAAGTCAGGATGGATCAGCCTGACATTCCTAAGGGAAGACACAAGAACAAGCCTGCCTTTGAAACAACTCATTTCTGTGAACAGATTGTCCTTTCCTCATACTCTCATTCCCAGCTTGGTGTTCTGCCAAACAGTTTTTTTGCTGGTTTTGGTCAAATACAATATGCTGCTGGAAACAGCAACTTGGAAACACAAGTTACAGTCACATGTCCCTCTGCTCTATTCTTCAAGTACTTGCAACCTCAGTGCCAAGATATCTAAATTAGCTACTCCAAACAGTCCCAAGGGAGCACAGGCAGGGATTGGAACCAAAGCTCTGCTGGGAAGCCTTGTCCACACTCCAGCTCTAGTGGGTGACATCTCCCCATGGATCAGAACAAGCCCATGGCTGTGGGAATAAGCCACCATGAACAGACCAATAAATCCAGACTGTGCAACAGGTACACAGTTAAGTACAAGGTGAGAAATGTTCATGTTACCCAAAGAGGGAGGGGGGCAGGTGCAGGACCTGACTGGATACGTGTTTGTATCCTATGAGGTACAGAAGAGCCCCACAGCAGCAAAACTGCATCTTTTGGGGAGCTGGTCACATGCACAGATTAAAAATTCAAGTTCCTCTTCCCCCTTACCTGTCACTTAAGACAACTCCTTCTGCTTCTGGTGGAGCTATGGACAGTTGGAAGGGAGTGTTGAAGTAATGTTGCTGCTCGTCGGACCGATGGACGACTTCTCCACCTCTGACTACCAAAAACCCAGAGTCTCCCAAGTTGGCTGTGTGTAAACGATGACTTGATCTGTCCAGGACTACTATACAAGCTGTGCTGCTCCCTGCAAACACAGGGACTGCAGTCAGCCCTACAGAAACTGCTTGTTCTCTCTCTGATCTGATCGACACTTCAATTATTGTAACATTCATCAAAGCTTGAAAGACAGAGAAATGGAAACACTCAACAATATCAGAATTAATATAAAATAAAACCAGTAATATGCTAGAAATCTTTGCAATACAAACTATGATTTTTGTGTAGAATTTACTCTTCTTGCTTTGATTTTGGTAAACACATTATGCTGACAAATACCTGGTTTTGTTTGGCTTTATTTACAGTTTTCCATCCCAACATATGTCAGCACATTCTGCTATAGGACCGGACTTACAGAACTCACATAAAATACTGAAATTCCAAAATCATGGAGATAATAGAATTCTAGTAGCATCCATACAATGCTAGGAGCTCTCCACACAGTTTCACTCAGCTGTAAATAAACCACACCAAGTAAAGAACTGTTTGCAATTAAGTATTAGGCCCTGCTGCATTTCTCTGCTCAGAACATGAAATGCTTTTCCTCCCAGCTTGGCTCTGCAGAGCTTGCTTCAGGTTTAAAAATAATAATCCTGTCACATCTTCAGGACACCAACTCTACAAGTTTAAGAAAACAAAGGTTTCAGATACAAATACAATTCCAAATTAAAGTAATAGCAGAAAAATGATGTCAATTGTGCTTGGAACTATCCCAGCCATGCTTGAGGGCACTGAGGAATTCTCCATTCATTCACTGGGAAGTAGCCACCAACTGGGCTTGGTTGCAAGCCACGAAAATGCTGTATTGCAAAGAAACCCAAAGTCCTTCACAGCAAACAGCAATCACTCAATTCTGCAAACAGGACAGGAGAGCACAGCCACCAAAAGACCTTTCAATCCCTAAGAGGGGGAAATAGAGCTACAGCACTTCTGCCCCATATCACCAGCTCATGAACTCTTCACCTTCTACCCTCATGTTCTTCCAGCAGGGTTTTCCAAGCACAGCTCCATGCTGGACAGACCACAAGCTTGCAGTGAGCAAAGCTTAGGATCAGGCTTGCTAGTGCAGAAGTCCAGCTGGCTCCAGGCATTGCCTGTTCCAGACAATTCCCTTTCTAATACAGAGAGTTCCCTGCAATGCACTTGCCCTGAATCTGTTCTCTAGTGAACAGAGAGGACCTTCCCTGTCCTTAATGAATGTTAAGTCAAAGCAGTATCTCTGGAAAAAAATCTGATTTTCCATGTGACAGTGTCCAAAACTGTGCTGCAACACAAGGGTGATTAAATAAATGACAGAGTTTCCTCCATTTCAGTTTTATTTTACATTATTTGCTGCATTCAATCCTGATGAACCAAGCATCCAGGATTAAAGCACAACAGCAAGGAGAAGTTATTGCCCAATGAATCCTCCTTAATGAAGTCTTCTCCTGTCCCTTTATTTTAAATAAACTCTAAATGCTCATTGCTGTGGTAATTCCAGGGTTTTATTCCTCCTTCTAAAAATACTGTTCTCAGTTAAAGGAGAAACACTAAGGATCATTAGTTTCAAATTCTAACTCTATTAGCAGAGTGTAACCAGGAGGCCATGTGTGGAATTCAGATCTTGTGACTCAGCACACGCTGCTTTTCAGCACTGCAAAGGTCAAGCCCAGCCTCCAAAGGCACAGGGAGAGCTCTTGCCAGTGCCCCACTTTGGAGCTCACTTACAGCTACACCTGCTTTGCACAAATAAGCACCATTCAACACCCCAAATCCTAATGTAATTACTGACCACTGCTATTTCTGTGACACTTAAGGTCACTCCTGAGGTTCCAACCTATTCTTTAGGCGTATAATGCGAGAACATCTGCTCCCAGCTCAGCAGACAGTTAAATATAGCTCACACAGCACTGCTCTGCCACAGGAGCTTAAGGTCAGGTGAGCTGTGCACATTTCGTGCAGGGCAAACACTTTCTTGGAGCAGAAGAGGTCTCATGTCCTTTAGAGAAGTGTCCCCTTGGCAGAGCTGCCAGCTGAGCTGAGTGTGGCCTCTCTATCTGCTCCCAGTCCCCAGGCAGCTGAATGCCCTGTGTCCCATCAATGCTGACACAGAATATGTGAAGCATTTACTTCAGCTGGCTTTCAGAAAGATCTGTAATGAATCCCCCCACAAAGTTTATAAAAATAATGCTACCAGAGATTGTATGATATGAACTACTCAAGTCAAGCAACTGGGGTTGAGTCCACTGGACATAAAAGGCAACAGGAGCAGAGTAAGGCCAGAAATGAGCAGAACTACATCCAATTACGCTCAGAAAATATTTCTCCCTGCATAGCTGAAGCAGAAAGCTGTAACCAGTACCACGAAGAGTTTTCAGCAGAGAACAGTTATTTATATATATAAAATACAGAGTGAGTACATGTGCAGTGTGTTCCACTGCAGAACTCGCTCTGCAAACTCTGGTGAATTCACCCTTCCCACAGAAAGCCTTTTATTTTATATATAAATACACACACATCAACACTCCCTGCATTACTAAATTAATTAAAACAGTTTTAGAGAAAATAAGGATGCCACCAAGGCGACTGCATTTCTATGCTTTCAGTTAATGAAGAGAAGTTAACTGCCTGTAGATTTGCTGCAGACAATGACAAGAGATCCAAGCACCCTTCAGAAAGCCCGTGTGTAACACACATCCCAGACTGAAGTGACATCTTTTTGGTGTCTTACCAAGCAAAGGGACTTTGTTCTGCAGCAGCTCACAATAGCCTGCAGTGAGAATTCCAACAGGATTGCTTGGAACAAACCGTCCTTCCTTCACTAAACGTTCACACGTCCGCATCAGAGTCCCTGAGAACTGAGAAGGGTCCACCCCGTAGTCTCTCCAGCCACCAACACCATCTGCCACCCCTGCAAGGAAACACAAAACCAGAGTTACCTCAACAGAAATGGTTTCCAAAACAAGGGGTTTAATTATTTGCATCACTCGTGATATTTAGTAACTAAAATGTAGGACATGGCACCTGCCTGAAAAACATTTTTGATTAACAAATTTCTGAGTATTTTGAAGGTAACTTCTGATATCAGCTCCCCAACAAATCTCCAAATACAATCTGAACTGCTGAAAGGAAGGTAGAAGTCTAATGCTGAGAATAAGGAAGATGGGGATTCAATCCCATTAACCTCTCATCAGTCCATTAAAAGGGAAGAGGTTTTATTCATTTCAAAAGTGAAGGTCAACATTTTAACTAGTACAGAATGACACAGAAACTATTCCTGTTATTCAGCAGCACAGTTTTTCCTCAGACAACCTCCTCATATGAAGGGCAATGTTTCTATTTGGTGTTCTCAATTTCTGTAGAAAATAAATCTCCATTTTACAAGTGTTTTCCAAAATCCATGTAACCAACACAATGCTGGGACCTACCCTTTCAAGGAGAGTTTGTTGCTTACAGCTTCTGCCAAGCAAGAGAATGAAAACTGACTGTGATCCAGAGAATTTTCAGTTGTTCAAAACAACCTGGATATCAGAAAATTAGACCAATTCTGCCAAAGCCTGGGAAGCTTCTAAGCAACAGGGAAAACAGTGACTGTGGTCATGGAAAGGGGGTGATCAGAGGGAGGTGAGCAGCAGACATATTTTCTGCTGGTCATTTGGTTCAAGAACTTTGAACTTCTTCCAATTGTCTAAATGATAAAAGCAAAATACTGCTGAAGGTATTATTTGAGATTAGAATGCTACTATGTGGAAATTTTTCCCAAAATCTTTTTGATCCTCAGCACGGGACAAACCATTTCAAAGAGAGATTTTCAAAACATAGCAAAGCTGAAATATGTTCATGATAAAAGCACAAAAAGCGAATTTCAGTGCTCAGACTGTGCTGAAGGACAGCCTCCTCAGGAAAAAAACTCCACTATGAAAATGTGAGTGAGAAGATAAAAGTCAATTTCCTCATCTCCCAACGCCCTTCACATGGGACACGGTCTGAAACTGAGATGCAAGGTTTAGAGCCGACCTTGGCGTGAACTATAATCTGCCAGGAGGTTATGGCCAGATTCTGAACAGCCTATCAACATTAATCAGATTTCTCCCTAAAATAGTGCACAACCTTTTAGACACCTGCTTTGTCCCTCTGCCTTCTCAGAAGAATGTTACAGGAATGCAGATCCCTGCATTCACCTCTTTGAGCAGTCCCTGGGAAGAAGCTCATGCAAAAGCACCCAGCATTCCCAGAAATGGCTTTTCTATTCTTCAAGAACAGATTAATCCTCTCCCTGCAGGTCTCACAACCTCAGGTTAATACTGGATTAACCCTTTGCTTTCTGCTGCCACACAAACTAGTCTAGAACAAGAGATCATAAAGGAAAGGTTCTAGAGCTGGAACTTGAAACAGAAACTCAGCTTCAGGTTAAATGATGGAGCTTCATGTGAAGTTACCAGATCAACATTTTTTTTCCTGCCCTTTAAAATGAACATAGTCCAGATGTATTTCTGCAGTGCTTCCCTGACAACAGGGTTAATGCAATGAAAAGATGTTTGACAAATGCTGCCCAAAGCTCTTGGCTCCCAAGGCAGTTGCAAAGAAAGCTCAGCAGAAGTTACAGAGTTCCCTCAAGCGATCCAGAAAATCTTTTTACATCAATGTTGGGAAACACTGACACACAAACACTGCAGCTTTAGCACAGAGTACCAGAAAGCCACCACAGCAAGCACCTGAGAAGGTCAATTATCAAAACACATTCAATTTTTGAAGGGAAAATGAGTACAGCATCTGCCTTTCCTTGTTCATTTCTTACTCCAGGCAGGAAATGTGACTCCATAATCATGGCAGCACCCTTCATGCCCTGTCCTGAGCCAGGCACTGCCTTTGTCTGTCTGCCTTCCTGTCTGCTTTTTACAAGCTATAAACAGCTTTAGGTAGGTTCTGCCAGTGCCTTCCAAAGCAATCACCCTCTGGATCCCCCAGCAGCTCCTCTGGCTCTGCCTGGCACCACACCTGAGAGGACAGAGTGTGTGATCCCGCAGCACCAGGGCAGCTCTGCTGCCTCCCCACTGCACCCCAAACAGACACAACCACTGCACAGGAGCAGCCCTGGGGGCTCCTTTCTGTGACACCTCCACAGCCCCCAGCAGATACCAACTCTATTTCTTGGCCTTGCCCCAGATGGAAAAGGTGGGGCTTTATAAAGGTTTGGGGCTTTGTAAAGGTTTGGGGCTTTGTAAAGGTTTGGGGCCAAGACCTTTAATCATCCTGTCCAACCTTCAATGTGGTTTTAAAATAAACCCAGCACCTTCATGTTCTGCAATCTCTGTAAACTGAGCAGAGTTTTCACATGGGAAAGGAATATGTGACTTTGAAACAGTCTGAGTAAACTGCTACTGAAATAGATGAAATGTAAATGAGAATAAAGCTTAAGTAAACTTTGTGCTATTTGATACACAGCAAACAAGGAGTGAAACTGTTTCAAACTCCAGAAGTAGCAACAACTAAAAACACAGCTTTGATTAATACCAGGTTTTCCCTCTGTCATCAAAAGAAAATTCAAAGGTGTTGCTATTGGCAGGATCACTCCCAAGGAATAATGCCAAACTCTATTTATATACAATACCTTTGCTTTCATCCAAGAAAAAATAAGGTATAGAGTCAAAATAATTACCTTTTCAACAAATACTGAGGCTTTCCTTTGAGCCATAAACCATTGAGTTCCAGTATTAACCATGTCAAAAATCAGGAATCACAGGACATTTAAAACAAAATGCATGGCTGAGAATTGCTGAAATTGAACTGTACACAAACCCTGGGCTTTTTTTTCATTCATGCCATTCAGTAAATGAGAAAATTTTATACAAAGAACATTTCTGTGTTTATTCCTTGTTCAAGCCCATGCAGAAATTACACAAGCATCCACGTGACAGTGCAATGCCTGCAGCCAGATGAACCACCACTGTAAATAAAGCAATTGAAAATTTCACAATAAATTACTTCAAAAGAATAAATACTTCTCAAGTATTTAACTGTATTACAAAGATCTTTCAGAATCTGAGCTAACACTCCACTACATTGCCTTGTGCTGGAAAACACAAAAATATGCCTGCCAGATAAAATACTTGCTGCATGTGTCAATCCAAAAACTGTCTTTTTCCAGCTCCTCAAAGACTCAGAGTATCAAAATCTCTCTCAGAGAAACACCTGTCAGGCAGCTACAAGACAAAGCACAAATGACTGATGCTGCAGCACTGAACCTGAGCCAGGGAAGATGCTGGTGATGAAACTTGTTAAAGCTGATTTCAAAATGCTAAAAGCACCTGGGATAAGATTCCAGCTGAAATGCAAATGTGAAGCTGTTCTGCCTGCCAACACATGAGCTCCCTGCAGAAGCCCAGGGCAAACCAGCCAGTGCTGAAAGCAGCAATATCTGCTTTTCACCACTTGCTTGTGTGAGTGAGACCCAGGTGTTCTCCTGGCTCACAGCAAATATAAACGAACCAGCCTGAAAGTTCATAACAAAGCCCTGATACTGATCAAGCCCTGTTTAATATAAATAATGTTATGAGGGGTAGTTCTGGTTAGGTGGCAAATTAACCTGCCCACAGTCAGAGTCCAAAAGTACCACCCTGTCCCAAAAATCTCTTGAGAGTTGGACATTCTGAAATATTGCATCAGCCAAGAATAAAAATCACACACAGAAGCAGCAGGCAGGCACAAGTGTGTCAGCAGGAGCTGCCTTTGCATGCAACCACAATTAACTTTCTAAGGCACTCCGCACATCCTACTGAACTTTCAATTTCTTGAGATCCTTACCTGAAATAGCAATGAATCACTGCTAAAAGAACATCAAAAGGATATATTTATAACTGAATTTTGCATCAAATATGGAGGCTAAAATGGTAAAACAGTGCAAGGAGTTGCACCACACGAGTCTGAAATATAGCACCTAGTATTTGTCAACATCAGAACTGAGATAAAATGATAAGATTTCTTGTTTTATCAGTGGTGGGATAAATCACACACCTAGACAGGTTCTTCATCTAAATCAAGTTCAATGCTCAAAGCCAGCACGGACCCTCAGCAGCTTCCCTGGATCTGTTAGAGCTGAGGGGTGTCTACCCCCCTCAAGGTTTTGACAAAGAAATAACCCAGTTAAATACAAATCCCTAAGGACAGATGGTGTGTGACTGCTAACAAGTTACAGAAGGGAAGGTTACTTATTCACACTGTTACAGTAAAACTTAAACTACCCTTGCATGAAAATAGAAAGGTTCTGGAAGAGTAACTGGGTAAGTGACAACAAGGAGCAAAAAGCAAAGGCAAAGTGAGCAACGATCTTGAGGAACAAACCGAAGGAGAAACACGGAACTGGAAACATTAAATTGTGCATCTACTCCCAGAAGAAAGCAACAGTTCCTTCTATCTGTTTTCCCCTCCCACTACAGCACACTTGCTCCTGAAGCAGATTTTTACCAGGAAGATTTCCTCCCTATTTTATTGAAGCCTGAGAAATCACTCAGTGCATCTGGGGAGCTCCAGGAGAACACTGAACTATAAATTATTTCTGCAGGCTTTATAAAAAAATTCCCCAGTTGCAACTACCCAATTTCTCAAGGTGTTCAGTGACTGTGGAGCTGCTGAGGAAGGGCAGGTACTGGGGGCAGACACTGAAATCAGTCCCTGCCAGCCTGACCCACCTCAGGCTCAGCATTCACAGCATGGATGAACCAGAGCAAAGAGCAGGAGATTTTTCCAATGTTTCCTATGCACAGGGATGATTAACCCTCAGCTCCTGCACTGTGCTCAGCTTTGCTTATTTCCCTCTGATTTCTGACAGAACTTGCTCTTCCTTCAGGCCAAGATCTGTGTATGAATGGAAAACTGGCTGCCATCAAGAAGCATCAATAGCATTTACAGTTAAAACCAGTGCTCAACTGGAAATTCTGACCTCAGAACTTGTGTGCAATGTCCTTGCAGAAGCTGTGAGAAAGAAGACTGTCCAGATATAAGTTTCATTTTCAGAGGTTACATTCAATGCTGCTCCAGAGCAGCTCTGCTGATACAAAAGTCAGCCTGTGACTGTTAATGAGGTGCTTCTCAGTCTGTAGTGTCCCTACAAATACCAGCACTGATGCTCCCACGTTAAACACAAAATTTCCTGTGACCTGTTCCAAACTAAGACTCGTGTGCAGCTCTGCAGATCTCTGATCCTGCCTCTCAGGCTCCCTGAGCTCCCACAGGCAGTGGGTGAAAGGTGACTCCGAGGGAGGAGGGCGACTCTCGGCTCCTTTAGTGTGATAAGTTGTGATAAGGCAGCAATCTCTTTAATAGGTATGATACCAAATAAACCACTTAACACAGTCCTCTGTAACCTTCAGGCTTCCAAGGAAGGATCCCTCTCTCCTCTACAGCTACCAGAAAAACCCTGACATTTCACCTACAAATCCTTTTAGGTGCTGAAGTTTACTTTTCCTGACCACACTAACAATATTCCAGGGCTCTGTCACTCTGCAGTTTTACCTATCTCCTATGCAGGCTGCTGATAAAATTTTCAAACCAAATGCAGCTCCTTTCACTTTAGAGTAGCTGCCCTGCAGCACCCAGACACTCCAAAAACTAAAAATCAAAGATTTGCAGCAAATAGAACAATTGTCAAATTTTAACTGTGCTGTGAACAAACAGTTTCCTGCTGCCAGACAGTTTTTCCTTACTCCAGGGGACAGAAATAGTTTGGAAGAGTCAAGTCCCACTGGCTACAGCCAGAGTTGTGCCCAGCACAGACATTGTATAAGTGATGCTGTCACGGGATGCGCATTGGCTGCTGCAATGTTTCAATAATGACTCACACAACAGCTCGGAAAATCCATAAAAAACCAGCAAAGACATCGGGAGCCTGATAAGGCCAGAACAAGCAAGGAAAGGCAGATCCCAACATTAAGGAAAGAAACTATCACCAGCATGTGACACCTCAACATTTCTAGAGGTGAAAACCTTGGCTTTAACTTTTTCTTTTGGTAATTTAGTGAAATGACTGTAAAACTGTTAAGGTTAATTTTTAAAATTTGGCTCGTTCCCTATGTAGTAAAAATCCTACTTGCATGCTAATGAGAAAAAACAGACGTGTCAGAGTTTTGGTTTCCAGCTTTGACAAAACCAGTATTTCTGTCCTCAGAAGTTCCAAAGGCATCACACATTAAGCAGAACAGAACAGCTCCCAAATCTCTGCGAGAGATTTCAATATTCTGAGGATCTGAACACCCAAGACACTGGCAGTAAATGAACAGGAGAGTACATCGTGCTACAAGCAGCAGAGAGAGGAAACAGGCCTGGATTGTAAAGCTCTAGAGATTAACATTAGCAGTAAAGCCATTTCCTTTCCTTATGGTGCTCCCTAAGGAAAAACTCCTGTTCTGAGCTTCTAGTTTCTCCCTGTGCTCAGAATGGGAAGAAAACATTCAAAATTGACAATTATGCTTCAGATAAAAGCAAAACTGAGAATGGGAAGAAAACATTCAATATTGACAATTATGCTTCAGATAAAAGCAAAACTGAGAGACAAAACCCTCAAGGATTCAAGTACACCAGTAACAGGCCTTATCAAGCCTTGAACAACAATGGGACGACTGGGAAGAACCTGAACCTTCATCAGCCTTCTGCTGATCTTACTGTGAAAGGATAAAGCTCAGACCAGAAGACACTGTTAAACATTCAGCCTTTGAACTACACAGCACACATACAACAAAAGAAGTGTTTAGCATTTTGATTCTGCTACAAACACACTGCCAAGTCAACTCTTGTTTGACCTAAGAAAATGAATCCCCAAGCACCCATGCCAAGTGGCTGGGAGTAGTTCCTTCACTGCTCCACCACACCCAACCCATCCCACACAGGCAGGCTCTCCACAGTGCACTGGCTCTAGAAAACACTGGCACAGAGGAATGTTACATTCATTATCTGCCCTGCCTTTGTCTCTGAAGACTCCTCACTCCAAGTGGTACACTTGAAATTTACTGTGGCAAGTGTTCACTTTGGCTCCAACCAGGTGAGCCTCTTCCTTAAATGTCAAAAAGTTTGAAACCCAACAGTGCAGCTCAGGCAGTTTTGGTGAGGTGCAGAGTTAGGTAGTGAGGTAGCACAAAATTTTGGAGGGTCTTAAAAAAAAATCATGAAGGAACCTCAGAATTGTGATGGGAATAAGAGGAATTGAGGGCAGGAAAACTCTGGTGGTGCTGAAACTGTCTCTGCAGCAGTGCAAAAGGGTTGGGTGAGAGAGTAAAGAGATGACCCCAGCAGCAGAAACTGGAGAAAACCATGTCTGTAAACCTAGGAGCTACAGATGAAGATGAAAGAGCATCAAGCTAGAAGCATCAAAACTCCTGAACATTCCTGTTTTTGCAGAAAGTACAGAGACTTTGGGTTTTCGGTATGTATATTTAAAAAGCAATAAAGAACTGACATAAAAATAGCTTTACCAGGGGAGAAATCCCAAAATCAAACAAACCAACAGGTTTTCTGTTTAAATTATTTGCTTCTTGGCACTTAAGACATCCTGGGTCTGCTGTCCTCTTTGCTGTTTGATCCTTAAGTGGAACTACAATTCTGTTTGTTTCCAAGTTGTCATGAAAATTAATGCAAAGACCAACTTAGAAATGCAACCCTCTGTTGATTCCAGCAGGAACACAAGACAAACTGTAGGTCCACATACAGTAATTACCAAATATGGCCAAAACCCCCTAACAACAATCAAATAGGGCTAAATCTGTCTCTTGCCCACACAAAGAGTCCACTTCAAAGTACAGGAGATCCTACATTTCTCTTAAGGGCAAACACCAATTGCTCAGTTATTTATCAGTGCTGGTCTAGCATGAACTTTAAAGGCAGCCAGGGTTAGTCACATGCTAAAGGAAGGGTGTCCAACAGCTAATTCTAATCCCAAAAAGTTTATCTGGAAGAGGCACCACAGAGAAGATGATGAGTGTCTAAAATGCACCCAGCAACCTTCCACATCTTGAGAGCTGTGGCATCACTCTTACAGTAACAGCTTCCTTAAGAATAAGCAGCAATAACTGTTACCTAGCACCAACTTGCAGCTTCCTGAGGAAAACCCCTCGGCTCTGTTAAATGGCAACCAAGTTACAACGACAGCGTCAAACTGAAGAGCCACCAGCCACTTCCACAGCATGAGAGAGCACAGGGCAACCCCACCGGTTTAAAATACATAAATGCAAAAACAACAATAAAAAAAAACCAAAACAAAAAACCTCGGACAGGGGCAGGGAGGAGGAAGCTTTTTTTTAAGTGTCAGAGTTTTGGTAAAAATTTGGTTCTGGTAGTTACACCACGACTAACTTGTGCAGAGTGTCAGTCAGCGAAATTCAACCTTGAGTACACAGGAGAAAGGTCAAAGCACTGTCAAAAGCAATGTTGCTCATAGTCTGAAGATTCTATTGATTATCCATAATTACTCACTCTTCTAGAATTTGAACCCTTAAGATTCATTTCGCCAGTGATTCAAAACCAGAGAGGGCAATCAGGCCAGAACAAACAACGAAACTGAAGTTTGACATTTGATTCCAGTCTCAATGTCACTCTGCCTTTCACTTGACAAGGACACTGCACGCGCTAAAATCAGGAAGTGCCTGTACAAGAGATCTTGTCTGTTTAAATGCAATGCATGTACATGGGGCTCGGGTTTTAAAGAAAGACAGAAAGTGGAACGCACTGGGAGCTGTTTCTCTGAGTTTTGGAGCCACCAGGCCTTAGACACCCACAGGTGAGACACCCAGACTGGGCCCGGACACCCGGCACACACAACCCCCCATGCCAAAGGCAGGCAGAGCTGCAACAAAGAGCCCGAGAGCTTCCTTGGGAAGCTAAAAAAGCGAACTCATGGTGACACTGACAGGCAGAAGCAGCTCCTTTGTCTGAGAGCGGGCGTTGAGCCGCTCGCCATGTGCAGCTCCGGGAAGGAGGGGGGGGTCACAGCGCGAGGCCGAAGCCACCTCAGCCCCCGGCCCGGCCACTTACCCAGCACATCGGCGGTGCGGTGCCGCGCCACGAAACAGGCGTCATCCCCGTAGCACATGCCTTTCTTGAGGATGCCCTTGCGGAAATCTTTGCC
Organism: Geospiza fortis; assembly: GCF_000277835.1. Lineage (NCBI taxonomy): Eukaryota > Metazoa > Chordata > Aves > Passeriformes > Thraupidae > Geospiza > Geospiza fortis. The sequence continues at coordinate 3,258,173 of NW_005054362.1, forward strand.
GAAGCCACAGCTGGCCGTCACCAGGCTGTAGTCGCGGGAGTCCGTCTGCGACAGGCCGCCCAGGACCGCCCG
>NW_005054362.1:3259108-3262685 GCF_000277835.1 Geospiza fortis
AAGGCTGGCAGTTAATCCATTCTGGTTAAGGAACGTGAAATGCCAAACAAAAGCCTCCCGAGAAGGGTGTGTGTTGTGCAGTCATGGCTCAAACCCGATAGAAGCACGGTAATTGTAGCTGAGAGTGACACAAAGCTCTCAGCTGGACAATTCCAACAGCAACGACTTCAAGGCATCAATGCTGCAAAGACCCAAAAAGACTCAATTCCTCATTTTCTGCAGCTCGCTTTTCCGTGCTGCTCGTGGGTGTGCAAACAATGGTTTTGTCCCCTTGGAAATTCCCAGCAGGTTGCTCTGCAAATTCGTTTAATTCCTCTGGGTACAGGCACGAGAGGCTGCTGCCACTTATTTGACCCGAGACAACAAACAATCGAGGTGTAAATACAGCAGAGGAAGGTGTGAAACCTGCCCCACGAACTGCCTGCAGTGAAAGGAAGAGCTCTGTGCCACCGTCCACCACAGAACTGCTGCTGAAGCACCCTCATTATCACAGGGAGGTATTTTGCTCCCTGTGCACCTTGACAGAGACAATATTGCCTCTCTTACACTGCTAAATGCTTTAAGCAATGTGTGAGAATTATTAAGCTAAAGCTGAAATTGTATCCAAACTTATTAAAAAAATTAATCCTCCTGTTAGAACAGGGAGAAAGTGAATGAACACGAGGAGCAGCCCCGGCCCAGATTGGTGGATTAGGGAATGGCTGCACAGCTGAATGTGCCAAGGGGCTGGAGATAAGGGAGTGCTGCTGCCAGGGTGTGAGAGCAGACAAACAAGGTAGCTCCTCTCAGTGCCTCACACCCTCCTTTATCAGCAAAGGGAAGCACATATTTGCAGAGCTTCCCCCACAGAATCATTCCTTCCCTTCCTTGAGTCTCCTCCTTCCTCTTCCTTGTCCAGCTCCTGTCTCGTTCAAGCCCAGCCTGGCCTGACCCCTGCTCTGCGCTGCTGCCTGCCCTGAGGCAGCTCAGCTGGTGCAAGGTGACCTGTCCTGCATTACCTGGCTGTGCTGCTCAGCCTGGGATCCACCCCAGCTAAAGCTCAGCTCTCCATGCCTCAGTGCTGGGATTTCCAGGGCTGGAAGGGTTCTCTCTGTGCCACTTTGCCCAGCAGGCACGGCTCAAACGCTGAGGAACATTGTGAGCTCAGGGCTGAGAGACTCATTTGGCAGAGCACGACTCTGTGCTTCCCTAATGCTCCCAAGCCAGGGCTCTTCACACTCCTCCATCCTTGAGAATCTTTCAAACAGCCTCCCTGGGGAAGTGCTGGAGTCACAATCCCTTGAAGAGTTCAAAAAACGAGTAGATCACTCATCACTTTGTGACACAGTTTAGTGGGCACGGGGGTATTTGGTCAAAGGTTGGGCTTGATCTTGGAAGTCTTTTCCAATCTTAATGATCCCATGATTCTACCCCAGGTCACCCACCCAAGTGTGTCCAGACAGCCAGACAACCTCAAAATGTACATGGTAATTAGTAACCTTTGATGAACTCTGTCATTCCTGCACGAGGATGTTGTGCCCAGACAAAAAACTGCTCCTGGTTTTCATTCAGAGGATCTCTGGGCTCCTGTGAGACAAAACCCCAACTATTTTTAATAAAATGCTTCAGAACAGGTTTTCTGCACTGTTCAGTGTCAGTCTGGGTAGTTCTCCCTGTAAATCCCTCCCAGCCCATGCCCTGCTGCCTCGCTCAGTGTTATTCTTGTACCCTGAGAGTCGATACCCTGCCAAGTGATATTTGTTTAAAATTCCCCAATGCACAAATTTGGCACAAAAACTCGACCAAAGGGCATCCCCCTGGTTACTGCAGCTGGGTGGAATCTTCCCACCTCAAAGTCCAAGATCTATTTACATCAGCTCACTTAAGCTGCAAAAACAGAATGAACTCTTCCTGCTAGGCTTGTCCACACCAATAAATGCACTGGGGAGTGCAAAGCAGAAGTGCTGCACAAAGTAATCAGCTGCTGAAGGCACAAGCAGGTTTCCAGCTTGTTTTAAAACTGATTCAGTGGGAGCTGACGTCAATCCTCCCTCCCAAGGATCTGAGCCCTGAGACTGGAGTGTGATAAATGTTACCTGTAATGCCATCTGCTGTACAGACTGCCCCAGCTCCTCACTATTTATTTATTTAAGGGCTAAATCTTGTGCTAGACCAAAATGCAGTTTATTTCAGCCTGGTTTGACTTTGTTTGGACTCTAATTCTAAATGCCTGTCCACTTGGACTTGTAAAGTGATCTGTCATAGGGCAAACCTCGTGTTAGCCCTGGAAAGATGAAGTTCAAGACAGCACAGTTGGATTAAAAAGAAAACTAAAGTGAGAAGAACCACCTGAGGTTTCCCTTGTGAGGAGTCAAGAGAAGATGCAGAGGCAGAAATCACCAACAGGAATCACAGAATGGTTTGGAAGGGACCTCAAAGATCATCTCATTCCACCCCCTGCCATGGGCAGGGACCTTCCACCATCCCAGGCTGCTCCAGCCTGGCCTTGGACACTCCCAGGGATGGGGCACCCACAGCTTCCATAATGCTGAAATGCACATCAGAATCTTGCTGCTGAAAGAGTAATTGAAACAGTCATAGAGTAAATCCCTGAGCATGTTTTTGAATAAACAGGAATCTACTGCCTCTCAAATTGCTTGAATTTTCATTTCATAGGACCTCCCACATAAGGACCACAGTGCCCTTTTTAATTATTAATTAGCTCATGTTGACAGGATAAATTAAATCTCTCGGATGGAGAACAAGCATTGTGTATTGATGTCCTGATCTTATCCTACACACTTGGAGTTGCTCTTTGGAACCTGTTTCAGAAGTCCAATACCAGGATGAGCTTTGTGGTGGGGAGTTTTTCAAATGCTTTTTCTTAGATGTCTTGCCTTTCTCTGCATGACAAAGGTGGGTTTTTTTCCTATTACAGTAAGTATTTTAAGTGGATTTAGGTGAACTGTTGCTCTGAGTGAAGCCCTTAAAAAAAAAAAGGTCACGAGAAAACCAGATTAATTCCATCCTCCTTTGCTTTTGAACAGTTGCCCACTTCTATTCCATTTCAATGGTAAATGCAGTAAGAATTAATACCTCTTTATTCATCCAGCTCCTGCCCACATTCATCCAGGGTGCAATCTGTGCTTTCACATTTCAGCAAGGCTTGCTTTTCATCTTGGAGTCTGGTCCCCTGTGCACCATCAGCTTTGCCAAGTAATTCCTGATGTAAGAAGAACGTATTAAATTCTGTTTTCCCCTGTGCAATGCCATCAGGCCTTTTTTACTGATTTTGGGCCATTTCCTTTTTTTTTTTTTTTTTAATGCGGGGCCTTCCAGGAGTTTTTCCCAAAGCACCTTCGTGGGTTACACTTGGCCCGCTCCACCTGAACCCCTTCCCGTGGCTCTGAGGGGGCACCGACCCCTCATCACTGCCGGGCTGTTCCTGAGGGCGCTGAGTGGCACAAGCGGCCGCCTGGCACCACCACGGCGGCCATATTCAGCCGGAACCCTGCTCGGGCTCTCTCCCCGGGGCTCTCCGCGCTGGGGAGCGATGAGGGAGCCCAAGGGCGGCCGAACGAGCCGCAGCTACGCGGGT
>NW_005054362.1:3263010-3281143 GCF_000277835.1 Geospiza fortis
GCACCCCGGGCAGCTGCAGCCGAGGCCGCTCGGAGCCTCCTCAGGAAAGCTCAGCCAGCCCCGGGCAGGCCCCGGGCCCCGGGCACGCTGATCCTGGTACGGACAGCCAGAGCAGGGCATCCCACAGCCCTGAGGGTCCGTGGGGTGCAGGGCAGGGTCTGCTGCCCACCCAGCACTGCTCTGGGCACGGCGGCAGCTCGGACCTGGCACAGGAGTGCCCTGGGTGTCCTTGGAGAGCTCCAGCACAGCCCGGGCTGGATGCACGCTGTGCCCCAAGCGCTGTGGATACATTGTCCTAAAAGCAGAGCTCACGAAGTTTGGTTACTGTGTTCTCAGAAGGTGTTTCCCACTGTATAATTTGCTACACTTTCATGTCACTTTTATATCCTGGTGGTGTTGTCCTCAGCTGAGCTTTCCGTGGGTTACTTGCCACAGGAAAGCCACCCCAGTGCTACCTCCTTAGGGAAAAGGGATTTAAATCCCTAATCTCACAGACATAACCTTGCAATCTAATCATCCATGTTTAAACTTCTCTTGTTTGCAGGGTGAGCTAAGGATCCAGGGCTAAGCTCAGCCAAGAGAACAGTCAGAACTCCAGAGATTCCAGGAAATACCTGGATGCTGTTCAGGTGGTCAGAGAACATCCACAGGGCCACAGGGAAACAGGCAGCAGTCAGAGTGAAATAAAGGAATTAGTTATGAAAATATTCTTTGAATGTCTTTCTTATAAAACACTGGCCTTAATTTTCCTCATTCTGTGCTATTCTTAAGTCTAGATTAATTATAGAACAGCAACTCTGAATAGGATATCTGTTCTTTGGCTTTATAAACTTGAAGACCTCAAAGAGTTTGAAGAATTTGCCAAGTGTATTTTACTGAGCCAGTTTACAGAATTATTAGCAATTACTCTGTCTGTGATTACAATATTTCACAGTACCTAAAAACAGACAGAAAAACCAGTTTCAAAGAAGTCAATTGTGGCTGTTTTGGCACATCAAGAAAACGTATTCCTGAACCCTGAGCCATCCTAAAAACTTGTAAACATCTCTGCTCTTTCAAAATGTTTTATTTTTCTTCCCAATAAGCTGAAACAAGCAGATAAACACACCTTGTTTGTACCTCTTTTTTTTTTTTTCCTCTGCAAGGCTGAGCAGATTTTCACACCTCCAAAATCCCTGTTGGGTTTTGTTTCTCAGGGAACAGTTTTTAGCATGGCTTGGTTTTGTCCCCGTGTTCCAAATAAATTTGCTCAGCAGCAGAAAAGATGGCTTTTAAAAATAACTTCATGAATTTGGAGAGGCCTTTTGACCACTATCAAAACCAGGGCGAGGTGACAAGTGGAAGTGTGCAGTGTCCCCGCTGCAGCTCTCGTTTCACTCTCTGCTGCAGTTGCCAGGCTCTGCGTCTGCGACCTGCTGGTGGCACAGTGCGACACCAACTGCTGCTGTGACCCCGACTGCAGCGCCGAGGACTTCAGCCTCTTCACCACGTGCTCCATTCCTGTGGTCATGTGAGTGCAGAAATAACCAGAAAAGCACAAAATCCTTCTCCATTTGCTGCCTGTCCTCTCCTCTGAGCTGTTCCCTGCTGCCGTCCTTCCCCAGCCAGGCAGAGCAGCAAATCCACTTCCCAGCCAGTTCTCTCCCTTTCGTTCCCTCTTTCCTCCTGTTTCCCTGTGCTCCTCCCTGTGGGGATTTAGGTTTTGCTGCTTTTTGGGGGTCAGAATGATGCATCTTTAGACTTTGATCAATGCAATGTCTGGGAGTTAAGAAAACTGATCCCAAAGGACCAATCTGGCCACTGCTGTAGATCACCAGTTTTTATCAGTAAATTTATCTGTGACCTCTTTGATTACATTTATGATATCAGCTACACACTTAATCAATTCAGAGCTTGTTGAAATGGTGTATTTTTCTGACCTTAATTTTACAAGCCACCATCCCAACCTGCTCCCCCACTGCCACTTCACAAACAATTAAATGTAAAAAAGTAAAGCCAAGAGTTGTTTCTTTGCTATTTAATCTGAAAACACCTTCACCCAATTCCATCTTCTCAAAGAGGAGTTAAGAAAGCTCACTTCAAAATAATAATGTGCAAAAAAATCTCTTGGTGACTTCTCAGAACAATAAGTACAGCTTTTTCAACCCACCTTCTGTATAAATTATGCCAATCTGAGCACGGGGTTTATTCTTGGTGCTTTGGAATTTGAATTAGCAGTCATGCCAGACTGTGGTTTCTTATTGTTCTGGCACACAAAAGACTCCTGCTCCCCATTTATAGATATTTATATGGATCAGAAAGGTCTAATCAACACCCTCCTGAGTGACACTAATTGCCTCAGATGACTGTGCTGCCTTTGTCAACTAGAAATGCCTCAAACGAAATTGTGTTCCTTTGCCCAAATTCTTTTGTGTAAAACATTTATTTTGCATGAAAAGCCAGGGGATTTTCAGTGTCTGCAGGTGTTGTGGGTCTCATTATTTACATCAGAGTTTATCTACATTTGCATATTTGTGTTATTTTGGCTGATCCCAAGGCAGAGGCCGTGAGATCTCTGAAACAGCAGCAGAAGGGTTTGATTTATGGTGGGATCCTATTGGGTTTGATTTATGATGGGATCCTATTAACAAATGACTCACCTCATGGAAGAGCTTAACTCCAGGCTTCAAAATTTCTGAAAGTCATTTCACTTCTCCAGGGCCTGTCCTCAGCTGCTCTGTGCTGCTAAAAACCAGTTTCAGAGGGATCATCAGCTGCTGTTTGTGGCATGTGGGGCACAGCAGAGCTGCCAGGCTCTGAACTGGCACAATCTCACATTCTCCTGCAGCTCTTGATGAGCCCATGGCACAGCCTTGAACACTTCTCCAAGACAGGCTGGGTTATTTCACCTCCTGTTCCTCACTCTGCCATTTCTTTCACATGCATCTCAAGCAGGAATTCTTCCCATTCCTTGCTCAAATTGAATATTATTCCAACATCCACGGAACTGACCTGTTTTCCTGCCCTGACATCCCACTTGGGTTGTAGGAATGAAAGTGCTGCTGAGCTGTGCGTGGCCTCTGGTGCAGCCCTGCATTTTTGGGGTCTCAACTATCTGGATCCCACCCAATTTGACATTTTCTCTCTCATATTGTCCCTGGTTTTCCCTCCCCCAGTCTGTTTCTTACCTTCCTTCATGTTACTGCTCACAGTTTCCTCTGCTGAGTAAAACATGTGGGAGAATTCTCTATTATTTATTATTAAGCACAGAGTATAAAACAATAGGAACCTTTTAAGGATGCATGATTGTTCTACACATTATTAAATTTGTAGAATTTGAATTTGTTAAATTCAGTAATTTCCTAAATTCACTAAATGCTTTTTAATTTTTCTGGTGCTGCCTCAGTAGATTAAAAGAACTTTAAAATCTGATCAACACTAATTTCGAGTGGGTCATTCATTTATTTTGTGTCTTTGCAGAGGTGACAGCCAGCTGTGTAGTCAGAAAGCTGCTGTGTATTCTCTTGATGTTGAAGCAAATCCACCAGAAAGGATATTTAAATTAATTGACCAAGTCAATCCCAGTATTTTCTGCATTCATGCCACAAACTGTAAGTAGAGTTGTAGGCAATGTTAAGCATTGTGGTGTTATTTTTTTGTAAGCTCTTTAGGTACCAGAAAAAACCTAAATTTAAAACTATTTTTATTTTATTAAACCTCTCAGGAAACTGGTAATTCTGCCTGCTCACAGTCCTTATGTTGTGATCCTTTCACTTGCGAAAACATGAAATTAAACATCTGGTACTCTTGGTCTTCTCTGTTGGAAAAAACAAAATAGTTTGGTTTTTGGTTGTTTTTTTTTTTTTTGTAAATAATTTAGCATCCTAAATAAATCACGTTTAAATTTGTCTCATTGTTACTAAGTATTGTTTCTATATCTTTTTTTCCCTTAAATTATCTCCTTCTTTAAATATTTTGTCAGATGAACAAGCCCTGTACCTCAAATCCCCTGAAATCCCAACTGCAGAAAATTTTGATGAGTTGCTTGACAAATTTGGAGGTGCTTCTTTCAGTGCTGAGCCTGACAGCTGGAATTTGGATACAGATGCTCAAAATCCCTCTGAGGCAAATGAAACTTCCAGATATGAGGTAAATTCTCTCTGATTCAATAGGAGGGAAATTATATTTGATGCAATTAGTATTAAATTATTCCAGAAAGAAGAAATCAGCATTGTTTGCATCTGCTTTTAAATAATGCAGTTCTGCTGGAAGAAGCAAAATTGATACTGGTCTTTATCTATAGAAATGTAAAATAAGAAATGTAATGTTTGGTATGTAGTTACTTAAAAAGTGAGCTAGATTTTTAAGATCTTTGAAAAATAAGGCACTTTTTTTTTCTCTGCTATTTTCAGCATAAAGCTGTAGCAGTGGCTGAAAAATTGCTGCACAGAGCATTATTGAGAGATCCTGGGGAAATAAGTACTGCTTTTATTCATATTTGTTGTCAATAAAAACGGGCTGAACCACACCTGTGTACCTGACTGTGGTTTTTATTTGGCAGTATGGGGTTCCTGTCCAGACAGAGGATGCATTTCTGAGGCTGCCAAGTCCTGTTGTCTCTTCTTGGTGCTCTGATGCAAATCCTGCAGGTTGGAGAATTCACTTGAATCCCAATTTTTTGCTTTTTAGTATTCTGCTCTTAGATTAGTCAGTCAGAAAGCTGGCACACTCCCCATGGAGAATTAATCTAAAGGTTCACAAACAGATAATTTTCAAATCACTTCTGTTTCTCTGTTTTGTTTGGTTTTTTAAGACATAGAATGGAAATTGTGTTGCATCTCTATTAAACATTCAAAGTGAGATATGTAAATCCCTGAGAATCTTGGTAAAGGGTTGTTTATCCAACAAGGAAATGTCCTGTTTGGCAAAATTGGTTTAACCAAACAGTACAAGGGTGACACCCTGAGGGAGGAGGGGTTTGCACCAAGCCAGCCTTGCCTTTGCCCAGGGTTCCTCTCACAAGTCAGATTTGCAGACTGAGCTCTGCATTTTAACCTTTCACACAATTTCCTGAAAATCTGCTGAGGTGGAGGTGAAAAAAACCCCACAGCCAAACCCACACCTGCATTTCCCAAACCCCACTGTCACCATTAAATGTGGTCTCATAACAGTCAGGGTGGTGATTACAGGACTGAAGTCTCTTGTGAAAGAAAAAAAAATCTTATGAAGAGATCCAAAAATTAAGTAATTTTCATGAAGCTTTTTCTACTTGTTAAGTAATATTTTTTCTCGTAGCATTTTTTTTTGAGAATAGAAAAAGTTTCATTCTTCAAAGCTCATGTAAAACCTTATCTGCAATAGAGATGACATTTACTTTCAATTTTGCTGGTACTTGTATTGTTTTGCATTTTGCTTTTCATAATTGCTCTTTCACTTCCTCCAGTAATACTTGGTGACTTTTTTTTTCCCAGGGTTTTTAGTAAACCAAGCCACAAAATGCATTCGATCAGTAAGTGTGGAAAAATGTGACAGCATTCAAGCACTTAGCATGTTGTTTTATATCAACTCCAGCATTTTGGCAGTAAGTATGATTTGAAACAGTCATATAGCTGAAATACTCATATTTTATATCTTTTACATCTGCAGAATGAAGTAACTTCTGATTGCTGAGGGATATGGTGTTTTAGTTGGATTTTTAAATTGTGGGTTGGGAAGAAATGTCTCCCTATACAGCAGACTTTTATACAGAAAGCCTTTGGGAATGTTTTTACTTCAAGCTTTGGTAAAAGAAGCATTTACTGTTCTCTTCTTAGCAAAATATAAATAATATAGTCAAAGATAAAGTAAAAAATAATAGTTTTGAAGAGCCAAGGTCGTGGCACTGAGCTAGTGCAGTTTTTTGTTCCTGTGCATGTTCAGGCTTTTCCAAGAAGCCCATTTATCAGAACACATAATTCTAAGAAATTTGCATTTTAAAGAGTTGCTAAAACTTTGTACTGAAAGAAGAACCTGTCAGGTTTCATCCTTTACATCTGCCCCTTTCCTCCAAGCCTCAGTTTTTGATAGTGGGGGCTGACACAGCTTTATTTATGCTCCCAAACAACATGACTGAGAGCAGGTTTCTTTGGATCCTGCCTGCTAAAACCCAGTCTGGGGTTATTTTTCAAAGCTTTGCCTGCTTTTCCATCCCTTTCTGACCTGGGGGATGATGTCTTCTGTACAAATAAATCCCCTGTAAGGATATTCAGGAAGACAAAGAAATCACTCATGAAAAAAATGAAATTAAAATGCATCATACCTTAACCTGATGGCTCCTTCCAGAAGCTGAAGGTTGTAAAGAAACAGCAACCTCTTCATCATTACAATTATTTTAATTTATGTAATTATTTAAATTCATTTAATTAGCAGTGAGTAACTGCTTAAAGACCCCTTCCAGGCTGCTCACAGATTCCAAAGCTCCCAAAAGCAAGGAAAGCCCACTAAGCACTTCACACTCTCACAGATGGGATCATTCTCCTGCTCCTTCAGGATCTCATTGAAATCAGCCAAGGATTGCTCCCAAATGTTGGCTTTTGATCCTCCTGCTGTGGAAGAAGTGGAGAAAACTCTGCCTCAGAAGGGCTTTGAGTGTCTCCATGTCCTCCCAAAATTAGTTCTCGTTGGCTGCAGGACCAGAAAAGAGCAAGAGCGGCTCAGCCTGGGCTCCAGCAGCTGAGTGGGTTTGATTTAAAGATGAATTCCCTTTCCTGGCTGGAAAATCCATAACCCCTTATCCCTGTGCTGCTTGCCAAGGCAATGGCTGAGCTTGGGAGGGGTCAGAGCTCTGCCCAGAGCGCGCTGGGTGTCAGGAGGGATCAGCTGCAGGAACTGGAGGAGGCTGAGAAGCTGCTGGAGATGCTCTGTGGGAAGGTTCCCTTAGAAAAGGGAGCTGGAGGTGGGATGTGACAACAGGAAGGTGATGGCATTGGGGACAGGGTGGCCACAGGGCCGAGCAGGAGCCCTCCCAGTGCCAGCAGGTGGAGCTGCTGGCAAAAAAAACGGCAAACCAGTAACGGAGGGAGCCTTACTGGGAGCACTGGGACAGCGGCTCCTGCAGAACACCCCATCCCAGGATCCCACCCTCCCTGTCTGCACGGGCAGCTGAGTGAGAACAACGTTTTGGGAATTGCTGCAGATAAACTCTGCCCTCTGCCCCAGCCTGACCAGCAGATCCAAGGAGTGCTGGGGATGTCCCAGCAGGATCCTCACACTGGAGCTTCACACACACCCTGGTCCGGGAGTGCGGAGCTGCCAAAGCAATGAGCTGGTCCTGCCTTTGCTGCCTGGGGGAGCTGAGGCAGCAGCGTGGCTGCAGTGCTCTCTGAGTGACCTCCAGACACACCATCCATCAGCCCAGCCATGATAAACAGAACTTCAGGAGTGGTGCTCACTCCTCCTAGCCCTGTTCCCTGAAGGATGAGTCTAATCTTTACAGAGACTTTTATTCATCCAGCTCATTCTGATGGCTGGGCTGTACCTTGGGATGATGAATGTGTGACAAACTGTACCTGCAGCACCTTCAGGTCTGCAGCTCCCAGGAATGTGTTCCCTGCTGGGACAGGAGATGAGTCACTGCTCTCAGTATCCCATCATAATTCTGCAGAATTGCTTCATGATCAGAGTCCAATCCTTGGTCCCTTCCCAAAGATGTGACTCAAACATTCATTGGAAAGTCAGAAAAGTAAAACCTTTGACAAAATGGTGCTCCATGGGAGTATTTTTACCTGATTGATGACCTTGGTCTGACATTTCTGCCTTTCCATTAAATATTTTTGGTGGAAATTTTTCAGTGGGGCAACTGTATAACAAGAGAGGTACTTGCTTCTCTTCTGTTGTTTTAGAGACCATGAAACTATGGAATAGGACATCAAAAGCTCTCCATTGCTTTGGGAAGCACAGCCTGGCAGGTTTCCTAAACTGGTGGTCTCTGAATAATTCTAAAAGTCAGAAGAAGGAGGGGAGTGGATTGTGGCAGTTCTTTTCACACTTCCTGGATACTCTGGTTTATATCCAATTAAGTCCATAACATAAAAGTTATTGTTATGAGAAAGAGTTAAATAGACAAAGCCTTACCTGCTTTACTTGACTGCTACATGCAATAGGTCAGATCTTTGCTACTGCTTTAATTTGTCCTTTTATTCTCCCTCAGGTGCCCAAATCAAGTCAGATGGTAAGTATCCTTCTAAATTACTTGGAAGAGCTGTGGGCAAAATTCTTATTAAGTTATAGTCAGTGTGAACTTTTCATTGATTGATCAAACCTTTACATTTAAAAAATTAAATCATTTGCTATCAGTAATGATACTTAGCAACTCCAAGATAAAATGCTGCCTGCAAACATTGAAGCCTGACACATTCCTCTCATACAAAACTCCCTCTTTTCAAGAAAATCTCTTTTTTTATTTAAACCCAGACCCTTTGGTTGAGCTTCAGCAGCACTTGTCACACAGCAGTTGTTCAGAGAATTACTGCATGCTGTTGCTGTGGAACAGAACCCAGAAAGGTCACAAATATAATAACACAGAAAGAGCCAAGATTAATTATACCCAGTGTTCAGAGCTGACATGAGTCTGTTTTTCAGGTGAATATTACTGTCCAGTCCATAGTTGTCCAGTCTGTGAATGGAATGAGGACTTTACTGAGCAGCAGTGAAGTCCTGAGGCTCCCAATGGTTTTGGATGGACTGTGCATCAATGCAGTGCTTGGGGTAGGTCTGGCAGCCTTTTCCCCCTCAGAGCTGATGGAAAGCATCAAATCACTTCTGATTCCCAAACTGCAAAGCTGTCAGGAGGCCTTACAGCTTCCATATATTGTGGCATCTCCAAAGTAAATGTCACGGGAGAAGCTGAACTGATTTTGGGTAAAAGGGAGTGTTTTGCAACAAAATAATAACTCTGTGCAATATAACATGGAGCCAGGCTGAAATCCTGGTGTTACTTCTGTGTAGGGGGCAAAACAGGCAATGACATGAGTTTGGAATTTACTTTATGCTTGGGAGAAAATTATTTCAGGGGCACTAATCACAGAGAGAGGAATAGGTGCTGTACATCATCTTTTAATTTTAAAGTTGTGTCTGTGCTTAAGTTTATCAAGAAGTCAGTTGTGAAGAGGCTCCAGCCTCTAGAGGATAAAATCCATCCCCACCCTGGAGCTGAGTTTTTTAAGCAAAGAAGAAAGAAAACACTTGCATGGTTAAATTTTTTTCTAGTTTCTCTTATGTATTTATTCAAATTAATATCTAAAATGTTTAATTTTCAGGTGAATTATCACATTACCCACACAGACACAGGAGAAATAATAGAAGCAGCTGCTGCTTTTGTCTTGGGGGCAATTAGCAGAGAAGCACTTTCAATAGAGCAGAGCTTTGAAATCAGCTTCACTCAGGTAACTGTGGAGATGTCATGGGTGACTTGGTAAAAGACATTTAATTACAAAACTTATTAAACTTGAATCAGAACAATTGTTAGCAGCAAGGTAAAGCAGAACTTGCCCTGGATGCCCAGATGAGGCAGCATTTCAGAGCTGGGCAATGGAGGCCTCCAAAATCCGTCACATTTACAAGTCCCAGCTTGTGACTATAACAGAGAAAGCAAAGCCTTACTTACAGTTTTGTCCTCATCATTCAAGGCAGGTCATAATCCTAAAATAACTGAAATATTTCTGTGTTTTCCAACCACTTCAGGAAAGTGCAGGATAAGAACTAATGCTCTGTTTGCATTGCAGGAAAACACACAGCCAGTTCCTCTCAGTGGCAATCCTGGTTATGTTGTTGGGCTGCCTGTCAGAGCAGGATTCCAGCCTCAAGGATATCCTTCCCCTGCTGCATTTCTGTTTGCTTCACTTGCTCTGGTCCATCCTCACAAACCCTTTCTAGCACGGACATCTATGAAATACATCTGTTCTCTGCCAAAAATAAAAATGTGCTTTTCTGGCTGTGCTTGAGGAGGGAATGACTCAGTCCTGACTGCAATCTCCTGGGACTGTGTACTGAGGTACATTTAGGCCTCCATTGCACACCCTGGTGCTTTTTCACACTGGGAGAAGAATCTTGAGCCATTATAGCATTTGCAGCTATATTTTAAGGATATGATTAAGAATTCTTTTTTTGTCACAATATCCATCAAGCATTGAATTTCCCTTAACTGTGTGTTACATCTGGCATCATTCAGAGTAGTAACAAACACAGCCAGCTCACCATTCTGCACAGCACATCCACCCAGGACTGCCTGGCAGCACAGGGAGCCAGAGCCCCAGTATTATTTGGTTATAACATGATATCAGGCTGTAAGTTACGGTAAGAAATTATTATTTTTTTTTTTTAATTTAATGCTTTTAACCCTCTGACAACCCTTTCCCTTAGGCTCTGTTCAGGTCCTGGGCCATTTATACAGCTGGAGGAATACTGAGAATGGAGTATTTAATTATAAAAAATGTCATTTAATTAACAATGGTCTTTCTCTTGGAAAGATTGTGTACATTAGCAACTGTAGCCAGAAGGCTTGAACAGAGCAGAGAGCAAGGAGGAATGATGACTGTGCCAAACCAATGGATTTTGCTGTAACTCATCTTTTTTTTTGTTTGTTTTTTTTTTTTTTCTGGAAGAATTACAGCAGCTATGAAATGCCAGCCTTTGGCTCAGACCCTCCTTGATGTGCTGAAGGGCCAAAGCTTTCCTGAGTACGTGGCCTCATTTGGGAATTCTCAAGCCCAGGATGTGCTTGACTGGGTGCCAATAGCTCAGCTCCACATCTCAGAACAGGTGAAGTTCAACCACTTCCACCTCTCCACCCTCACGAGATCTGTGCCTGCCTGAGCTGCAGCATCAGCTCAGCTTCACACCCTAAAAATGCAGGAACCAACTGGAGGAGAAAATGGGGCTGGGAATGCAGAAATAAGCTGGAAGAAACTAATGGAATATTCACAGAGGGTTTCATTCTTGCTGTAGAAGTTATATTTAATCAAGTTGGTATCCAGGCACCTCAGCTGTGGATCAGGGCAAAATATTGGGTAGAAAATGAGTGGTTTAAACACAGGTTGGAATGTTGTTCTTCTAAGGATGAAGCACCAGAAGTGACAGAGGGAAGGAACAGAATCAGGGTTTCCCCTCTTACTCCAGGCCAGGGGAAGAGAGAGAGAAGCACAATATAAGATTGTGGATGGTCTCTTGCATTCTTCTGCAACTAAAGAGTGAATGGTTTCTGTAACCAGAAGTGTGAGAGTTCAAGGAGAAATGCATAACAATATTTAACATTGTAGCCTTCAAAATTCTGCCCTGGCAGAGTTGAGGATTTTGTCCTGCCCAGCAACAGTGCAGGGTCCATCTGCTCTGGTAACCTCCTCAGTGAGCTTTGTGGGGACATTCTAACCTTTTAACAACATGAATAATTAATTACTGTGATGGTTTCTGCATAAGGCAGACAATGAGATGATTTCTCACACTTTGCAGAGCTCATGCCAAATACCTGTGTCACTGGGAATAGAAGTGAAGTGGACGAAATATGGATCCCTGGTCAATCCACAAGCCAGGATAGTGAATGTTACAGCCACAATCACTAGCACCACACTGAAGCAGGTATGTAATTAAATTACAGGATTCAAGATAAAACAAGTGGCTTGTTTTCCTTGGGTATCAGCTGTGTGACAATGACCCAGATAATCTCATTATCTAAAGGCAGCACTTCACATTAGAATGTATTTACACCCAGCAGTTCTCTTCCAGCTCAAACACAGCTGTGGGCTCCTTGCCAAAACACACTTCAATAAAAATCTATATAGCATTTATGGAAAGAAACATGGAACTATGTAGAAAAAAAAAAGGCTTTTTAGCAAATATAACCCAGACCAAATTAAATGATTGTACAAATAGAAAACTGAAGCTAAGTCCTGTTTGTATTTTCATTGCAGCTTCCCTCAGGAAGGGAAAGGATTATTCCTATAACAAGTTCTGTGGTTTTCACTGACATTTCTTCACCTGCAGAGCCAAGCTACAAAGCTTGGCCCACCATTAACATCAAGTTACCCTTTGACTTTTTCTATCCTTTTGTCTAAGGTAAGTATGCATAAAAAACCCCCATATTTCTGCTTTATCTTATTTTAGTCCATTGTTTATCCTGTGACTATGATAGGCCATCACTTTTTTCTAAGTTGTAGATACTGGGCTAAATTTGGCCAAGAGAGGAAGGGTGAGACCTTGAGAGTGTTCTCAGAAGGTTTAGGGTGAAGAAACCCCCATGAAGTGGAAAGTACCCAATTATAACTGTGCAGAGAGGACAAAGGTTGCAGTTTGAACTTGCTGGTGGCTCTGGCCCAGCCCCAGCCTGGCCAACAGAGGCAGGAGGGGAAGGGAAGAGCACAGGGACACACAGGGAAAGCAAGCTCATTATCCCACAACAGAAGAGCTAAATTGCTAATTAAACTCATCATGTGCTATTAGATAAGGCCTCTGCTTTATCTCCTTGCATAGATGAATAAGCCACATATTTCTGGCTATTTTTCCCACACCACTAATTAATTACCTTTTGTAAAAAAACTGAACAGTTGAGTTGTGGTTTCAGTGACCCCTCCAGCTGAGTGGGGCTGAAATTCATTGGAGGCACCTGCTGCAGTCACCATCTCTCAGAATTCCCACTTCTTAAATCTCACTCTTCAGCTCTCAAACAGCCTCTCCACAGGGACACTCTGGTACCTCAAAAAATTCAAACACCAGCCTGGCCCTTTAGAATTTGCTTTTTTATGGCTTTTCTGGAGTCTGACTGTTCCCAGCAGTGCACTCACCTACATCTGTTCTTACACCTTACAGTTCTTTTGATCCATGGATTTATGAGCTGTGGGAACAAAGAACTTTGCAGCCCCATGGGCTGTGAGGGAACAGGAGTGAAAAGGGAAGAAGAGATGAGGGAATGCAGAATCAGAAGTGGGATCTGCTGCTGGAACAAGGCATTGTTTGACGTAAGATGGCACATGTTTGCCTCTATTTTGGGGCTGATTTCTTTGTCAGGGAAAGGAGTGGTGTGTTGGTGTTTTGAAATGAATGTTATATAAATAACAAAGTGGAACAAGCAGCAACAGAAATGAGGAAACTACCAACAGTATGAAAAGAATGGTTGGCAAAGAGATGTATTGATGATGAACAGGCAGCTGGTGGAGAAGAAATTACCTTTTCAGCCTGGGTTGTTATCATTTGTACTGCAAGTTTGCTGCAAATAAAGAATATTATCACAGAAAAAAAAAATTATTTTAAATAAGTAGTACTTTTCTGGATGTATAGCTTGTAAAGATGTGTCTTTATTAAATTATTTTTCAGTTTTGACTGTACAACTGTACAAGAATGGAAAAAAACTTACTGTTTACAAGGACTGTGTGTGATTAATTTTCCAGTAGAACTATTTTTACCATCCCAATGTCTGATCAAAGCAGGGTCAAATAGAAAATGTTTATAGAAAACACAATACAAGAGGAAGCAAAGAGACAGAAAAACCTTTCAGGTCAAGCTGGCAGATTCCAACATTGCAATCTTCAAGCAGAATTCCCACCTTGGAAAACTGGCCTCCTATTTTTGCTGGCTGAGGAGTCCATGCTGTTTCAATATGTTATTCAGCCTCTCGATTTCTTGCTCCTGCAGGAGACAAAATTCAAATCATGAACAGCCTGCAAGCAACTTCCAAGGTTCCCACAGAACTTCCCACTGCTATAATGTATCTCCTGCTGCAGGAAAACAGCACAACCTGGCCAGAAGAAGTAGGACAGAGGTAGGGACATCATTCCTCTGAGGAGGAGCAGCCCAGGGAGGCACGGGCAGGGCTGTGCTGCTTCAGCCCAGCTCACCCCACACTTTCCCATGAGGAAACCAAGCCAGCAGTGCCAACCTTGCACAAGGATCACCATTAGCAGGTAAACCCAAATTAAAAGTGTTTTTTTTACCTTCTCCAAACAGCTGTGTTCCAGTTGTTCCACCCTTGTGGCAAGTTTCAGGTTTGCTTGCTTTAACTTGGACAGTTGTTGCTCTGAGCGGGTCTTCACCGATAAAATGATTCCTGTGGAACAATTCACAGGGGGTTTGCTTTACATTGTAAAACAGCCACGAGCAGGAGCTCACAGCACACAGGCTCTGTGCTCAAGGAGTTAAACGTGTTCCTCTCCAGCTCAGCTTCTGTCATCTTCAACCACCCTTCCCAAGTGCTTTTCTTAATGAGGAAGGGTTTTAAATCAGCCACCGGAGGGATTCGGATACCGATACTCTGCTGGGGAGAGGCAGCCCAGGCTCAGAGCTGAATTAATCACTCTGACTGTCACTCAATTCCTGAATTTGCTCCCTTGGCAGAGCCCTGGGGTGCAGCTGGGGCAGCTCTGCTGTGTTTTAGCAGTTTTAGGTGTGACAGCAGAGCAAGGCCTGGGCCACAGGGCTCCTCCAGCCCCTGGGCCGATCACTCCAGCCTGGTGGAACAGGACCTGGCACATCCTCAGGTCCACAGGGCTGTGGCTTCGCCTTGCTCAGCTGCAGTGAGAGCAGGCAGTGTCTCCTCATAGCAGAGGTGTCACTTCTCTATAAGCACCATTAGGTGATCCCATGTCAACTCAGCCCCCACACTGAAGGCATTTTCTTCCCACAAAGATAAAACAAAGCAGTTCGATGAGAGCTTGAAGAACATCACGTTCTCCCTCCTGCCACAGCTCCTCTGGGTCATGGCTGATTCCAGGGCTCCAGGCTCCCCTGGATCACGGCTGATTCCAGTGCTCCAGGCACCTGTCTGGGCTCTGGGGGTTCAGTTCTCCGAGGACAAAGCAGCGCTGCTGCTCGTTTGCATTGATAACATCGACAGGAACTGTGCCCGGGCACTGACACCCAACACCCCAGCGTGGGGCAGATTCCCTGTGTCCCTTTTTGCTGCAAACAGGTGGACATTGCATAAAGCTTGGCAGGGAGCCTGGAGCACCCGAGGATGAGGGGATTTACCCATAATTGCAGTCCCGGCTTTCTGCTGTGCTGTGAGGCTGCTGTGGCTCCCACAGCCCCACACAAATCCGGTTTCTCTCTGACTTTCACTCTGAACTAAGGAAAGCCACAAGCTGCTCTCACATCTCTCTTCTCTCTGGCTGAAGCTGCCGACCAGGCACCTTCTCCCCATTGAAAAGGGCTGAGAGCAATGGGCACAGCCCCAGCAATCCCCTCTTCTGATCCCAGCTGTGTCAAATATGGAATACCCATCAAAAGTGACACAGGACAGAGCTTGAGCTGAGGTTTCATGCAGAAATTTGAAATCGTTCATTGCCATATTCTTTGGAATCCCAACATTCCTTCCTCAAGAAGAAAGAAAATGTTTGCAGCTATGCTTGTTTCAGCTATATCCAAATTTACATCTATTTGCAACAGTTACAGCAGTAAAATCACTAAAGCCTGATTTGGGGACATTTTCTATTTCTCTTTTTATGGCAAGGCCTTTGAATTAAAGGAAGAAAGATCTAGAGTAAGATCAGGACATTCCCTGCAGCATCCCTGGAGGGGATAATGGAGCCATAGCAGAACAGAGCATTAAAACCTACTCTGCTGTAGCAGCAAATTCAGGGAGACAGGGGCTCCCCTGACAAAAGGATCCTACAATGGAAATTCAGAACATGAGCCATCCCTCTCCAGGAGAGGGGTACAGGAACAGATTAGGGTTTTTTTTAGGGGGGATGTGCCTGGCTGCCGTGCACCTGAGGCATCACACCAACACAAGCAGCAGACTGTCGCTGCTCCAAAGAAATCGCAGGCTGATTAAAGTTCCACACAGGCAGAACTCTGAGTTTGCTGGAAGAGCAAAACCCCTGGGGTTGGGTTTGAGGAAGGAACAAAGCCCAGATAATTCAGGGAAGTTTGGCAAATGCAGCCCAGCCCTGCACCCACCGTTGATGATCCGGGCCACCCTCCAGAGGCGCAGGAGGATCAGGAGCCCCACAGCCTCGAACTCGTGCTCGCGGAAGATGAGGACGATGTCGAGGATGAAGGACACGATGACAACGATCCCATCCAGCACCTCAAACTTGTGGTGGAAGAACTCCCGGCGGTAGACAAAGACTTTAAACCCCACCTCAACCAGGAAGATGGTTAAAATGGACAGGGAGAGGTAGTGGAAAACCTGGGAAAGAGCACAAGTATAAGGCAGGAAGCCCTGCAGAGTGCACACAGGCAGACCAGGCTGGAAAGCCTCTACTGCTTGAGGGCTCCTCTGGTTTGGCTCTGCAGGGAGAAGGGCTCAGGACTTTTCTTCCACAACCACCAGCTCAGCAAGGCTGGAAGTCCAGGTCCTGCCTTGCCCAGCCTATCCAGGGGGCTTTGAGACACCAAAGGGAGGGAATTGCTGTTCATGTTGACACTTTCCCACATTTTACCTTTGGGGTTATATTATATCTGTCTGGATGGATGATTTTCAAATCCATAAGCAATTCCCCGAGAACCAACAAGGCATCCAGGATCACCAAGCAGACAACCCCAATCTGTTGGAGGAGAAAAACCAACATGAATCGCATGCCAGCACAGAGGAGCAAGAGGAGCCAACGTAGCCCTTCAGACAAACACACCCTGATGCCCACAGTCCTGATTTGGCTGGTTGTGTTTCATGGAGATTTCCATTGCTCCCACTCCTGCTGCCCCGAATGGTGGGTTATTCCGCATGGAACCACCTGCCTCCCCACTAGACCTCGCTTGGCGTGGGGGGCTCGGGGAGCAGGAGGAGAGCACGTGCCAGAGCCATGGTGATTGTGCACTGGGGCTTGTCTCCTCCCAGGGGACATCCGCACCTGCAGCAGAGTTGCTCTATTCTGACAGGACAGCTCAGCTCAGCAGCAGCTGCTGCTCTTTGCACTGTGGGGTTCATGACCTCAGTGCTCTCCCTGAGCTCTGTCCCATAGCAGCTCTGCTGTCACAAGTGCCCTCGGCCTGGGTTTGTCCTGCCTCACCTGAAACCTGTGAGAGCTGAAGAGCTTTTTCATCATGTACTGGAAGGAGATGTGTCTCCTGGGGGGCTCCAGCTTGATCTCTCCATCTGGCTGCTTCTCCCCAGCCTCCTCCTCCTCCTCCCATTTCCGATAGTCGTTGCTCCATTGCACGGGGTCATCGCCCACCACCGTGAAGTGCTTCAGGTACCTGGACATGGCTCTGGATCAAGCTGGCATCACCCTGCCAACTTCTGAGGGACAAGAGCAGAGTGTCACCTCCCGGTTTGGGGCTGGCCAAGGATGCCAAATCTTGCTTTTTTCACCCAGTGAGGGTGACAAGAGCATGACATTCCGACACAGCTGGCTGACGGGAAGTTGCTTCATGGTGATACCGCTGGTTTTGCATCACCTCCCCTGGCACCACGCGGAGCCCCTGCTGCCTTCCCAGTTCTGTTTGCGCCCCGCTGTGCTGCTCTACAACAAGGAACTTCCTCACAAGATATTTCCAAACTTCTCCAAACAAAGCATTGATTACAGGAGCAAAAAGCTCCAGCCCTTATCTGGCACCTCGTGATGGAGGTGGGGGCAGCCGCCCTTGTGTTTCTAACACTGATCCAGGGAAGCTGTTGGTCGAGCTGACCCCAGCATCCTCACCCTCCAGCCACACTGCCAAGATGAGGAACAGCCATAATTTCCCTCCATTAACACCAATGACACCCTGTCATCTCAGCCTTTGCAGGCAAATTAAGCAGGTGATGCTCACATTCCAACCTGGCAGGTGGGTGACATTGTCCTCACCATCTCTGTCCAGAGCTGACCTCGCCCTTGGGCATCCCGGCTTCAGCCCATCCCTGTGGGTACCCAGCAAGGGGCAGGACCATCAAACCAAACTCCAGATGAAGGCCACGCTCCAGCAATGAAAACCATATGAGTGAAACTCTGAGTTGGCTGGAAGAGCAGACCCGAGGGCCTCCAGATGGGCTGCGTGGCTGGCTGCAGGAGAGGCTCTGCTGTTCTTATCACAACCCCGCCAGCCTCCCTTCCTCTTTGGGCAGCCCCGCAGCCTTGGCCCACAAACCCTTCGAGATCCGCTCCTGCCGCCAGCACGCCCTCATCCCGCTCTGCGGGCACCCGTCCTTGTCAGAGCCTCCGGGGAACTCAGCACCAGCCTCCCCTGGCCCGCCCGTGCCCCCGGGCTGCTC
>NW_005054362.1:3281574-3282986 GCF_000277835.1 Geospiza fortis
CCTCCCCCCGGCCGGGGCCGGCCCCGCCGCCTCCTCCCCACCTCGCCCCGACGGGTCCCCGAGCCAGGCCCCCTTCCATCCCCAGCAGCCCCGCTCCGACATTTCCCATTTCCGCAGCCTTTTTCCTCCAGGCTGCCCGCACTCCGTCCCTCCGAAACAGGACAGGCCGGATGGAGTTTAAACCTTTTTTTTTTTCTCAATGTTTTTAAACTTTCCCCCATCACACGAAACAACAAGCAGAGAGCCAGGAGAGTCGCGAATTGAAATTGTGACTCTGTCGATCCCAGAGAGAGCTGCTGAGCACGGAGACAGATTAGTCCCATGAAGTCGGTGGAGGTCCAGGGATCAATGTGGGCTGCAAGATCCAGGAATCGGGCCTGGATTAATCTGCCTCCTTTTATAAGCTCGCGTTTTGTCACAGCCTCTTCATGTTCAGGGTTCCCCTCAATCTCTCAAACACAAGCTGGTTTGGGAAGTTCTCAGAAAAAGCCGTGAAAAGCACCTGGGACCCATCTCTGTGGCACCTCTGCTGGGACAAACTGGAAATATTCCTAATTTTCTCCAAGGAAGAAACATCTCCAGCTCTTCAATTCTAAATCCCAAAGGTATTTCTTTCTTTGAAAGGATTTCTTTCTAGAGAGTGCTTAAATATTTTCCTGCAAATGAAATATTTCCTAGCACCTCATCCCAAAGCATACATCCCTGTTCTCCTTCCCAGGGTGATGGGGAATGAGCACAGGTGACACCTTCCTGGAGCTCCCAATCCCCCATCCCAAAACAGCGACTTACAGAGCTCTGGAGTGGGACAGCAAAGGCACAGCCCTGGACCCATGGCAGGAAGGTTTAGCCTGGGGCTTCCCAGTTAATTTGGACATTTTGGTTTCAGCTGAGTCCAGTAAACAGCAATCAGGTAATGGGGAAGAGCTGCACCTGAGAGCTCATCAGATCCAGCCCCTTTTGGGTGAGGACTGTGGGGTTTAGGGAGCAAACCCCCACCACGAGGGGTGTGAGCAGAAAATCCCTGCGTTTCCCTGTGGCCTGAGCTCTGCTGGGGACCAGGTCCTGATGCTCCAAGGAAAATTGATGTGTTGTTGTCAAAGTCAGCCTGACCTGGAGCTGAACACAACAACAGCCCTGACACATCCCAAGCAAACCAGGAACAGGCAAAAATGACCTCTGTGGAAAACCAGCTTTTCCACAGCTGGGTGGCAAGGACAGACTTCACCTTGGAGAAACCAGAGAAAGACCCCAGTGCCTCGAGGGTACCCAACATGAGAGTACCCCAGACCTCACCATGCTTTCCAGGGCACAGGACAGGGATTGAAGAGAATTTGGATTTACCACAATTTCCTGCTACCTGTTGTGGAGACCTCTGGCACAGCCCAGTGCCCCTCCCCACCCAATCCATTCTG
>NW_005054362.1:3282998-3298809 GCF_000277835.1 Geospiza fortis
AGCAGGAATTGGTGTTGGGCTGTGGGGACACAGGCCTTGGGAGGCTCACAGCTGCTCTGGCCATTCCTTGTGTCAGCTAGATATTCCTACAAGTATCACTATGAGAAAAAAAAATCACAATCAGCATCTACTCCTTCTCTCTTCCTCCAGTGATCAAAACAACCCAACCCCAACTAATGGACATAAAAACATGCCCAAGCTTTTGGTTACAACTCACAGCAGGAGCAGCCCCTTCCCTTCTCAGGGACAGGACCCACCCCCCTCCACCCCCCAGGGATCCTGAGGAATGACCCAACCTCAGGGAATGCAGCCAGGCAGAGAACACAGCCCAGAATAGGCACCTATGTCACCGAAACTGTGTTTGGGGAGAGAAAAAAACAAGCCATGGAGGACAAAGGTGTGGCAGGGCCAGTGAGGAGAGGTGACAGTGTCTCTGCCAGAGCAGGCACATCCCAACCGGTTCCATGTGTGCTGTCACCCACAACAGCAATAACAGATATGCAGGGTGTTGGACAAGGAGGGAGAAAAATTATAGAGCTATAAAGGAAACCACAAACGTGATTCAAAGGGTGAAAGTTTGTGAGAGAGCCTTACCAGGTAATCTGTGACATCTGATCTAGCAAGCTCAGCACAGGTAGTTACAGGTTTTTGATTAATCAGCTGTAGAGGGAAGGGAAAAATGTCTTCAGAGTAGGAAAATAGCTCTTTGATTCAGAGAACTACATTGAAAACATTAAGTCAGTGGCTGCAGACTGCCCAGAAAAAGCACTTGTGGCAAACAAGTCCCACTCACTGCGGAGGTGGAGGGGAATTCAGTGGGACACCAGGACAGAGCTGGGCATTCCAGTGACAAACTTGTTCCTCAGCAGATGCAGCAGCGTTGCTGCTGTCCCAGTGCAAGGACAGGGTAAGAACTGGCTGCCTCCTCTGAGAGCTGAACACCCCCACAGCATTTTCCACATGGCAGTGAAGGAGCCCAGGCTGGTCCTGTGGAGATCAAGAGCTGGCACACACCTCACCCATCCCCACAGAGCCTCCTGCCCAACAGCCAGCACTGATAAAATGGACTCAGGCTCCCCATTCCACCAGAAATTTAGTTCTTTAATTAAACACCAGAGGAAATGGATCTGGTCTCAGCTCCAACCCTCTCAGAGCAGCACTTGCACTCAAGGCCAAGCCCTCAGTGCACAGAACAATGAACAGGAGCCAAGCTGAGCTGGTCCTCCCACGCCCGCCCGTGGGCTGTGCTGCGGCAAACACCAGCTCAGGACCAATGGCCCCACCCTCAGCTGGGAGGGGCCTCTGCCTGAGGCTCCAGATTCAGAATTAAACCCAGCACTGCTGTTCAAAATCACCTTTTGCAGCTCAGACAAATCCAAACCAAGAATCCGTGGGTTTCCAGAACAATTTATTTCTCTACGTCAGGCCCTTGGAGAGCAGTAGTGTATATGTTGTGATAAACTGACACTGAGAAGATTTAACAATTTCTTCATTTAATAAGTGATTTTCACTACATGATATTGTACACTGTCATCTGTTCAAAAAAGATCAACAGTTTTTAAAAAACAAGATTCTGTGAGAGATTTATATAAACCAGTGATCAAGATCAACACCTCTGGTTGGCTTATCAAGCGAGTTTCTAGGTTTCTTTGTAGAACAAAGTCTTTATGCTGAAATGCACAAACCCCTTCCAGCAGATCCAGAGCCATTTCCATCACTCCCAGAGCCATTTGTGTCACTGCCCTGGGACTGCTGTCTCAGCACTGGGATCTGCTCGACTGAACACACGGAAACTGTACAAAAACGTGTTCACTTTGAGCATGGACAAGCCTTTCTGTTTGCTATTTCCAGCCAGCACTTCCTTTTCTCTCTGAGAGGAAGGCGTGGATGGGAAGCCCGGCCAACTCAGCAGGGGGGTTGTGTACAAACGGGTTTCTAAGCGAACTTTGGCTTCAGGAAGGAGACACAAACACTTAAAATAATGGCTTTGTCATTTGAAGTGTACAGAGAGGGACGTGTGTCTGAATTAAATATACATCCTACCAGTGGTGCTGGCAAGGTTGAAGGTTATTCCTAATGTCGACAGCAATAAAACTAACGTGTACATGACAAGACATTAAAAGAAAAGCAATCCCTTTAAAACAAAATTGAACATAAAAAAACAGTTCACAGTGGTTTGTATAAACAGTATGTAATCGCTGACAGGAACAATCTCTACTCTCACAGCACACGAGTGCCCTCTTCAGATCCTAAAGAACAAGATTTACACTATTCATGGTATGGGTCCCGCCAGCCCCGCGGTTACCTGGCTGGTGGGGAGATGCTGTGGAGTGTGCAGCTGGAACAACGACACAGGGGGACTCTCAAACTCTTTTCCTGGGAGGGAGCAAAGTCTTTCATTCGCTGTTACAACCAGCAAATGCCATTCATCAAATGGAAAGGAAAACCACAAACACATTATCTATTTTGAGCAAGCTGAACAGCACACATGATAAGTTTAAAAATGGAGGTTATAGACTATGATACAAGTCCCAACAAGGCAGTGCCAAAGTGACTATTTCTTGGCTTGTTTTGTGATCATACCCCTGGGAGGTGTTACAGGTCTGCTGGAATTGGGCTTCTTCTTCTCTGCAGGTTTCAAGATCTGAAAAGACAGAGGGGTCATTTAGCAAAAAGTTTTTATTTAACAATAAAATGTAGATTCAAAATAGCACAAATTTTATGTGTGACCTCACTAAAGAGAAGGGAAGATCTTCAGATACCGTACCTGGAAAGAGCACATTAGTGTTTCATCCACGCTCATCATGGCACCCGCGTTATCAAATTCTCCACAGTAATTTGGGGCAGAAAACAGAGTTACCAATTGTCTTTTTGCAAAAAACTCATATCCATCTTCAACCACCTTTAGAGACAAAAGCAGAAGTGTTACTCTGGGCAGCTTCCTCCTGACAAGGCGCAAAGCCACTTTTCCAGAGGCAGCAGGTGAAAACCTGGCTATGTTTAATGAGCATGAGTTTCAAAGTTTTACATTAAAACAGGAGCATCGCAAGAACCAGCTCAGCAACAAGAGTCCACTAACATTGAGAAACCCCTTGTTCAAGAAAATCAGAGTTTCTACGAAAATGTTAATTATAAGGGCTGTTAAACACTGGCACACATTCAGAGAACCTCACACATATTTACAACTTGACTGGACAAGACCCTCAGCACCTTGGGCTGACACAGGCCTGGCCTGGACCAGGTGACCACCTCAGATCACCCAAACCTAAATTATTCTATGCTTTAAAGTACAAAATGAAAATACCTGATGAGCTCTACATATGAGATCCAAATCATGTTTATGGAGAAACTTAGCAACCACTTCAGCACCAAAAGTGAAGGACACTCCTCTGTCATTTTCACCCCAGCCCAAGACATCCTTGTCAGGGTCAGACCACAGGAGATCACACAGGAGGCCCTGGTCCGGTACATCCGTGGGGCGCATGATTCGTCTGATCTGCTCCATTGACTGCAGATCTGGTGACAAACCTGTTCACAAGGAAGACACAGGCAGGCCCCAGCTTAGTCCAGCTTTGCTCTGCAGCACTGACATTCATCCAGGACAAAAATAACTTGGATTCAAAGTGATTCACCACTGCCATTTTACGTAGCTCAGTGGCGACATTCACTGACGTTTTTTAAATCCAGCATTTTGGTACAGAAGTCACTTTGTAGGAGATTTACTGGAACTAAGATAAAGCAAGGCCATTTCCACATTTTACAGGATTACAATAATCTCACGAATATTTTGCAAGTGTCTGATAGAAGAGCTGTTAAATAAAAGAGGCATGAACACCAGGAATCACAGGGAATGCTCACTGTGATGATCAGCGAGATGAAATAAAATATCAAACCAATCTCATATCATTTTTCACTGATGTAAGTCCCTGGGCAACTGTAATGACTCGCAAGTGATAAAACATTTAAGGTGCAATCTGTATTTTATGACCAGAAAAAGCTGCATCATGTGGCATAAATCAACTTCTACAAATTAAACCCAAATTAAAGCCCATACAGGGCTTGGAGCAACCAGACCTAGTGACAGGAGTCCCTGCCCATGGTGGGGGAATTCTACTGGCTGATCCCCAAGGGTGTCTTCCAACCCAAACCACTCTGGTTCTGTGAAAACAGATGTTTTTGGGACAGATATCAAACTGCTGGTCATCTAAGTCCAAAAAACCTCTGCAAGGACTCTCTGCTCCAAAGGAGAGGCTATTAAAGGTGCCTTTGGTGGAAAAGGAAGAGCAGATCGTGTCTGAACCGGCTCCATGATTCACAAAACTGACACTCACTGAGCCCAACCCTTCCTCATACACGAGCCAAGGCAGAGAAAAATCCTGAAGTTTTGAAGCTTCAGCAACGTAAACACGAAACTGCCATGACTGAGTTTTCCAGTTCCTCAAACATCACCTAAGGAACTGCTACTCACCCCCGTGACAGCAGAATATCTTCTCATCCACAATAGCTGCAATTGGTAAACAGTTAAAACAGTCTGTGAAGGTTTTCCACAGTTTAATATTGTATCTTCTCTTACCTAGAAGAAATTGGGGAGAAAAACCCAGTCAATGTGCTTTTCTAATACAAACACAACCAATCTAACTTAGATGCCTGAACTTTACTGAGACTTGCAAAAAGTCAGCATTAGAGTCTATACATAATTGATATTTTCTGACTTATTTAATTGTTTAAATGGCAAGGCCTCTCAGTGTGGCACAGCTTCAAGTGCACCATAAGCCTGTTCAACAGTTGGCAATCAGGCTCTCCAGTCCCAACTCTGTTTTGGCAAATTATCCCTTGGAGAATTTGATCTATTGCAGAAAATTTTGCCACTTGCCATTTCTTTCAGGCGAAGACAGCAATTCTTGAAAAGCAGATTTTTTTAAAAAATTCTGCTTTACCACATAAATTCACTTTCGGCAAATAAACAGGACTGAAAAATGAAACAGGACTGAAAAACAAAACTGCCACAGTTTTATGAATTTCAAAGGGACTCTCCTAGATATGAACCCTGAACATATTTGTGATATATGACTAAGCCTGTGATTAATCTCTGAGGAGACAACTCTGAAATACCACACATCTTTGTTTCCTCACAGGAGGAGAACAAGACATGGAGCGCACATCTTGTCATCATCTGCAAGCCAAGTGTGTCCCACCACACAAGTTCCAGCATGCTTCAGTGCACAATTAATTTAATATCAGCTCTACATTATCTGGATTAAATCACATCCTTTGAAACAGGAACATTGGCTCCTACTTCACAGAAAATTACTTGTTGTGTTTGGGTAAGGTCTACATACATCACACAATCTGTACATATCATCATCAGATGAATGAAACAGAGGTGAACTTCTGTAATGCACATCAAATGAAATTCTCTCATCACTCATTAGATGTCCCTATGAGTTTTACCAGCGAGAATTGTCTGTTAACACAGCAGCCAACAAATAAAATTACCCGCTTGGTTGCTGCTTTGTAGCGTGAGGCTCAGACTCCAAGACGGCCAGGGGAAGGACAGACTCCCCCCTCTAAAACAGGCCCAGGACCCCTCTGAAGAGCACAGAGGGCATTTCAAGTTAGGAAGGAGCCATCTGACACTGCCACCCTGCTGTCCCCAGTGGAGGCACACATGCCTGGTACTTACATTCATCATAAAACCCATAAATTCTATTGATGCTGGCACATTCGTGGTTCCCTCGGAGAAGGAAAAAATTCTCTGGGTATTTAATTTTGTAGGCCAATAGAAGACAAATTGTTTCTAAAGATTGCTTTCCTCTGTCAACATAATCACCAAGGAACAGGTAGTTGCTCTCTGGTGGAAAACCCCCATATTCAAAGAGTCGGAGCAAGTCGTAGTATTGTCCATGGATGTCACCTGCAAGGAGATTCACACATGACACTTAAGTGACCCTTCACTACATTCTTTGATTGAGAGAAAGAG
The DNA here is from genome assembly GCF_000277835.1 of Geospiza fortis. NCBI lineage: Eukaryota > Metazoa > Chordata > Aves > Passeriformes > Thraupidae > Geospiza > Geospiza fortis. The sequence continues at coordinate 3,288,979 of NW_005054362.1, forward strand.
CAAATCAAAGACACTTCAGAAAGAAAAAAGCTTGCAGTTAAATACCACCCATAACATACTTAAAATGGCAGCTAACGTAGATAAAATTATCACATTTTGACATCTATGCAATGGTAGCTACACAAAAATATTTGTGTGTATAAAACAAAATCAAGACTCCAAGAAACCAACTGTGTTTTCTGGAAACACCCAGTAATTCAAATTCTAGCAGGGAAACTGCATCAAAAATGAAATTGGTATTTCTGTCTTTGCTTTAAATCATGGGCTTGTTTCTGACAAGCAGAACACTAAATCATGATTTTAGACTACCAATATTATAAATATGGAATGAGATGCTTCAAATAGAAGTCCTCTGTTTTAGAGTTAGATAAAAAACTATTTGCTAGAAGCTTTCAAAATTGCATTTATTGAGGCTTTTATGTTGCCATTCTTCATTTGTTTACCATAAGCAGACATGTACACGTGTGCAATGAGCACTGCTGTGTGCAATACGGTGAGGCCAAACTAGAGAGTAATTCCAAGAAACAGTACAAAAATCTAAGTTTCCAGCAGGATTTTAAAATCCTGTCAAAGCACTGCTCAGCTTTGCATGGCAGCACATTAAATACTGGGGCTCCTCATTGTTTCCCCTTGTTCAGTCACAACTGGGCCCAACATCATTTATTTGATAACTTTTTTCAATAATTTCATGTGAATGTCCCCCCCAGCCTGGTGAAACTGGACCAGTTGCTTTTTGGGTTTGGATTATTTTGGTCCCAAATACAATCCCCACATGTTACCCCCTCTCTACTCCTCTGCCCTACCTATCCAGCTGGGTTTTATTTTGCCTTTTGCTACAATTAGTTATTAGTTTCACTGTTAGTAAGTGAAAGTAGCATCTGGCACTTGTTCTCTGCTTACGGTCTGCATTTACCTGACACCTCCCCCAAGATAAAACCAAAACTCACAGTACTCACCACAGATTTTCAGTGGAGCTTCAAGTTCTAGTAGAATAGGCTGACTCAGGAAGATTTCTCTGGATTTCAAGCACAATCCTCTAATTTCATTCTCTTGAAGTTGGACGTTTTTGCCTGGTTTTGATCCTCGCACTGTCAGGAAGAGTCAGAAGTCAGTTATCAAAACCAGCAACATCCCTGGTGTTATTTTAAGAGCCTGACTAAACGCCAGAGCAGCACTGAATGAGAAGGTACCAGGGTAGGATTGGTGTGCTGGGGTGAAATGGCAGTGCCAGGGAAAGGGGAGTGTGTTCTGTTCCAGTCGTATGTTACTTTCATTTAACAGAATTCATGGCTCAACACTTCCCCCGTTAAAAATGTCACATTTTAAATAGCATCAGTTTAGTTCCATTTAGTTATAAACCCCATCTTGGACAATGTGACTATTTCCATGTTATTTTTTAATGAAGCAGTTATGTGCTTGTTCTCTGGAAGCTGTCTGATCTTGAGCAAAGGGTGTCTGCCACTCAGTCACCAACAAATGTGCAAGTTCCCCTAAATCAGCAAATCACCTCAGCCAACCTAAACAAGACCACAGCACCAGTAAATCTTGCACTGCCCTGTTCTACACTGCAGCTGGAAAACAAGGAAGAAAAATGCACACATGACTGGAAGGTAAGGAGTATCAGTAAGGAAATAGTTTTGGATGATGATGACAAAGCAGCTACCATCATCACTGCTTTTGAGCAGGGTAGAAGACAAGCCAGTAGGAGACCAATCTCCCAGCTCCAAAGCCTTTCCCCCTCCCAACTCCCACCCTTCCATCACTGCTTCAATCTCCCCCACTGCAACAATTCATGACAGTTTGTTCCTTTAACATGCATTAAAGCTTTCCTTCCTGCTCTGGACAAGGACGTCAGCCTGACCTGAACAAGTTCCACACTCCTGCTTCTGTTGCCCAGAAATACAAAGGACATTTCTACAGCAGCACTGTAACTACAGCCCAAATTGCACAAAACAGCATTTATCAGGGTTAAGATTGGATTTAAAAAAATTATGAGTATGCCATTACTGGTGAAGCCTCTATTTTTATTTGTTGTCAAAAACCAGTGACAACATATAATAGTGATAAGGCTGAAGAAAAAAAAAGGAGTAAGAGAAGCAGTCATCTACAATGTAACCCATTGGTTCAGCCACAGCAAAGCCAGACCAGAGTCTCGGACAGCTGGAAACGCTCTGCCAACACCTCCAGAAACAAAATCCCCCCACTGCTAAGGCTACCAGGTTAGGTGATTACTGTGAGCAACTCTACAGCACTGAGACTGAAGAATCTATGCCCTTATCCAAAAAGGTTTGGTCTTTAACTGCAAAAAAAGTAAACAACGAGCCTGAATCCTTTCAAGCACAAGAATCTATGCAGTACTATCTTCCTGAAGCACTGAATAACTTAGTAGCTAGCTACCACTTCAGTTTAATTCCTTTGCTACTGTTTCACCTCCGAGTGTGAAATCCGAAAGCTCCGGATGACTCAAATCTCTGCCATCGCTGCGCTGCATGGAGCCAAGTGAGAACTGCAGTGGGAAAGGCTGGGGGTGCTCCAGGCAACTTTTAGGAACAGCAAGAACAAAAAACAGTTGTGTTCCAATTTCTCACTAGCACAGAAGCTCCTGACTTTTCCACAAGCCTCTGATCAAGCACAGAAAACACTGCTCAGCGAGTGTGCACCTTATCTAACCATGAATAAAATACTGGCTGTGTAACAGCCATGAAATCCGTGACATTGGATGTGAGCTCTGCCAGCACTCGCGGTGCTGCTGCTACTGCAATCCTTCCCTGAGTGCCAGGCCCTGCCAGGGTGGCACTGCAGAACCACTGGCAGTGCCCTAAACCCCAGCACCTTTCCTTAAACAACCTCCAAAATGAAACTCCAGCTCAGATTACCACGTGTGCTCACAGTGACATTACTGCAGGTCCAAAGTCAGGCCTTTACCAGTGCTCTCTTTGAGGCTGTACCTGCTCCTCTGATCCTCACTGCCCACGTGCTATCACTCACCACTGACATTACATGCCAACACTGGAATTACCACTGCACTTCATGGCTTTCATTAAAATCTCAGAAGTAATGAAGCATGTAAATGGAAGTTAAATCTTTGTCACAGCAGTTTATCACGAATGAGGCTTTTCATCCATGCAGTAATTTTTTTCATCCATACAGTAATTTTCCTAAGACTCCTGAGCAACAAGCAAGTCACTCAAAATGCCAAATATCCAGAAGCAATAAACAACAGAAATTTTTAGAATTACGTGATAAACTGGCTGAATTGTAAATATAAAACTGATGGTCACTTAATCGCAGATTTTACAATTCCCCCCCCTCCTTTTTTTTTTGAGATAATACAAAATATTTGTATGTAGTTTTCTGTGAAGCCAAAAATTTAATTTGCCATGATTTGGTCTTCCTAGAAATTGCTAAAATCAAACCCTGTACTTCACATCCATAAATTAAAAAGTACAAAATATTATAAAGACTATGCAATGCACTGAGTCACTAAAGCTCATGAATAAAGCATGTGCACTCATTTTTGCTCAAGATTAAATGAAGATCTGAACACTGTTTCAGACACAGGTTTTCTAGGTTTTTCCAATACATTTTTATTGAACTGGTATCATCCTCACACAGTTTTAGTCACCTGCCTGTAGAAAACCTGGACAAAATGAAATGATGCTTTGCTACACTTCCCAAACTCCCCAGGACAGATACTATGGATGAAAGAACAAGAAAATTTGGTTCAGCTCTGCCTGCCAGCGACATTTTCACTGCTTTGTCCAACCTGCACAGAGACAAGCGTGTTAAATTTCTTAATGACATTAACCTGTATGTCCTGAAAAGCTGGGAAAACAAAAGTGGGTTTGGCTTCAGGAGAATCAAAAATGCAGAAGTGCATCTTGGTTTGAAGAATCCGTATTTTTAGTGCAAGGATTTTCTCAGACACAATGAAAGAGCTGGCACAGAAATGCAGGATATTCAGTCTTAATGACTTTTTAAAAGGTTTCTCTGGGTCTTCAAGTTACTTAGTCCTTCTAAGAAAGACAAAAATAGAACACTATGAAAAATATGTTGTGTTTACAGTTTGTTTCTCTGCTTTAGACCAAAACAAGGCAGCTTGTGGAGATCAGACAGTATAATGCTAATTGACAGCTTGGTCATGAAGTCAAAAGAGCAGCTCAATAGTACTGTACAGGCACATTTGCCCTTTCAATGCATAAAAAATAACCTCTCAGAAATGACATCCTGGAACTGACAGTGGAACAAGCTAAAGATTAATCATTTGGGGGAAAAATTCAGCCCATTTCAAGTGGTATTTTATTTGTGCCTGAATACACTGCTGCAGCATTTCCAGACAGCAAAATATTCCCACCCTCTTTAGGCAGGGATGCTCCTGTTCTTAGAAATGATTTCTCTAGAGTCTGAATTTCAGCGTCCAGTCTGGGCAGCCCTCTAACAGCTCAAATCTTTCTTACTGTACAAATATGAGAAGTTGTGAAGAAATAAGCTCTCCACTAGATGGAAATGACTACAGAAGAAAATCCCTCCCTGCAGCCCAGATGATTTTTGCAGAGGGACTGCTCTGAACACAGGGTCCACTATTAGAATCATCCTTGACTTCCAAGACAGGGAGAAACGGATGGAAACCAGAAGACACCAACTCTAAAATGAGTGTATTATAAACAGAGCAGTATGACAGGTGCCCAGCAGAGGGGGAAAGGAAGGAATAGGAAGAAAAGCAAGAACTTGAGGCACTCAGTCATTCTGGAGCAGGCAAACAGCAAGCACAAAGTGTAGCTGCAGCTGCCAGGAGTCAGAACACTGCCTGACATTGAGAATTTATTCCACATTTCCCTGGGAGGGATAAATGGGTCAGGAGCTGGGGGTTCCAGAATGTACAACAGTCTGAGACCATATGCATGCAGAGTACAACAGACTCCCACATCCCAACCCACCCCAAGCATTTTCCAATCCTTGCTTTGGTGCCACACAGTCCTTTACGTCAGTCAAGGTTAATATGAAAGGGACAGATACTTAGAGAAGTAGTCAAAAATAGCAGGAAGTTCAAAAATGCCAGAAATTGCAGTGATCCAAACATCTCATTTCCATTCAGTATTACATTACAAGAAGCAGCTGAGATACTGTCAACTGAAGTGTGAGAATCAAGTTCTCCTACAGAAAATGTTTTAAGAAAAATAGTCTATCTACAGGTCAGTTCATTTTTCTGCCTTATTAAACAAGTCTCTCAGTTTCACCATATTTTACGTTAAGATGTCTGCAATCATAGTGACATTTCCAAAAATACTGCAGGTTGGTTTTAATCTAGTTTTTAGCAGTTCCCAATGACAGTTTCACAGTCAGGTTTGCACCACAGGCACAAAGGGAATAAATAACTTGAAAGTGGTTGATGTAAAAAAGGTTTTACTTCACTGCAGGCACTACCAGCTTTGATCAGATCTCTTCAAATTCAAAACTGAAATGGAAAAGCATCTCCTCGGTGCACAAGGCTCTGAAAAGTTCTCATCTGCTTTCTAGTATGCCAGAAGTTCACAGCAGTGTTATCAAATGAAGTTTCTGCGTGACTACAAGTTTTTCATCTTGTAATGTATTTCCACAGTGCAGACAGGTGAGGAGCAACAGGTACTCACACTGCTCACAAACAGAGGGGACAAATTCCTCCACTTCTCTGACTGGGCAACAGGCACAGAATTTCACAGACTTATCTCAATCCATGGCATTGATAAGAATCTAATGCTGGTCTTTGGAATGAAGAGTTTCTATTTCCTGCTCTTAGAAACTGCTGCACACAGCAGGAAACAATTAACATCAAGCTACACAAACTAGGGAAAATGATATTGTTTGAGGTCAGAAAGTGTTGCTTGTCCATGAGAAACTTCATCACAGCATCCCAACTCATCCATGAGTAAATGACATTTCAGATTAACATCTCTGAGAATCACTCTTACCCCAGTATATGAAGCTAAAGGTCAAGCAACCCTGCAGACCCAATTAATGCTATACTTAGCAGAAAGGTGAAAAAAAATATAGGACTGTATTTGTGAGAAAAAATCTTCTCTGTGGTGAGCAAAATCTTATCTGTGCTCTTTAGCTCAACTATTTTTAATAAGTAGATGATAATCTTTCCCCATTTAAAGTAAATTAAGAGAGAATATCTCCTTGACATCTCTACAACAGGCTTTACTGGGAATAGAAATCTGTGGGTGTATAAACAGAAATGTTTAAGGATTCAAGAGTCTTTTTGCAGATTTTAGTGCACTAGCCAGGATTTCAGTTTTCAGAATGGCTACCACCATTGTAGCCTCGCGTGGCTTCATCCAAAGTAGCCTCCATTCATGATTCAATTCTCCCTTAAAGTGCCTGCAGAGGATGCAGCACAGGAGAGACCTGCAGAAACACATTTCCACTTGGGTCACTTAGGTATGTTGAAATTGTTGTTTTAGCCATTATTTATTGTTGCCATGGTAAGACTCATGCACTTCAATCCTGCTTTCTAACGAGGTGACTGTGAGCTCCAAACAGACCCTACTTATCTGCAAAAGCTGCCAGCACACGAGATGAAGGAAATGGATAAGGGGCTCAGGTTCTAGGAAGCCCATCTGACATGACACAGAAAGGAAGCCACGCTCACACTCAGGGAGTCTCAGGATTTGTCACTCATTCTTTACTGAGGCAAGCAGGAATTCTGCCATTTCCTGGAGCCCTTTCCCAGACCATACAGGTGCCACTGATTTTTTTATCTTACAAGGAGTTTTTTAGCACCTTCTTGTCTGCTGGCATTTTTGACTTAGCACACACAGCCACAGTTGCTGCCTTCAGTACCCCCTGCAAGAAGGGGCAAAATTTGCTCTCATGTTTGACCCTTTTTATTCCTCAGGAAGGTGAATTATTTCCATCAATGTTTGAGCCTTTATCCAATATCAAGGATACTTAAAAACATTTCAGTACTCAGTGCAGGATACTGTTACTTACTACACTTTGCAAGTCTCATTCTCGTGGATATTACAGTTACCGAAAGTCACAAAGTCAGACAAGCTGTACTCAGGAAATTGCTCCTAGCAGGACACAACGCCCATCAGTAAAAAAGGGAGAAAATACAAATTCAATTACAGCAAAAAAAGTCAGTATTTTCAATGTTTTCCCTGAATGGCTTTCCAAGGTTGAGAACAATGCTACTGCAAAATGGTTTTTTGTGACATTTCAATGCCAAATGGTTCTGTACTATAAACAATTGGAGCAAGGAAGAGTCTTCAAATATTTACCTTAGAATGAGAAGCTAAAGTATGTATTTCCAGGCCTTTGAAAGAACAAGCTAATAATTTCACCTAAATAGCCTAATGTGGGTGGGAGAACATCACTATTTGGGGAAAAGTAGGAATAATGTCAGTTGAGCAGAGGAGTCAGGATAGAAAGCAACTAAAATCCCTCACAAATACATTATTAATACCCTGTATTAAGGACAAAAGCAAGAATAATTTATTATTCACCCTTCACTTTATCTCAACCATTAGACTCAATTCACTGCTTCTTCCAACAGGGCAATGCATGATAAAACAAATACCTGACTGTACCTGCTCACTGATTTCCAGCATTTCATCAAGAATCTCCTTTGCTACCTTTAGAAAGGGCTAAGCCTCCTGCTCATACTCTTTAAATTTTAGTAGCAAAATCACCTAAAGTTAACTGCTATAAAAATGTGTAAGTATTTAAAGTTTAAAGAGAGCTATAATGAAATACCAAATTGCTCTAAAATTACAGCTTGCACAAGGATTTGGGCAATTCAGTTTGTGAGCTGATTATTAAAGCAGATTTTGCAGTGTTTTCATGCCTGAGTATGATTTTAATCTGTGTGCAGCCTTGTCTGAAGGGTTATTGACACAGGGCACCCCACACTTGGTGTAACTAACATTATGCACTTGTTCTACCAGAACTGCACTGAAAAACAATAATTTGTTTGGTCTAAATCTAAAATGCAGTGTGTGCTGAAATGCAGCAATGTTTTAGGAAAAAAAAAGCATAGAAATGACTCTCACAAAGGTCAGTCATTACTCTCTGTCTGGCAAAGACATTTAGAACAGACATTTAATAATCAACAAATAAAGCACTAGCATAGGTTACTAACACCAGTAATTGTTTTAAATATTGAAAGACAATCATTGCCTCAAGGAATCCAAAATCCCAGCTGCAGTATTAATAAAGGAAAAAAAATTAATTTCAGTTCTGGCAGCTGATGCAACCTCAGGTAACATCTGTAATTGCACGAAGCACCTCTTAAAAGATGTCAGTAAATCTTCTGAAGCCTGATTTATGAACTCTTATCTGCTCCAACCATCTAATGCTGATATAAACTGAGCAAGAGCAGAACACATTGACACAGTACATCTTACTACTTTTTGAAACTTTAAGCAGAGAAATCACTTGCATTTCTTCCTAGGAAAGGTCTAATCCGTGCTTTTAAAAATTAAACTTTACTCTCTGAAAATATTGTGTTAGTTACACTAAGGGAAATCAGTAAGAACTGTAACGAATGAGTGCAACTCAACTGAGCATGTATTAATATGTCACCAAACATATGACATACGAGACCTGACATTTACAAGTCGTATTACTGGATTTTCAGGAAAATCCTGGTCTAACTTCATGAAGAGAAGTCTTTAAATAATTGAAACCAGGGCGGTTTAAATTGGTAACAGGCAAAACCCAAACCGGATCAGAGGAAAAACCCCATTTACTTTTACTTATTCAATAATCCCATAATTCATCTACAGGATTTTTTAACTCCAATTTTCTAGAGCAGAATTTCTGTTCCTCTGCCTGACCTTTCGCTATCCAAGCATTACACAAGCAAAATCCTGTAAGAAGGAAAGCGTGTAAGAAAAGACATTTCTTCATCATTTTTCTCGGCAACATCTCAACTGACTTTGTGCCAAATGGAAAAAAGTTAAATCCCTGACCACGCTTTTCAAGAGTAAGTCCAGATGAGATGCCTGCCCTGACACATGTGAAGTGAGGCTGGATCAGGATAGCTTCCTTCTCTGCACAATTATGCTTTTCCTTGATGTCTGGAAGAGAATTTGTCACTGGCAACTTCTCAGTCTTTTGCCCTAAAATCAGTCGATCCCAGTCCAGTGCTGATCCCTGCAAGCCAAGGGATGATGCTGGAGACACCCCCTGCAACTTCCAGGTTTTCCTTTGATTTACAAAGTCCCAGGCAACTCTTTGCATCCCAAAGCACCAACAATAGCAGACAATAAGCCCTTTTTCAGACTGTCTGAAACACCAAACCCCAACCCTCTATTCACACCTAAAAACCCACCATATGTTACGAATTAAGAGCCAAAATCCTGTGGCAGCTTTAATGCAAGCAGCTAATCAAAGCTAAAGCCAGCATACACTGAAACCCACGGCAGTCTCCTCCGGACTTGCTGAAAAGCTGCCTCAACACTCTTTAAACACGCTGAATCTTATTTCCAGAGCCCCGCGACTACCCAGCCATGCACTGATCCCAGGTGTATGCTTGAAAGGCAAAGAGAACAGCCCAGGCTTTTTAAAAGCCCTTCCTACAAAATACTACTAAATTAAGCATCCCCTCGTTCGAACACAGGACTAGATTAAGCATCCCCTCAGAAGTGCAGGGGAGGAGAAAGGGGCAGCCGGCTGCCCCCAGCATGGCACCGGGGGATCAAAAGGCAGCAACGCCTCGGAAACCCACACGAGCTGAGGGGAAAGTTGGGGCTGCGGGGCCGAGCCAGGCGGCGACCCCAGGCAGACAAAGCGCCTCTCGCCCTTCCATTTTAGTGCCCCCTCAGCCCCCGCCGGGCGGGCGGGACG
>NW_005054362.1:3299087-3320517 GCF_000277835.1 Geospiza fortis
GCTTGAGGGATCCTTCCGCTCCCGGGACGGGAAGTAGTGCGGCGGTGCCACCTCCCGCTGTCGCGACAGTCGCAGAGCGGCGGAACCAGTGGTGGCGGTCACAGAATCCCAGCATCTATTAGGTTGGAAAAGACCTCCGAGATCGCCCAGCCTATAATCGAACACCACTATATCACCTAGAGCATGGCACCGAGTGCCACATTCTGTTGTTGCTTGAGGGACAGGGACTCCAGCATGTCCCTGTGCAGCCCGTTCCAATGTCTGATCACCCTTTCTGTGGGAAAAGGTCTGTGCCTTGTAGGGTTCCTGCAGAGTGAGGTCTGCAGGGAGAAGGAGGGGACCACCATGTCCCTCAGGTTGTCCCCCCACTTTGGCCATGGCCCACGTGTGAGGGAGATGGTGGCTTCAGGTGGGATTTTGGGGACACTTCAGGGCTGGAGAACCGCAGCCCTCATGTCCTTCACCTCACACTGAGCCATCTCTGCCTCACGGGCTGAGGCAAAGTGTCCTGAGCATCTCCTCAGCTCCAGAGCGCTTTCAGACACGTGGCTCTGCACCTGCAAATCCTTCAAGAAACAAACATACAGCACTTTCAAGTCCTTGCAGATGAAGGAATTAACCTCATTGTCCAAAAGCATCTCGCTGTTTATTTCACACTTCTATTATTTTATTCTATATGTAGCTACAGCTTGGCTACAAGCACTTAAATGAGGTTGTGCTCATAAACTGGATGGTGTTTGTCCAGGCTGTGCGAGCCTTTCCCACCGCTCAGTCTGTACCTCGAGTTGAATGTCATTTAATTGCTTTATTTACTCCTACTTTAATTTGCAGGGCTGGCTGTGTGGAGCTCTTTCCTCCTCCCCTCCCTTCCCTTCCCTGGCTGGATTGCTCCCACTATCCTGTCGGATTCCTCCTGGCAGCAGTTATACAATATTCATTGCAGCTCATTGCCGCGCCGGGGCCGGAGCAGAGTTCGGATTCGTGCGGGTGATAAAGCAAAGGACTTGCAGGCTCAGCACACCTCAGGTCTGAGGAAGGAGATAAGAGGATGCAGAGTCTACCTGAAACAGGTTCCAACCCCTGGCAAGAGCAGCCTCAACGCTCCACTTGCCCGAGTGAACACTTATCATACGGAGCACGCCCAAGCTGATATGCTAATCTTAGTCACGCTGGTGTAAACCCAAAGTAACCCCATGGAAAACAATGGAGTTACTTCAGATTTACTTCAACGTGACAGCCTTTGCAGATTTACATCTATTTTTGTGCTGCACCTTCTCGGGGAACAGCCCCCTCCGGCTCTTGCACCGAATGCTTTCTTTCTCTTTCAAATCCTTCCTAATTCTGCAGGGCGAGTTGTTCTCTTGGACTTAGCTGAATTATTTAACAAGGAAAATTGGTCCTGTGTTTCCAGAGGAACCTTCCTGGCCTTGTTTTCATTTCTGGAAATATCTTCATCTCATCTCACCCTTCAGCGGTTATTTCCCCTCCAGGGACAAGTCCTTTGGGGATCTGAGCACCTTTAGTGGGTATTGAGTCCTTTTCCCTCCTGTTAACTCTCTGGGAAATGGGATGGAGGGGAAGAGCTTAGCAACCCAGGAGATGTACTTGGGAATTCACCTGGAAACTCTGCACGTCTGAAAGGACAGAACCACCCCTTCAAAACAAGGCGAGGGCAAGGAATCCGTCTCACTTGCTGAACCATATCAGGCAAGGTCCAGAGCACTGATAATTCTTGTAAAAAGAGGTGTAGCTGGGAGGAAAGAAGAGAAATGACAGATAAAGGTGAATCTGTAAAGGCCGCGTCATCACCTTTATAACCAACTCTCCTTGTTCCAGCTCCAAATCTCAACAGCAGCTGCCAACTCTTGGTGTCCTGTTCAGAGGGGCTGGATTTTTGCACAGGGTCTTTCTCATTCTCATTTAAAGAAAAGGACCCTTCCTTATCAGTAAACTCCATGGAGAGCCACACTTATATTAAAAAGCCACCACAAAATGATCTTTTTAATAAGGTAGCTTTTCTCTGCAGGAAATAACCAGCCTCGCCCCACACCCTGATTAGAGGAGGGACCCAACCAAGGCATTATAAATATCACGAAGCTGTTTTGTTCTCCGGTGTTGCTCACAACAAATTTATTTCTAGAGGAGGAACAGATTTATTTCCAGAGAGGGAACAGTCAGGGAAATCCCTTTGTCCTTAAATTCTGCACACGAGCTTGAAACATTCCATAATTTTGAAGCTCACACTTCATATACCAAAAACTGCACCCCTTCTTTCAATTTATCTACAATTCTTTTCCTACTTTCCTACTAGCTAAATACCTGGTGATGAACTATTTGTTCAGCACAAATTACTCACAGCTCACAGCTTTGAGATCTCTGGGTCTTTCCCTCCTTTCCCCCCTTGAAATTCCACAAATCACCACTTTGGTCTCATTCCTTGGAAGCCTCTGTGTAAAACATATTTCCCCACTGATTTGTCCTCACTCTCCCTTGCAAATGTTGCTTCATTATTGTATTCTTGCTCATAATCTGGTTAAGTTTAAGAATATATCAATTATACATATAATACTCACCTACATATAGAAGAAAAATAAGATTTCAGTATTGTTCTGTACATATATAAAAATATATATGCATACACATGAAAATACTGTGAGTACAATATAATCCGTATTTACACCACGTACACAAACATGTGTGTATAAATGTGCAAAAAATAATTAAATATTCCCTGATTTATCCCTGTTTGTAGGCAGATCCTGAGAAATGTGAGGCACCCACACTTTTTAGATTACATATTTGCTAAGCCCATGAAATTCAATGTGTTTGTGTACATTTCAAACAAAGATCTCCACGGGCTCTTCAAACACTGCCAAAACAAGAATGGGTGACTTGTGGGTCAGGTGTTATTTTTCCTAACTCGCTCCACAGCCAGGATTCCAATGTTTTCATAACTCCTACTGTTTGCACCCAGCTTGCCTGGTGTTACAATTGAGATAAAGCCTCATGCGCACCTCTTGCTTTTCACGCCTAGAATATTTTGCTAACCCCCAAATTTCAGCAGGGTTTTGGGGGTGGGTGGCGCTGATTTGTCAGACAAAAGAGAGGCAGCTGGAACAAGCTGCGAGGCTGATCTGGAGATGGAAGGGCCTGTGTCCTGCTCCAAAGGGAGCTGCTGACGCACAGGCAGGAGTTTTCTTAGTGTCATGTTTTATTTACAAAACACTCAGCGCCATGATCTCCCTCCAGCAACAAAACTTGTGGATCCTGCGCGTTCCTGTGCGGAACCTGGCGAGGAGCTCGGGGCTGGCAGCTGCTCCTGAGCTTCCAGCCTTGCCTTGGGGCTCTCCAAGGACTCAAACCTTGTGCAGAAGCTGAATGAGACCTCACTTCTCACAGATGTAACCTGCACACCAGAGCCAGGCTTTGATGTCCACCAAGCCAATGGCTTCCCAGTCTCAACAACAGTTCTCCATCTGAGACCTCCCCCCAACAGCTGTCAGCACCAATGGCAAGTCCGTCTCTAGCTTGTTAAAAACACATTTTTGATACCAAAGTTAAAAAAAAAATCAGCTCAGAAAATTTTGAGACAGGTAATTTTGACATGGGAGAAATAGGATTTGCCCTTCCTCCCCTCCTAGTGGGTTTTTAAAAATTTATTTATTAAAAGTTAATGTACTTCATAGGCTTCTGGTGAAAGATACTTTCAAATGGAAAAATATTCTATTGGTGAGTTTTGGGAGGTTCATATTCACAAAAATACTACCAATAAAATCCTTCTCATGTAAAAATGTCATAAGTCCCTTTTTTCCTAATATAGCACTGACCACAATAGGATTTTTCCTTCTCCAGCTCTTTGGATTAGGAAAACTCAGCATATCCCCCACTCTTGATGAATTTCTCAGATGAATCTGATGTCAAAGCTCCGAGACGAGGCACAAGAGCCATTTTGATGTGTCCTGTCTGTGACAGAGCATCCCTGGGCAGGCATTGTCTGCCCTGCTGCTTGGAGAAAGAGGAGAAACAGCTCCAGAGGAGGCTTTGTCCTACTTTAAGTGGAGAGCAGCCGTGGCGGATCAGTTGACGCCGCTTTGGCTCCGAGTGGAGCCCCGTCTTCCCCTCTTCCTCAGGAATCCCTTTGCTCCGCCAAAGGGAGTTGCATAACCAGCTGGAAAGCTCTTGTGGGCTTCCACAGGGCTCAGCTGAGCTGTTCTCCAAGGGGAAAGGGAAAAACACAGACACCAGGCAGTGCTGTACACCCAGCAAAGGGTTTTTTGCCCCTTTTCCAGCTGATTTTTGGTGGGGTGAGCACAACTTTCCCTTTGCAGTGTCAGCAGCTCTCAGCACGGCTCACCTGGATGTGGTGGCGCAGAGGGATGTGAGCAGACCTTGCAAAACGAGGAGAAGCTGCTCAAACTCCCACTTTGCTGCTCAAAGTGGGACATTCCTGTGCAGCTGCAGCCTCATGTGGATGTTCCTCATTGCCCTGGCCAGAGATGCACATTTGCAGCCTGGGACACGGCCTCTGATCTCAGCCCAGCTTCATGGCTGAGCTGCTTCTCTAATTAAAACCCATGAAAAAGCAGCATCAGGAGGGCTGTCAAGGGAGCAGGAAAGTGGAAATAGGATGAAGGTCTGGCGATCTGCTATTGGTCAAACAGCTGCTGTGCCTCTGCCAGTGGGAGACACACCACTGAACATGAGATGCAGGAGCAAGAAAGAGAATTTCCACACACCCCAGAGATCCCTAATTCATTCATTCATGACTTTTCCCATGGAAATGCAGGTGATATATGTGGCAAATCCCACCTGCAGGTGCCTGAAGGCTGCTGCACCAAAGCCTTCCCAGGGACAGGTAACAAGTGTCTAGAGGGCAGTAGCTTTGCTGATCCAGATCTTGTTTTTCCTTACACTCCTGAAACTCCAGACAATCCCATCAGCAGCTCTTGGACACCTGGGATTTCTGCTCATATGCAGCATTTGGAAACGTGGTCCATTGTGGAGGTAGCTGCCATGTATTCTTATTTATTTGTTTCTATTCTCACCTCCTCCGTGCTGCTCTCCGCTCGCCAGCCTGGCAGATTTTCAGGAGCTGCTCTTACGTAACACTGCTCCAAAATTGGCGTGAAAGGATTCAGAGGGATCTGTGGCTGGAATCACCTTTGATCCCTGGATTCCCTTCTGGTTTGTTGGTGCATTTTGGGCACACCACTGTGAGCTGCTGGGGCATCTCTGCCCTGGCATCCCTTGGAACCCATCCTCTGCCCCCAGCATCACTCAGGTCCTGGTGTCCAGGCCATTCCATGAGTGCTGCCTTGGTCACAGCTGTCTTGTGGCAGCACATGTGGTCCCATGCCAGCTCTCCTGGGCACATAGGAGCAGCTTCTCCCAGGTCTCCACGAGAGCGTGACCAGAGTTCAAGCCTGTGTAATTAGCAGTAATTAGCCAGTTGAGGGAGCGTGTATGAAATGGATTAAACTCACTGAAATCCCCAGCCCAAGTTGAGCTGAGATGTGTTCTTGGCTGGAAAACCTACACCCTCATCCAGAGGATGCCTTAAGCCACTTGAGGAAACCCTCTTTCTCCTCCTTCTTTCTCCTCTTTCTCCTCTTTTTCCTCTTTCTCCTCTTTCTCCTCTTTCTCCTCTTTCTCCTGGGAGGGTCTTTCCTCCAGCCCATGGGCAGCTTCGTGCAAACAAACATCTGGAACACCGTGGACACTGGGGCTTAGCTCAGCTGCAGAGAGAGAAAACTTGGGCTGGACCCAAGGGAGAGGTGGGCAAGGCTCTTCATGGCACCCACGGTGCTTTGGGTGCTGCTTCACAGCAAACACGGCCCTGGGAGCTGCAATCCCATCTCAGGGCACAGCAGAGGCAGATCCACAGCGATGGAGCCAGGATCTCTCCCACGCCGCTCTCCAGCCTGGTGCCTCTGCTGATGAATCACGAGTGCTTTGGTCTGGACGTGGTGATAAATCCAAGGGCTGCGAATGACAGAGTGCACAATGGTGGGGTTTAGGCAATAAATCAGCTTTTTTTACGTCAATGCTTCCTGCACACGTAGCTGTGAGGCAGTAGGTGAGGCAGGAGAGGTGGGAGCATTAATCTGGGGGAAAAGGGAGCCTTGGAAACTTGCCCCTTTTGTTCCTGCTCTGCTGGAGCTCCATTTTCCCGTTCTTTATCTCCATGTTTTGCTTCACATGATTTTTTTGCAGTTAAGAAGCAGATTCTGTGTTTGCAGGAAGAATCCCCTGTGTATTTGTGGGTGAGATTCAGCCCAGGGCAGGACTGGGGCTGGGTGAGATCTCAGCATTGCATCGGCTCTGGGTCAGCCAGATAGACACGGATGGCTGAGGTTAAAATTCTGTCTCAGAGTGAATGGCTGTGGACACCAGTCCTTTCCTTCCATTTAGAAAGCAAAATTGAGATTAGAGGAAGTGTTCACCCCACAGCCAGAACAGCTTTGATGATTCCAGGATGCATTTAGGCTTCAAATGTGCCATGACACCTTGTTTCTGAATTCCCATCCAAGCAGGGAAGAGACACCCCATGTGAGCCTCTGCATCCCCTAGAAGGATGAGGCCAACAATCCCAACACTCTAATTGATCCTAAATATACAAGGTGATGCAGGGACAGGTCCCTTCCTGTTGTGCTTGAAGAGGAAAAGTGGATTTTGAGGCCATGAGGCAGAATTTTATAAGGAAAGTATATGAAATATTATGCCTGCCTGAAGTTGTCTGATGATAACTGTCATAGAGCACTCTTCACAACAAAACCATTTCTTCCAGGTAGTTCAACCTGAATCACAAGTCTCTGGAGGTGAAGGAACATCTCCAGGGATGGAGAAACATGCTGGAGGTCAGAGAATCCCCTTTCACCTGCACACTTTGCTCTCTGCAGCTTTCACTGATGGCCAAAACCTTGTTGGTCTCCAACACTCAGACTCATCTTCCAGTCTTTTTCCACCACTTTTCCCTTCCCTGCAGAGTTCCTGCTGTGAATTTAACTTTTCTAACAGGGGATGAAGAGGGGACTGGCAAAACCTGCTCCTGGGTGATTCCATGCACCAATGGCTTCACACCACGAGCTCCTCAGGAGAGGGGCTCTGCCTCACTCCAGCCCTATTGGGTGACATCCCCTCTGCCAGGCCATGCTCCCTTTGTCACTTCTCCCTTCACAACCTCAAACAAGTGTTGGGTGGTTTTTTTTCTCAGTAGCATGTAGGTCAGAGCAGAGCCTTAGGGACCTGACAGCTGACATTCATCCTCAGCTCAGGATCTGCGTCAGGCTGTCTGGAGGCGATAGAAGTGCAGTTGCTGGTGAGACCGACTGCCTTTTGTGTGCCTTCAATTAAATGTCTTTCTCGGCGTGGGATAGTTGCCAGAGTTCTTCTTTTTTTTTTCCTTCTTCTTCTTTTTTTTTTTTTAAAAAGAAAGAAATGGTTTTGTTTAGATATATATAGAGAGAGAGAATAAGTCCCACCTGGCTTTTTGGAAGGGTTTCAACTGCAATGTATCAGATCCCATATTCTTCTATAAAAAGGTGAGCTGTATTTTTCAGCTGAACTTTTCTCCCTTTTTATAGCTGGGATTTGGCACACACGAGGCAGAAGCTGTGGCAAGGTCACTGCCCTTCCCCAGCCAAGGAGGGAAATCCATGGCATGTGCCAGGGCCAGTGATATGGTGGCAACTGCTGAGGAAAACGTTGGGGTGAGCACAAGCTGTGAGCTGACCCCCAAAACCTGCTCATTGTTGGGGTCTGGGTTGCCTTGAGGACCCTGGGAGAGGCAAGTCCTGGGTGCTGTGGAACCTGCCCTGATGATGAGATGCCTTCAGCCATGACCTCTGCAGAGGAGCCATAGGGTGGTCCTGGCACAGCTTGTGATTCTCTGCCAGCCACAGAATCCCAGAATGGTTTGAGTTGGAAGGGAGCTTAAAGCTCATTTCATTCCAACCCCTGCCATGGTCAGGGACAACTTCCACTATCCCAGGTTGCTCCAAGCCCTGTCCAGCCTGGCCTGGGACACTCCCTGGGACACAGCTTCTCTGCTTGATCCTCACTGCTCTCTTTCCACAACAGTGTGGGTAACAGGTTAAAACAAGGCAAGCAGCCACCATGGCCTCTTCCCTCTTTTTTCCTGCACCCTTCTAAATATTGTTTGCTCAAATGCCCTTTTCCAGACCTGGATGTCCTCCTCCCACACTGCCCTGTGTCCCTTGTGCTGTGACTGGGTGCTCTGGCCCCTTCTGCCAGCTGTGAAGGAGGAGGTGGTACAGGGCAGCAGCTCTTTTCTGCTTGACCGCAGACATATTTTAATTAATTTAATTTTTTTTTGCTCAATTACACTTATTTTCATTACTCATTTATTTCCTACCAAGTATGCATATTGCAGTGCCTCTCTTCCCAGCCCCAGCTAGTGAAGGGACCTGCCCAGTCTCACCCAGGCTCGCTCCTTCCAGCAGCAGCAGGAGATGCCAGAAGTGCTCCGGGAGCCGCAGCACCTTGGCAGAGCAACATTTGCATGAGAAAGCAGGGAGCGGGGAGGAAATAAAATCTAAAGGTGAAGAGGCGTGAGTCACTTGGTGAAACTGCGGTACTACTGCTGAATTCCCCGGGGCTTCAAACCAGGTCTTCAAGGAGGGATTGGAAATCCCAGGGATGCAAGCGGCCGGGAATAAGGAGAACACTCTCCACACTCGATACTGGTGTGGTGGGAGCTCGGCCACTCCGGGAGCTCCTTCCTTTTTGGTGGTTTTTGTTGTGCTCTGATTGATATGGAAGTTGTCATGTCTGCCCGAGGAGGGTGAGCACATCCCTGTGCTGTGATCCTGCACTGGAGGTGCCTGTCAGGCTGAGGGCTGTCCCTGGCTCTCCTGGGCTGCAGCAGGAGCACAGAGCCACGTTTCAAATCCTGTGCTCGCTGC
Organism: Geospiza fortis; assembly: GCF_000277835.1. Taxonomy (NCBI): domain Eukaryota; kingdom Metazoa; phylum Chordata; class Aves; order Passeriformes; family Thraupidae; genus Geospiza; species Geospiza fortis. The sequence goes on from NW_005054362.1 coordinate 3,308,012, forward strand.
TCCTGCTTCTCGCACGGCCTTTAAATGCTGTGCCATCAACTTCTTGATTAATTAATGCTCTTCTGTTTCACTTTGATGATGATGTTCAGAGATGTGACTGAAACTCCAGGGCAGGGACAGCCTCATGTGCTGAAACAGGCTGGGCGTGTATTTTTAGTAAAACTGTTCTTTCAGCTCAGGATTTGAAGTTTCTGGTCATTTCCTCATCCCTCTCTGAGCCACATGCCAAGTCCTTTCTGCTGTTTATTGCAGATGTTGAGGGTTAAAATAATCTGGGAGTCAAGTGCTTGGCTTTTGGAGGGAGAGGGAAGTGAGCAGCTGGATAAGCTCTTGCTGCTCAACAGCACCAGCACCCAAGCTTATGGCAAAGGGAGCTCCAGTTTTTATATATCCTCACAGAAATAATGACTTGGAAAAGGCACACGGAGGATTTAAGGCCATTCCACGTTACTGCTCAGCTCAGCTGAAAGAAGTGAGGGATCACTTTGTTGTCCTGGCCTGGAGGTGATGTCAGCAGGGCTGTCTGTCCATCCATCTGCCCACCCAGGGCTGCTGCTGGCTTGTCCCAGAACCCAGGAGCAGCAGAGGGGCCGAGGGGTGAGATGGGGTGAGCCAGGGGGTTTTGCCACTTCAGCAATTATTCCTTAACAATTATTCCCTAACGTGTCTCCTGCCTCTGCCTGCAGGCAGGGACTGAAGCCAGGAACGCTGTCAGTCGTGTTTGTCCTGCCAGCAGAGCTCACCTTGGAGGTGTCAGCCCTGCAACGGTGCTTTACCTGCAGTGCATCTCTGCAGCCTCCCTGGATCCCAGAAAATGCTTCCCTGGCCTTTCCCACCTTACAGGCCAGATTTCCAAACTGTCCATAGATGTTCAGAGCGCTGAGAAGCTTCAACACACGGGTGGGGCAGGGGTCTGTGGGCTGCCAGTGCAGATGTGGTTTGGTGTTTGCCTGCTCTGCTCTGTGCCAAGGTGGATTCTTGTGCCCTGGCAGGACCAGCTGTGCCCAGGGAGGATTCTTGCTGCCAGAACATCAGGGATACAGGGGCTGTGAGGCAGCAGAGCTTCACCACGTGGTGCTGGCTGCCTCACCCTCCCTCGCTCCCAGATTTGGGCACACACATTTTCACTGGAGGGATGCATGGATGGATGGATGGATGGATGGATGGATGGATGGATGGATGGATGGATGGAACGAACCAGAAGTTCCTGTGTGCCCTCCCACCTTCCACTGGGATTTCAGAGCCTGTTGAACAATCCTGCAACCCAAAGGAGGATTTTCCACCAGCAAGAGCTGTGTCTGCCCTCCAAGAGCAGCACACCCAGCTGCCTTCTCTCTTTCTCTTGCAAGGGCAGGGGATTTGACAATAAAAAATGGAGCTGGCAAGCACTAATTGCTTGGGAGACAGCATGGCTGGCTGGGGCCATGGGGACAGCACACCACAGTGCTTTAAAACCACAGATGGGTGCCCAGTGGGATATTTTGCCAGCTCAGGAGGAGATGGGCGAGGGCTCTGCGCACAGGCGGCTTTCTAGAAGCAACACAAGTTGAGCTGGTAAATTATAAAATGCCACACTTGAGGTCTGTTACATAACGTCCCTTTACAGAACCTGGGAGCTAAATATAAAAAGGGAGTTACATTTTGGGCTGGTGTAAAATGATGCTCCAGAATGGGTTTGTGTGGGAAGGAGGCTCTGCAGCGCGGCAAGGAGCGGAAAGGATTTCGGGACCCTGCGTTTGCTCCCAGCCTCTGTCGTTTGTCTCCTCTGCAACCTCACAAAAACCATGAACTCCCCAGGTCTCAGTTTCCCTCTCTTTAAATCAGGGACAATGAAACCTCCGTTTCCTCGCAGCTGCGTTGTCAGGATTAATTCGTGTTTTCAAAGTGACCCGAGGATCTATAGAAACCCGAATAGTGTATCATTATCCTGAGCTAAACTTGGCACAGAGTATCAGCAGGCCAAATTCCCCTCCCACACTGGAGGAGAAGGGGTTGTGTCAGCATAGCCGAGAGGAAAATTCCAGCCGCTGTTCCCAACCAAAAAATCCAGAAGAGAAAATCCTTTTCAGGCTGAGACACTTTCATTTCCCTTGAGGAAATTCCCCCTTCATCAGCTCTGAGCAGAAGAATCAGCTCCCACTCAAATGGGCTCGTGCTGGAGCGCAGAGGGGCTGAATGGGAGTTTTGGGTGGCTCATGCTTCCTCTCTTAGTTGATGGTGATGTTGATGGTGACACTGGGATCCTGCAGGACGTGCTGCCACCTCACTGGCTCTTCAGCTCAAAGGTGACAAAGCCAGGAGCATGTCCCATGGGAAATGCAAGTGGGAGAAGAGCAAAGTAGAGATGCACAGAGATGGTGTCTGTGCCAGGATCCAGCCTTCTTGGCAGTGATTTGGGGCTGTTTTGCATTTTTTTTTCGTGTTTGTTTTTTTTTTTTTTTAATTCCACTACTAAACTCAGCATGGTCCTCAGTGTTCTGCTTTGCTTGCTCTCCATCAAAAGTTGGGAACAACCTGGCCCAGCTTCCTTCTCCTTCCTCTCTGCACACAAAGTGCAGAACACAGTAACCATCCAGAAGGGGTAGATGGATTTCTAGGTCAGATTTGGCCACTGAGGATTTCTAGGTCAGGTTTGGCCACTGAGTTTGGGGGCTCAAGGAAGCCGGGTATGGACTGAAGGACAGCTGAGGTATGGGATGTCAGGGGGATGATGCCACCACAGCCTTGCTGCTGCAGTGATGGAGAGACACAAGGACTGAGCTGGGACCAGCCTAGTCCAGCTTCTGGTCAAAGTGTGTGCCTGGCTCCTCCTCAGGTTTCTTAAAACCACCTGATCATCCAAACCTCATCCTGTGCCTGTGAAAACCCATCCAAATCGCTGGAAAAAAATGTTTTCTGACAGGATGGAGATTTGCAAGGGAGTTGCCAAGCAACTGGCGCAGCTCTGCCGCCTCCTGCTCCTCTCCTCCCTCTGAGCAGGCGATGGCTGCATCCCTGAATCCCCTGCCCCGGCCAGCCCAGCACTCCTGGCCTTTCCCAGCCTGCACCCACCTGCCTGGGAAGGCACAAGGGAGAGAAACAGGGACCACTGGTGGCTGGTGGGACAGGATGCTCCTGGCTGCTGGGAATGACTTCCCTTTTGCACATCCAAATCTCCTTCAGCAGCAGGGTTAGAAACAGGCTCCCTTCTCCAACCCATTTCCAAGCTGTGCAGCTCCCTTTTGAACTAGTCCCAGAAATGTGGGGAAACACCCAGGAGGATTCATTATAACCCAGCTTTGCTTCATGTCACCTCTGCATTTCCTTGGAAGCTGCTTCAAATTTACACTAAGAGAAGCATGCAGCCCAAGCCCTTGGGGTTTTCTTCTCTGAAGCTTTAATTTAAATGAACTCTTGAGTAACAACTATTACAAAAATCAGCTGATGTCTCTTGTAAAGCCTTGAACTAACCTCAAGAGCCGTGAGCAGACGGGAGGGGAGGCACTGATAGCTGGGATCTTGCAAAAGATCAGTTGCTGAGTGAGTGGCAATAAACAGCAAACCCAGCCAGCTTGGAGGAACGGCAAATGGACCAGACTGTTCAGAACAATCTGTTCCTGCTCCAGAGCAGGGCTGTGGTGCCGGCAGCAGCCTGGGAAAGCGGCTATTCCTGGCGTGAGCAGGTCTGAAACCCTGCTGCACAAAACAGCGGGGCCAAGCCGGGCTAATTACAAGGAGACATGTCCTAAATCAGACAAAAACCTCCGAGTGCTTTTGCTGGGCCGAGTCCTCTCCAGGGAGCTTTGTGCTCTGCCTCATCCCATGGACCTGCTGGCTGGGCCTGGATTTCTGCTCCAGCTAATCCTGGGCAGGGCACTCGGATCCACTCTGGGTGCTCTGCCCGTGCTTGGCCGAGCTTTTACTGCCTGGTGTCGTCACCTACTTAATCAGGCACTAACGTCACTGAGCTGCAGCAGAGCAGTCCGTGCACTCAGTTTCTTCCCAGCGCTGTGATTGCTGTTGGAAGGGAGCAAGAGTGCCCAAACTTCTCCCATAAAGCCAAAGCTGAGGAGACAGGAAGCTCTGGAACTGTCCATATCAGCATCCCCACGGCAGGCTGGGCCTGGGGTGCAATTCATCCAGGAAGATTTATTTCAGTTGTGCTTCTTTTCATGGGGCTTGTGGGCTCCACAGGATTCTTTGCTCCTGTGATTAACCCAGAGATCAAGTGGCCTTCATTTGATTTGGAAAAGAATGGGATGCAGATGGTGCAGAACACCCATACAGCAATTTAATTAATTGCCTTTAAATGTTACTTCAGAACAGTTTCCCTGAGTGATCTTATATAGGCAAATCCTCAGTTGCCTTAAGCCACTTGCAGAGCGTGTTCCACTAATAAGGTATTCTTAGTCCTGACCAGGAGCCTTGCACGGGACTGTAATCAGGAATGATTAATTGGAAATAGCTCTTCTAACCCAGGCTGTACCTGCTGTGCTCTCCTGTGCTGCGGGACCCTGCCCAGAGCTGACATGGAGCTGCTGGAGTCCGTGGAAAAGGGAATTTCCTTCCCAGCTCTCTCTGTGCTGCTTCCTCAGCCACAGAGCACCCTCCCAGTGCTCCCCAGCCCAGTCTGGCGTGGAGGGTTTCCAGCACAAAGTCTGGATTTGCCCACAGACTTCCCTGGGGAGCAATGGGGTGTGGGAGGTCCCAGGGGGACACATTATTAGCTCAGCTCAGCCCTGGCCAAGTGCTCTGCCAGGCTTTGAGAGCTGCTGCATTGCATATCCCAGCCTGGAGCAAGCCCCTGCCTCCTGCCTGGGTGTGATGTCTCCAGAGCTGCTGAGGGATCAGCAGCACCACTGAGAGTAAATTTGCGCAGTTTTGCCTAATTCAGCAAAAAAAGTCATAGAATCATAGAATTATTTGGATTGGAAGGGACCCTAAAGCTCCTCCTGTTCCACCCCCTGCCATGGGCAGGGACACCTCCCACTGTCCCAGGTTGCTCCAAGCTCTGTCCAGCCTGGGATGGGGCAGCCCCAGCTTTTCTGGGCAGCCTGTGCCAGGGCTCAGCACCCCACTGTGGCACAGAGAACCCTGCTCCAGGTCAGACATGGCCTCGTGTGACAGTGGCACTGAGATGGCTCTGTCCTTGAGTCCCCTGCTCTGTGCTTCAGCTAAAATCATCCTGCAGTGTCTGTGTGCTTGCTACATGCCAGGTTTGACCTCAGGCCAGTGAAATTTTTGGAGGCTTCTTCTTTATGTGCTTTCAGCACATCCTCCACTATTTCCCTCCTGCATTCCCCCCCTGTGGAAGCAGCCTTTGAGCAGTAATTCAGTGTACCTGCTGCAGCCAAAGGTGCCTGGGAGGTAGCACAGGCAGATGAAATCCACGTTATTTGGCTCTGCTGGAGTGGTGGAGCCTGCTGTGGGAGAATTTCTCTTTCCTGAAGTCAAAGCTTGGGGAACTTGCTCCTAAAGCAAGGCTTGAAATAATACCCAGCAAAGCCACGGAGGAGACAGTTCACTGCTGGAAATCACATTTCACTGGGTGTCAGCAATTCAGGAGAAAACCATCTGCAGGAAATTACGATGACAATTTCCTCTTGGAGTGTGGAGAAATTACAGCTGTAATCGAGGAGGCAGCCAACAGCCTCCTCTCCCCCTGCCTCTACCAATTACCCTGAAAACCTTTAAGTCCCCTTGCCTCTACCAATTACCCTGCACAGAGATGTCTCTACCCCACCCAGGAAGGACAGGCTGGAAGAACTGATTTTGTGCAGGGAGAGAACAGCTCAGCATCTGAGGAGTAGAAGGTGCATATCTGAAATTAAACCTTTTCTCTAAGAAACACAGAGCAAAACTCAAGCCAGTTGCAAAATGCCGCTGGTCTACAACTCTCAATGTGTTTGTGATGGTTTTGGGCCAAAACTGGTCTTGCCTGATGAAATCTGATTCATGCACATGTGAAGATAACATTCATCAGAGGAAAGAAACAAAAACCTGGCTAGAAAATGCGCTCATGGGACAGCATTCACAAGCCAGGTCTTGGTAAGGTGACACCAGGAGGCCAAGGGACACCTCCAGGAGTACAGGACAACATTTACATGAGCAAGATGGTGATAGGACAAGGGGGAATGATATTAAACGAAAAGAGAAGAGATTAGATTGATGTTAGGAAGAAATTCTTTGCTCAGAGGGTGTTGAAGCACTGCCACAGGTTGCCCAGAGAAGCTGTGGCTGCCCCTGGATCCCTGAAAATGTCCAAGGCTGGGTTGGATGGGGCTTGGAGCAGCCTGGGACAGTGGAAGGTGTCCCTGCCCATGGCAGGAGGTGGAACTGGATGAGCTTTAAGATTCCTCCCAACAAAAGCCATTCTGGTTCTATCATTTCAGCAAATGTGTCTGCATTCAGAACCTTTTCTCTGAGGTTTCAGCCATCAATTCGTTGCCTGAGAAGATCTTTCCCCACCACCAGCTGCCTTAGCAGTTGTCAGCATCTTCCTGCTTATCCCAGCACTGCTGCTGGAGCTGATGGGAGTTTGATTATGATTTAATCCAGGCTTTTAGAGGAGGGGAAAAAAGAAAATTTTGACAGTTCCATATATAGCCCTCTGACTCACCGATTTCATGTGTCAAACACTAAAGACGGGTTAAGTAGAATTAAGTTCTGGATTTATTATAAATAGGCATTAAGTAACATGAATGTATTGCATTTGCATGAAAATATGGGCCCAATTCTCCAGCTTACCCCAGAGAGTTGGTTTGACGTCGATGGGATGGTCCCAGGTGGGAGCTCAGCTCAGAGCCAGCCCAGCTCTGACCATCCCCTGCAGCCCCTGTGAACTGGAGCCAGTGAAACAGGAAAATCATTGCTGGAATCAGGGAAGGTTTACACTGCTTGCACAGATCAGAATTCATCCCTTAATATAGTACAATGAGTTTTAATTAGCCCCCAGATCTGCTGCTGAAGGAATAATTTCTGCATGTCAATCAGTGCTAAATGTACTTGTTAAATCAGGCAAGATTGGTTAAGTTGAAAATTGCATAAAAAGTCACTTTTCCTCTGTTTCTCCCAGAAGCTGGAGACTTTTTGGATTCAAATGTTATGGGAAATCTCATCCTGCTCCAAATACTCTTCTGCTGAAAGGTCCATCCAGACAATGAAGTCACCCTCGCTGAGAGCAAGTGTGACAGTCAGGCATTGTTTGGGTGAAAAAAGTCCTCTTTAGTCAAATCAGTGTTTCTGCAATGAGGGAGACAGACACAGACTCTACCAAATCAGAGCCCTCCTGAATAGTTTTATTTACTGACTTGTTCATTGCTAAACAATTGAGAATTGGTCCATGGAGAAGAACACAAAAAGGACAGACAATATGGGCTGTATTTTGAGGCTGGACTAGTCTAAGCCAAGGAAAAAAAATATTTTGAGTGGCATTGTTTCTGTAAAAATAATGTTCACCCCTGCACCTCCACTTTTATTGTGAACTGGGGGTTTGGCCCTGTTTCTGCTGAGGGTGAAAAGAAGGGATGTGCCCTGTAACACAGCCAGAGCCACTGGGACTGAGTGACAAGCTCACCCTGGAGAGGTTCTGTTTTTATCCCACGGAGCTGTTGCTCATGCAGGAACAGCACAAAAAGCTCTGGGAGCTTCCCCCAGCCCTGGTGGGATCCTCAGGCTCCGGTGCCTTCCCAGCAGGGCTCTGCCCTCAGTTGTGATTTTTCTTATCAAACACCGCATTCTGCTTTCTGCCATGAATATGATTTCCAATTAAATGCCTCCTCAGAGCCTGTCTGGCTGGGAATTGGGCTGGAACTTGGTGGCTGGGCTGTTAGCTCATCAAAGTCTCCGGGATAATGGGGAGGTGCTGATGCTCTGCTCGGGGATTTTGCTCGTGGCTTTGAACTCGCTGCAGCCCTGCAAACTGGGACAGGCTGCCCTCTGCTCACCTTCAGCTCTGCTCTATTCTCCTTCAGCCCACAGCTGAGTAAGCATCTCCAGGGCTACAAAACACAGTCCCTGTGCCGCTGCCCTCCAGGGATCTCAGCGTTTGTGCAGCCCCTGGGAAGGAACCGGCCACGCGCTCTGGCTTACAGGGAAAGGATTATCACGGCTCTTATGACTCAGTCCACAGCTCTTGTGTGCTTCCCTGCACAGGAAGGAGAGAAGTGGGCATAAAGCCTCAATCTGTCCCCTAACCAGCCACCTAACAGGTCCCTGTCCCCAGGGTACTTCCCCAGTTTGGCAGTGCCAACTGTTGCTGCTCTGGATGCCAGCAGTGGTGGCAGTGAGGCGGTGGTGGTCTCTTTATGAATAAAACAGATGAAAACCAGGCTGGAAGGCCAAAAATCTGGATGTGGAGTGAGCAGCAGCCCTAATCCTGAAGCACTGCTGGGGATGGTGAACCCCTGGCTGCTCCTGCTGGAGCAAAAGGCTTTGAATGCCAGGTTATGGCTCAGTTCCAAATGAGGGTTTCTCCTTGCTGTGGACACACAGCCAGGGAGATGTTGGAGCTTCAGGGCTGGTTTTGTGGCACAGAAACCCCTTTGGTCCATGTAATTTGGAGTCCCAGCAACTCCTTGCTTGGTCTATCATGGGGCACCACCCTCACTCCATTGTGGTGATGCTGCCGTGGCAACCATGGAACCTGGGGCAGTGCAGGACGGGACTGGGACCAGTTCTCTTCTAGGTTCTTCCCTCTCCTGAGCTTCTTGCTGGAAGTAGGGGTGGATCTTGGGGAAAACCTGAGTGCCACTGTGGTTCTGTCTCCTGGCTGGAGAGGAAGGTGCCCTGTGTGGGGCTGAGCAGTGTCAGGGGACACAGGGACACCCAAGGGACTGCAGCGTGGTTGCTGGGGACCAGCTCTGGGGGTAAGGGCTGCAGGGTCCACTCCAGCGCCCTCCTGGCATCAGTGGGACAGAGGGGCTGAATCCAGGTGTTCTGCAGGCACAGGGTGGGGGGGACTGGCCTCGCTGGAATTTCTATGGAAACCCAGGTACTGAATGGGATGGAATAGCTCAAACCATCTGTTCTTCCCCTACTTATAAAACTCGATAATTTCACGATGACATCACCAGAAATGCTCTCCTTTTATTCCTCTTGCAGCCATCTGTGATGGTTTCCTCATGTGCCAAACACGCGAGCGGGTGCTGAGGGATGGGCAGGAGGACACAGCCACCCCATTACTCCTGTTTCATTTCTTCCCTTGGAAAGCAATCCTGCACCTGCAGAGTTTCACTTGTTCCCTTCACGAGGCGTCTACAGAGCAACCAGCAGAGTTAGACAGGGAAAATGAAGGTAAAACAGAAGGACAAACTAAAGCTGAACTTCACAGGGTCTGTGGAGGATCTGCTATGGGGATCTTACCTGTGGAAATACACATCCAGCAGTGGGAGCCAGGTTTGCTCCTGACAGCAAGGTGCTGGGTAGCACTGAGGCTGCTTCTCCTGTGCCAGGAATGAGGAGATTTGGGTGAGATTTGGGTGTTGGGAGAGGCAGAATTGGGGAATTTGAGCCAGCTGAGGACACAGGTAGTGGTGGGTCTAACTCCCTTCACTGCTGGGCAGTTTCTCAGCTTGAAGTCACCTTCTGATGGTTGGGGACAGGAGCACTCCACTCCTGCTCCACTCCTGGGCTCATCCATGTCCCCAGCACCAGCGGCTCTGGTCCTGACTCACGTGGTCCTCGCTGTTGTGCTGGGTGATAAAAGAGGTGACAACCTGCCATCACCTGTCCTCTTCACTGGTAGAGGTCTCTCCCTGTCCTGGAATGGAGGTGCTGGCTCCAGCTCAGCCAGCACTGTGTGTTTTGGGTGGTGATGGAGAACTCAGGTGCCAGGGAAGAGCTGGAGCTGCTGCTGCTCAGCTGCTGCCGCTGCTGGCTGAGTTTGCTCGACTGACCAAACCCTCCCTTGTCTGTGGCAGAGGAGAGAAGCATCAGCAGACCTGGATGTCCCCGAAAAGGAGAAGGAAATGAGGGCTAAAGTGGATATCAGGCACCTGCAGACTCATTTCCATCATGAAGCCTACAAGAGGAAATTCTTCGACGCCGATATCTGGCGGCAAATGCAGGCTCAGGAGTGAGTACAGCTCTGCTTGGCTGCCTGGAGCTTGGGAAGTTCCTCCATGCCAAAATCACTGATTTATAGACTCCCACAGGCAGGGACCCCTTCCACTATCCCAGGTTGCTCCAAGCCCGGTCCAGCCTGGCCTTGGACACCTCCAGGGATGGGACAGCTTCTCTGGCCACCCTGTGCCAGGGTCTCACCTCTCTCTTCAAAGAATTTCTTCCTAACATCTGATCTCTATCTCTCTTCTTTTAGCTTAAATCCATTCCCTCTTGTCCTATCTCATCTGCCCATATAAAATATTGCTCCCTCTTTTTTGATAGCAATCAAGGGATTGCTATCCCTTTTTGAAAAAGAGATCTGGGGACCACAGAGCAGAGATAGGGAGGAGTAAGGAGCTGCCCTGGCAGATGGGATGTGCTAAATGTCATTTGTTGTTCCATTTTTGCAGAAAAGCAATAGCTGATCTGAAGCAAGAGCACAGACATGTGACATTAACGCTGAGCCAGATGTATTCACCGAGCAGCGTGCTGGTGGAAAACAGGAATCGCATGAAGGTCCGAAGCCTCTTGCAGACCAGGATGCAGAATGATGCCCTGATCAAAGAAAGAAAAGCCCAGTTAGCTGACCTGGCCAAGCAGGTGAGAGCATCTGGACTGTTCCCTGCCTGAGCACAGCAGGGCAGAGTCACAGAGTGAGACCTGTGGCTGAAACTCCTCAGTGTAAAACGCATTTAATTCAGGCCCTGGAATATTCCTCCTGGCAAGTGACACATGACAATGACAAATAGAACCAGGCTCCCATTCAAGTCAACAGCACTGACTGGAAAAGTGAGGTTGGAATTTCAGCCTTGTCCCACTGGTCCCTGCACCCCTATGTGGTGGCACACACCAGCCTGGGACCACAAACATCCCCCTCCTTCTCCCTTCACTTCTTTTTATTCTCCTGGAAAAGAGGTAAAACTGGAACGGTGCTGTCTGAGGTGTGGCAAACACAGGAACAGCAGCATCTGAGGGATGCCCCATCCCTTCTCCTGAGGATCTGGTTGGATTTGGGCAGGAGTTAGGTGGGAAGCCAAGGGAAACGTGGGCTATGGAAGTGACAGTTCCCTTCAGCACTGTTCTCAGAGCCAGCTGCCCAAGCTGGACTCCAGGGAACACGCTGGGATAGTTTGCCATTGCTGGAGGTGCTGCAGAGCTTTCCCAGCAGTGTTAGCTTTCTGTCAGGGATGATAACTCTGACTTGCCTGAGTCATCCCTCCCCCACCTGCCCCCTGTTTCAGCGTTCTCCAACTGCTTCACTCTTCCTGGATTTATTTCCTCTAGAATCTCCCCACTTCTGGCAGAAGTTTTCCTCCACTCATTCCCAGGGAGGACTGCACAGATCCCTGCCTGGCCAGCACAATAGCTCTACCAAAGCCCCATCCTCATTGCCTCTTCCACTCTGCAAAGTGCTGCTGTGCCATGTTCAGCACCTGCTGGAGCTCCCTCCAAAACCAGCTGCACTTCTTTCATGGCACAAAATCCCCATTCTCAGTTACAGTTCATGTTTCTGCATGTGCAGGGTGGGATCCTTTGGGATTAAAGCTGCTCCTATAACTGAGAGCTCATTAATGACAGGGTTGCTGTAGTTCAGATCAACAGAGGGGATTTTCTTTGGCTCTGTGTCCTGACAAAAGTCCAGAATGTAGGGGTGGAGATTACACTTCCTGGGTTTTTTTTTTCCCTCTGTGTGTGTGTGCAGGTTGTAGAGCTGGAAAAAAAGATAGTGAATCAAAGAGACACAAACTGGAGGGAGTTGGAAGCAAAGAGCCACAAACACCTGCAGAAGAAGATTGAGTTACTGGAGATGCGTCTGAGTCATGTAAGGAAAAGTTTTGGAGACTTTTGGAGAACATGTGTAGGGTCACATTGGGGCCTGGGACCTTTCTGGTCAGGACAAGGCACAGTGGTGCAAATGTGTTTGCTTGACACAAGCTGCATGCAGCACCTGGCTTGTTCCCCTGGCCTGAGCATTCCCAGAATATCTCAAAGGCTCCTTCAGGCTTGGTGACCCAAATGCAGCACTTATGCTGTGCCAAGAAGCCTGGGGGTCTGCACCTGCTCCGTGATCAAACTGGGCTGCCTGGAGCCACCTTGCCCTGGACAAAGCCAGCTCCAGGTCTCTCTTGTGATCAACCTGGCCCTCTGTTGCCTTTCCTCTCTTGGGGAGGAGGACAGTGCAGGGCCAGGTCTCTCTTGGGCTGTGTTTGGCCCTGCCCTGGTCAAGGTCTTCAAGCAGCAAATTGAGCCCCTCCAGTCCCCCACCAGTTCCAGAGCTTTCGCTTTGCTCTCCCCAGGTCACTGTGCGTTACAACACCATCATGACCAGGAACAACAAGCTCAGAGAGGAGACTGCCAGCCTGCAGATCCAGAAAACCATTTATGACAACTGCTACTGGAAGATGGAGAGAAGCCTGGTTCAG
>NW_005054362.1:3320527-3325662 GCF_000277835.1 Geospiza fortis
GAGGCTGCTATCGAGCAAGCCACAGAGGACTACGAGCAGTGGTACGGGGCCTGGTCAGCCCTCTGGGCAGAACTTGGGGCTGCTGGGTGGTGCCAGTGAGGAGTGTTCAAACACAGAGCCCAACTGAGGCTTCAGAGAGAGGATTCACCACTCCCACCTCAGTCTGGGTGCTAAGGGTTGGGTGCCTGGTCAGTGTGGGGAGACTGGTACCTCCAGGGTGTTTAATTCCATCTGTCCCAGATGTTTCTTTGGATGGGATGGACTGCCCCATGGAGAAGTCTATTTTTTCTGAGTCCCACCTGAGCTGGGTACTATGCCCGAGTACGAAACCCCACCAAAATCTGTGTTAGTGGCTGTGAATTCCCTCTGGACTGACTCCACTCCATCCAGATGAGATCTGGGAACGGGCACAGCACCACCGGGGCTTTGGCAGGTCTGGCCCTCCTGGGAGTGGCCAGGAACACAGAGCCTTGTGCGCACACGAGGTGTGAGAGCTGCTGTCCGTGTGCAGGATGGAGGATCTGGGGCGGATCTCGGACATCCGGGACGTGCGCTACAGGGAAACCATCCAGTACAACATCAGGCTGCTGGAGAGGAAGTGTGCCCTTCACCGGGAGACCAGGCTGAAGAACTTCTTCCTCAGCAAATGTGCAGATCTCACTGTATTGAAGGAACAGGCCAAAGCAAGAGAAGGTAACAGAGGAGGATTTGTGGCACTGGGACCACAAACCCGAAATCTGCGGAGTTGATGGGGCTGGGCTGCTCATGGTGGTTTATAGAGCTGCACCCCAAAGGCAGGATGGCTGCCCTGCCCACAGCCTCCCCCACCCAACCTTCACCCTAGAAACAAAAAGGCTGAACAGTGATAATTGAGTGAGACTGAGCGTCTTGGGGTGCCCTCAGGACAGGGAGCTGCTCCTGTGTGCAACCATGGCTCCTTTCACCACAGAACGGGTTGGGTTGGAAAGGAGTCTTAAAACTCATCCAGTTCCACCCCCTCCATGGGCAGGGACACCTCCCACTATCCCAGGTTGCTCCAAGCCCCATCCAGCCTGGCTTTGGACACTTCCAGGATGGAGCTTCTCTGGGCAACCTGTGCCAGAGCCTCATCACCTTCACAAGGAAGAATTTCTCCCTAAAATCTAATCTAATCTAATAATTCTGTCCTCCTGGGAGGGAATCCATGGTGTTTGCTCCGTTCCAACGACATCCCTGCTTAGTTTCCTTGTGGAAGAGGCACCCTCTGCCCCTGCAGCACCGCTCTCTCCTGCCCCAGCCCTGCACCAAACCCCACAGCACTGCAGGGAGGGCTCTGCAAAGGGCAGCCACGGCTCTCTGTCTCTTTCTCAGCCTTTGAGGCAGCTGAGAGGGCCAAAAGGAGCCAAAAGGAGAGCTATGAGGTGGCCTACAAGCGTCTGCTGGAACTGTCGGACGGAGACATCGATGATTTCTTGGAGGACTTCCTTGAGAAGGACAGGAAATTCTTCATCCTCTTTAGCTATGCCATTAGGCTGAACGTCAGGAATGAAGATCTCAGGCAGAGGATCCAGGCGATCCAGGTCTGTTCCTGCCTCTCCGTGTCTCCCCTTGCCAGGCGGTGATTTTGGGCCAGGGTGGGTTTGTCCTCTCCCGAGTGTCCGGCATCATTGCCCGCATCCAGCCACACAGGGAGGATGGATGAGGGGGATGCAAAGGAGCAGCCAGAGCCTAAACTCCGCTGTGTTCTCGGAGCTGAACGTGTCTCAATGCTGCCACCGTGTACCCAGCGCAAACACTGCAGGGTCCCGGGGAGCTGGGAGCATTTCCCGGGAGTTCTGCATTTCCCTGGAGGTGTCCCTGCTCCTGGGCTGTCCCCAGGCTCTGTCTGGTGGGTCAGGTGTGGTTCCATCGGTGCCCACCCCATGTGTTGGTGCTCCCATCCCACAGGATGATATGGAGGCCATCACAACAGAGCGGGAACAGGCAGAGACAATCCAGACTCAGGTCCTGCAGGAGCTGGAGGTATGGTGGCCGTGGATTCCCTCTGGAAGAGCAGCACATCCCTGTCTGTCCTAGCACTTGTCCCAGGGAGTCTGGTCCTGTAAATGCTGCTCTGGCCAGGGGCTGGAGAGGTGTGGGGAGAAAAGGGCCCTGCAAATGTTTTGCAGGGTGAGAGGGTGGCCGTGGGGCTCCTGCCAGCCCTGGGCCAGCATGGGCAGCTGGGGATGCTCAAGAACCTTCTGGATGCAATCCTGTGCCCTGTGCTCTGTGCTCATGACCCTGCTCGAGGTTGGACCAAACCACCCATTGTGGTCCCTTCCAACCTGACCCATCCTGGCATCCTGTGATTCTGTCTCCAGACTGGAACTGGGCAGCACTGGGGTGGTGGGATCAGCCAGGGGCTGGTGTGACACCTTTGTGACACAAAAACCTTTGCTGGTAGGCAAAAATAGCAGAGACCACCGAGGAAGCCAACAAGTATGAGAACAAATACAAGGAGAGCAGCCAACTCCTGGGACAGATCCAATCTCGCATTGAGACCCTCTTGAAGGAAATGGACTGTGACACTACAAAGATAGTGAAGCCTCTTGGGGACAGCTTGGTGCCAGTTTTTGGTAGGTCAGGGTTGCCCATCTTCCTGTGCCACCACTCTGGGAAGTCCTGTCCACCACCTGCTTGCACTGTGTTTAAATCGAGCTTTTGTTTTCCACTGTCCCATCAGTCATGTGTACCCTAAAGTGAATTTGCAATGCCAAATTCCCAGCAAATTTAGGAGCTAATTTGGATTTTTAACATCCCAATGGATCCTCAAAGCCTCATTGTGGCTCTGGGTGCTAAAGTGTAGTGGGGTCAGCCTCTCCTCCCAGGCAGCCAGCAAGAGGACAAGGGGAATTGCACCAGGGGAGGTTCAGCTTGGATATTAGGAAAAATTCCTTCACTGAAGTAGTGGTCAAGCATTGGAACAGGCTTCCCAGGGAAGTGGTAGAGTCACCACCCTTGAAGTGCTCCAAAAATAAAGGGGATGTGGCACTTTGTGGTATGCTTTAACAGGCAGGGGATGCTCAGTATGAAGTTGATGGTTTTGGAGGAGGTCTGTTCCAACATTAATGATTCTGTGATTTTATGATTCCATGATCCAGTCAGGCTGCCCTGAGGGAAGCCAGTGGATCCCCCACTCTGCAGACAGCCAGGGCTGGCTTCAGGCAGGGTCCTGCTGCAGGGACGCTGTGGGACACTGTGGCTCCTTCCCCCCCAGGCCCCGTGGAGAACAAGGTCAAGGAGTTCCTGATGAGGGAGTCCCTGCTGCGTTACACCTCCCTGGACCGCACCCAGCGCGCCCAGGCCTTCGTCAGCCCCCTCCGGGCAGCCCCCAGCCTCCTCTGGACCATGGACAGGGCCAAGCTCTGCCCTGCCCCCCCAGACCTGGAGGAGACCACTGACCCCAAAACCGGTGAGCAGGGAGGGGGGAGAGAGGGGCCATGGGTGGGCAGGAGCGGTTCCCCATCGTGTGTATGAGGGGTGTGAGGCCTGGAACAGTGTGTATGAGGGGTGTGAGGCCTGGAACAGTGTGTATGAGGGGTGTGAGGCCTGGAAAAGTGTGTATGAGGGGTGTGAGGCCTGGAACAGTGTGTATGAGGGGTGTGAGGCCTGGAACAGTGTGTATGAGGGGTGTGAGGCCTGGAACAGTCTGTATGAGGGGTGTGAGGCCTGGAACAGTCTGTATTATGGGATGGCTGTTCTCTTGGGCAGAGGAAGAGCCGCTGGGCCGGGCAGAACTGCGTGAGCTCATCATCCAGAGGCAGCAGGAGCAGGTGAGCAGGCCCCCCAGCACGGGCAAGAGGAGGAGGAGGCTCACATCACAGAGTGCATCAGGGAGCCCATCAGGGAGCAAGAGCCCGCCAGGGAATTAAAGAAGCTGTTTCATTCTTGAGCTTCTGCATCCTGCACATCATTCCATCTTCCTTCTCTGGAAGGAGCCCAACACCTTTAACAGGCTTCACAACCTCACCAGGTGATGTCTTGGCATGGCTTCACCCAGCCAGGGTGGGATCAGCTGCTCTAGCAGAGGGTGATATTCCTGTCACACAACCCAAGGCACTCCCCACAGCCAGAGATGGGGACCATGGTGCCAATCTTGCACCGTGCCCGAGGGCAGGGCCTGGCAGGTGGGGTGCAGGGATGAATGTGCTCATGGGGTGTTCCCCGCTAAACTGGCAGAATCTGACAACTCTCTGCTGCCTAATGGAAATCTAAGCTCAGTGCTGGCCCTGGGACCAGGTGGGATGGGCACAGCCCAGTGTGGAACAGGCTGGTTTGGGGCTGGGAGTGGGAGTGGGAGGCAGAGGACACATGAGGGTGACATGCAGTAGGTCTGGGGTGCTGAGGCCAGCAGGGTCTGGAAGGATTTGAGGGCTCCCACGGGGCACAGGCACAGCACACAAGCCCAAGCACTGCTCACACCAGCAGCTGGGTTTCCTCCTGCCAAAAGGCCTTTTAATGTGAATGCCATTGCCGTGCCAAATTCCCAGGCACATGCCTCTCCAGGGGAAGAGGAAAGGGAACCCCCGTGTGACACGGGGAGAGGTGATCTTGCAGTGCCAGCCCCAGCCCTGAGCCTGGGCTAGTCCTTCTCTTCACCGTGAGTGATGACATGGACCAGGTTCTTGTAGTCCAGGTTGCCAGACATGTCCGGAGGGAAGGCAGCGAACATCTGATCGATCTGCCAGGGAAGAGCAGTGACAAAAGGTGGCATGGGAGGGCTGGGAGGAGGGATGGGGTCTGTTGGGATGGAGGGAGGCTGGCAGAAGGTGGGAAGGAGACCATACCTCTTCCTGGGAAAACCTCTCCCCCTGTGTCATCAGCATTTCTTTGATGCTGCAAAAAGAGAGAGTGCTGAGCACTGGGCAGGTCCTGACGGGGACACCCCCATCACTCCCTGCCCCAGGTACCCCTGCACTCACTAGGCAGATTTCAGGCCCTTCCCCTCTGGATCAAACACCTTGAATGCATTCAGGATTGTCTCCTCTGGGTCAGCACCTGCGGGTGACAAAGCCACGGCCATTGGAGATGGTAAAGTAGGAAACCAACTGCAACCTCCTGCTTCTCCCAGCCTGGGGGGAAAAACGGGGGGCAGACTGGGAAGTGGGGCCCCTGCA
>NW_005054362.1:3325675-3332705 GCF_000277835.1 Geospiza fortis
CAGCGGGAGACGTGAGTGAAGTGGGTGGCATGTGGAGGAGCGGCCGTAGGGTGGTGGTGTGAGCACAGAGCAGGCGCTGTCGCCACCGCTCCGGCATCCGGCATTTATCTAATCTTGGGGGTATTTATAGAGCTCCAGGCACAGCCCTTGGGGCCCTGCAGCTCCAGGCACAGCCCTTGGGGCCCTGCAGCCTCTTGGAGATCTGCAGGAGGCTGCATTCCTTGGGTTAAGTACGTGATTCAGGGTACAGCCAGATGGGATGATGGGTCAGAGTCTGGCTGCAGGCAGGGAGGCCACTCTTGGCACTGCTGGTGTCAGCAGGCTCAGAGCTGCTCCAAGAGCTGTGCCCTCTCCCTATGGCACAGCAGCAGCAGCAGCACAGCCATTTGGCTTTTGTAAATCGCTGGGGAAACTGAGGCACTGAGACTGTCTCATACCCCCCAACAGTTTGGGGAGTGGTGGGATAAGATCTGGATCTCTGGGCCTAGGGGTGGTTGGTATTGCAAATCAGCAGGAGTTTTGGGGTATAGAAATGCCACTGGGCACCAGTGAGCACCCCCAGCTCCCCAGGTGCCCTCTCACCCTTGAGCTTCTCCCCAAACATGGTGAGGAACACGGTGAAGTTGATCGGGCCCGGTGCCTCCTTTATCATCTCATCGATCTCCTCGTTCTTCACGTTCAGGCGCCCTGGGGAGAGCAGCTATGGGTCAGTCATGGATCTGAGTCCTGCTCTGCCTGTTGGGGGCTAAAAATACACACCACAGAACCCTTCCCTGGGGGATTTTCTCCCACTGGAGGGAAATAGCACATTCCTCTGACAAGGAATGGAGGTAGCAGCAGTGAGGTGAGAGAATCATCTCCAACTCTGGCTTCTCCAGGGTCACAGAAAAGAAAGATGAAAGCACTGAGCTGTGCTGTTCCTTTCCTCACTGCCCCATGGATCAGCCTCTTTTAGCCCTCCTTAGAATGTATTTTGGGCCAAGACCACCAGCACTGGGGTTCTCCCTGTCCCCCAGCACCAAAACCAAACAGGATCGAACACCTACATCCTTTTTCCCAAGGCTGGATTGTCCGTGGAGCTCCATTGCTGATTCATGCTGAGCTCTGATGGCAGAGCCAAGCCTGCAGTGTCACAGCCTCCCACAAATCCCCTAAATCCCCCTAATGCCCACACGCCCTGGGATGCCGTGGGATGGGCACAGCCAGGTGCTCCTAAGCAGGGGAAAGGCAGGGAGTGCTGGGCTGTGTAACCCAGGAGTGGCTCCGGTGCCAAGGGGATGAACCAGCGCTGCTCTGGGAGCTGCTCCAGGTCACCCATGAGGGATCTCCCAGGCTGGCAGCCTTGGGTTGGGATCAGGGGGATTTTGGCAAAATGAGAGATCAGGCGAATGACAGGGGCTTGGTTAAATGCCCCACCCTGCCTTGTTCCTCAGTTGGCAAAGCTGGGGAGGGGAGGGGAGGCTGCTGAAGCTGGGCTCACCAAGGGCAGCAAAGGTGTCTCTCAGATCTGCCTTGTCGATGAAGCCGTCCCGGTTCTGATCCATGATGGTGAAGGCCTGGAAGCACAGGAGCAGGGCAGGGAGCACAGGGAAAGGGACAATTGTCAGCTTTTGCAAAGGCTTTAGCACCTTTCTCCTTCTCCCTTCAGCTGGGATGGGATAAGGGCGTTTTGAACCCTCCCAGGATGGGCTCTGGGCGTCTCACTCACCCTAATCCCTCAGAGCACCCTGGGGTGATGGCAACCCAAACCCCAAAGCTGTACAAACTCTTTCCTTGGCCGAATCCCTCTCGCCCCAGTATGACACCAGGCAGAGAGGCCAGCCTGGGCCACCAGCTCCTCCAACTGGGCCCAGTTATCCCTGGAGCTGGGATCTGCACAGGACCACGTGCCTGCTGTGCAGGGGGTGAGAGTTCCTGGCCAGGCAGGAGCTGGGAGATGTGCCCCAGCTCCCTCAGATGTGCTGATCCTCTGAGGGAATCTGCCTCCTGGGAAGCTTGGAGGCTTTGCCAGATTTAACGGTGTCACTGGGCTGTTATTCTCACTTTTAAAATAAAACGACCCAAAACTGATCCTGCTGCCTCCTGGTGTGAGCCAGCTGTCACTTGAGAGCACCAAGGAAAGAGCTGAAGGTCACACCACATCCAGGAGCCTCGGTCCTTCCCACCAAACCCACCTACCTCTTTGAATTCCTGGATCTGGGCCTGCTCGAACATGGAGAAGACATTGGAATTGGCACCTTCAATCCTCTTCTTGGCTTTCTTGGGTGCCTGCAGGAGTCCAGGTATGCACCATTAGCTCACTGGCTTTTTATGGGGTGAAATAAAAGCGTGGAAGTGCCCTGTTCTTATTTGTGACTCTCTGGGCTGGGGCTCTCCTCCCTGGGGCCTTGGTAGTTTCTCACTGTAGCTCTGGGATACTGAGGGGCATTAAGATTCCTGCTTAAATTTCAGCTCCTGGTGAATTTAGCCAAATAGGTCCATGGAAAGATGAGGAGGGAAATCACTTCTCCCACTGGGGTGAGATATCCCCGTTGGAACCCTGGTTTTGGGAGCACTGCTGAGGCTGCACATGAGGGTTGGAGTCAGTGCTTCTTTACCCTGCTGTGCAGATATTAAAATATGGCTTAATTAAAAATCTGCCTGCTCCTGCACTGAGGCTGGAAACAGCCAGAAATGGGTCAATGTGTGTTTTAAAGAGGACTGAAGAGCCCCTGGCTGTCCCACCCAGCCCATTATCCCTCATTCCAGTGCCTGCTCCTGCAGCCGTTTCCTCTCATGGGGATCTGTCAGGAGAAGGATTTTGGGGGCACAAAACGGCCCTTCCTCTCACTGCACGAAGGAAGGGAGAAGAGAAAAATGGCATTTGGACTCTAAAACCATCTGCCCTCATTTGAAAGCTCTGCTAGCATGGGGGACACCTCTCTGTTCCCTGTGAGATTCTGCTGATCCGCCCAGATGCTCCCCGGTTTTCTCACCCCCTTTCCAAGGCAGACGAAACCCTTGGCCCTCAACTCCTTGCTGCCTCCTTTGCCCCTTGCCCATTAGAGCTATTCTGGTGAAAAATCAAATTAATTTTATCTCTTGGTCTCTCAGTACTCACCATGGCTGTGCTCAGCTGCCGATGTCACCGTGAGGGGCGTCCCAGAGGCACTCCCTCCCTCCCCCCGGCTGGAACAATAAATACACCCCCCTGGGGGTTAAAAATAGCCCCATGCCCACTTTTGGCTGTAATAGGTAATTTGGCCGCCCCCAACCCTGTTGTCTCTGCCTTTCTCTGTCCCTCTCTCTCTCTAATCTGGAATAGCAGCTTGTTGTTGTCACCGGCTGACGTGACATGTGAGCCCGGCAGGGTTTCAAGGTTAACCAAGCTCCGGTGGCCCCCAGCTCCCACACCGGGGATGCTGACCCAGGACTGCTGGGGACAATCCCACCTGCCTTTGTCACTCGGGCTGGAGCCGGCCTTGTCCCCTCCGCTGGGACGGGTTGGCCCCAGGGGACTCCCCGCTAGAATCCCCCAAGTTTTGGGACAGGGATGTTTCTCCTCGGTGCTTCCAGGCGTTTTTGGGAGCCCCATGGCAGCGTGTGCACAGCCGGGAGCTGCTCGGCTCCGGCTCCCAGCCCGTGGGTCGCCTCCCTTGGGATGCTCCCGGAGCAGGAGCAGCTCTCTTGTCACCCAGCCCGTGTCCGAGCGGGGACATCCCCGGAGCTGCAGCCCCATCCCGGAGCGGATGCTGAGCTGCGGCAGAGCCGGGCGGGCACCAAGAGCTCCTCTCTCATGTGTCATCCCCACTGAGGCACCTGTCACCCACTTAAGCCGAGCATTTGCTCGCCCCGGTCCCGGTGGGACACACACATTTAACTCTCCCGATTCCGGGCTGTGTCCCGGGGACGCATCCTGCGGGGATGACGCGGCTGTCCCCTTTTGTCTCCAGCCCGTTCATTTTATCCCCGCTCCCTCTCGCCTTGCCCGGGATGAGGCTGGAGGAGGATTCACGCTGGGGTGGGAATGGTGCTGCCAGCCCCAGGGATGCCCATCAGCCCCCCAGGATCATGGCCATGACCCGGTGGCCGTGCGGGCCGGTGGCCTCGCTGCCCGGCATTGTCCCCTCCGCATGCCCAGGAGGGCTGGGAACAAAAGGCCTTGTGAAACCGGATCCCTGGAATTCCGAGCTCTGCCCAGACGCTGCCCTTGTTCTCCCGGAGGTCACAAATATCGTGTTTAATCCCTGGCACTCGCCTGCCACGGCCGTGCCAGCGAGGATGGCATCGCGGGGAGGATTTCAGCAGGCAATTCCAGGAGATTTCAGTGGGGGAAGTGTGTAGGGCAAAGTGCCTGTGGAGGAGAAAAACTCCTGATCCGGGAATGACCATCTCGTCTGGATGGAGCAGCAGCTCGGGGAAGGGATTTCAGGATGTGTTTTGAGGTCTGTGCGAGCAAAAAGGGCAGGAGAAAGAGCCGGGGGGGCAGAGCTGGGGGCAGGACCAGCCCCGGGCACAGCCGGGGATGAGCGGGATCAATCTCGGCACGGACGCTCCCTCATCCTGCCAAGTTCAGCTGGATTCATCGTCCAGCCGAGCCCAATTACCTTAATTTGTGGCATTAAGGAAAAATCCATAAGCATCAGGGAAGCGATGTGCGGTGGTTCCACAGGACTGGCCATGGAGCCGCCCGGGCTCTGCCCGTCCCCATCCCCGGCTCCGTGCCCGTGCTGGGCACGGCACAGCAGGAAACCCTGGAGCTGTGGAGGTCTCCCAGAATGTTATTTTGTCAGGAACAACCATTTTTGCCCACCCAGCCTGAAAGAAACCAGATCTGTGTCTCTCCCTTGTGTTGCCCGGGTTGTGGCTGGGGGTTTGGAGGGTCAGGGTGCAGAGGGTGGCACAGAAATCCGGGATGGGCATGGGGTGCAGATGGCTGCCAGGGTTTCTGCTGTGGTTTGTAAGGCGTTGCATCTGTTCCACTGCCGAAATCCTCTGTGCTGCACGGGCCAGATCCTGCTCTCCTCTGAGGATCCTGGTCCAGCCTGCACATGGAAGCGCCTCCAGGCACATCACATCCTTCTCCTGCTCTGGATATTGGGGGGCTTGCCGGCCCCCAGGAAAACCTGAGTGCTTCAAATATGTCTGTATGCACAAACCTGCCTCTGGAGCCCTGTCGTGAACAAAAGAGCTGTGGGAAGTGGCTGCAGCCTGTGAATGGATGTCAGGGAATAACACACGGATCTGTGCCACGGCAAAATCAAGCATCGTCCCTTCTTATCTGCAAAAGAGCCTGTGTTTTACATGAAAAAGCCTTTCTAATTAATAGGCCAGCCCCTCTTGAGCTCGATAAAAAATGGAGTCAAAAGGATTTGATTAACCCCTGCTCTGTGCCGGGCGCGTGCTCTGCCTGAGCGAGACCTGCCCGGGGCTGATAACGGCTCCGTGTCCCGGGAATCCCGGCAGCATCCCGGTACCCCCGGGCCTGAGCCCCCTCAGAACCGGCCTGGGGGTGTCCAGCCCCAGGCACAGCCCCCTCAGAGGGCTGGGATGCTCCAGATATGTCTCACTCCATGCCAGTTCCCTATGAATATCCTCTGCTCCTGCCGGTGTTTTTTTTCTGTGCTCAGACACATTTGACTAAACTAATACATATGTATACACCCCGGGACGTTCCCATCCAAACCAATGTAAATTACCTCTGACCAATACATTTTCCCAGGAAATCAATGCATTTTAACACTGGATAATATTTATGAAATTGAATTCTTTTTTTTTTTTATTGAAGCTAATGCAATTCCCTTCTGTTTTATGCATTTTTATTAAACTAATGCATTTTAAATTAAACTGTTGTATATTAACTACAATGGCTGTGGGTACTTACAGTAAACTAATATATGTTTGCTGAAATCAATACATATTCCAAACCTGGGAATTTCCAGTTAACAAGGCTATATCAAATATAACAAATGCATGTACCTGCTTAATTTGATGCTTATATACAACTGGCTGCTATATTTGTTTATTGGTAATGATTATTTTAAAGGGGGAAGCATATTAAACGTAGAAAGATAGATTCCTGCCTGGGAGCTGCAGCTGGAAGCTGCCAGAGGTGGTCACCCCATCCCTGATGCTCAAATTGGGGAGTGTGGGGGTGACCCACGGGCCCTGGGGCTGCCTGAAATTCATCTCCTCTGGCACAGACTGGTTTCTGCGCCCTCCACCACACCCCTGCAGTTCAGTTCGCGTTGTGTGAAGTTTTGGGGACGTCCTTCCTTTGCCCACCACATCCCCCAGAGCTCCTTTCTCCCGGCAGCATCCTCAGGAGCTCTCAGAGGGTTTTACCCCTCTCCCCTCGGTGTTCAGAAGATTTCCACGTGTAGCAGCTTATTCCGGGCAGATTTGATGCCGCAGCTTTGCCTGACTCAGCTCTGTTTTCCCTTGGAAAGTTCCAGCACCGTGGTTATGGCCGGGAGGGTTTGCCCAGCTCAGGAATTTGGGCAAGAGCCACCTGACAGAGCCGTGGAGCGGCTGGCCCGAGGATGGGGACGAGGACAGACAATTCCCAAGCTCTGGCCTGTCCCGGGGCTGTGTCCTGCCCCGAGAACAGGATGCGGCCGCGGGGGGACCCGCAGCATCGACAGGAAAGTCATAAATAGCAGCGTTATCCGCCGTGAGCGCGCCAACGGCGCCGGGGCTGAGATAATTTGGGCGAAGCAATAAAAGAGGAAAATTAATTAAAAAGCATGTGCTAATTGTTGGGGAAATGTGCGTGCAGTGAGTAGCCGGGGCAGAAAGGCGGCCGGTGGAGGATCCCGGGTACCCACCCCACACATCCCGGGGGGACAGCGGGGGCTGAGGCCGGGCACAGCTCAGCGATGTCCGGCGGGCAGCGCGGGGAGCCAAGGAGTGCTGTCACCTCCCCAGGGCTCCTCACCCTGCACTCCTGTGCCCTTCTTGTCCCTTTGCGTCCCCTCACCGTGACCGGTCGTGTCCCCCTCGTGTCCCCCCCGTGTCCCCGACCCGGCCGGCGGGGGCGCCCCGCGCCCCC
>NW_005054362.1:3333213-3336732 GCF_000277835.1 Geospiza fortis
GGACTGGGGAAAGGGATTGGGGAAAAGGGATTGGGAAAGGGATTGGGGAAAGGGATTGGGAAAGGGATTGGGGAAAGGGATTGGGGAAAGGGATTGGGGAAAAGGGATTGGGAAAAGGGATTGGGGAAAAGGGATTGGGGAAAGGGGGCTTTTTGGACCCCAGGACCAAACCTGCTGGGGGACGGCTGAGAGGGACTGCGCAGGATGGGGACAGAGCTCTGCAGCAGCTGTCAGGGTGTCCACAAGGGATGTGCCCAGGGCTGCAGCTGGGCCTGAGCAGCCCCAGGGCCTCACACATCCCTGCTTTCTCTGATGGCACTGCTGTCCCATGGTGAGGCTCCTGGTGTCCCTCTGCCCATCCTTGGGGCAAGGTGATGGAGCAAGCTCCCAGTCAGCACTGGTCACCGCCAGCACTGGACACCACCAGCACTGGGTCACCATGAGCAGCTCTCTCTGCCAGCATCACCCCTCAGCTGCCTCATGGGGCCAGCTCACTGCACAAAGGAGTTACGTGGATCACAAGCAGGCAGCAAGGCAGGAATAAATTAATGCCTGGAATGGGAGTGTGCTGAAATCCTTTTTTTTTTTCTCTTTTTTCTTTTTTTTTTCTGTTAAAGTACACAGAAAAGCCCCTTCCGTATTTTAATTAAAAGCCTTTCAGGAGAGGAGGCAAGGGGCTGCCATTTACAACGGGCTATTGTCAGGCACACAAAGCAAACGGGGCTGGAGACAAACTGATTTATTAACCTGCGCCTCACAGGGCTCCCGGGGGGGTGAGCCCTCTGTGGAGGGGGGTGGCAGCTCTGGGGTCCCCCTGCTCTCCCTGGGGTGCTCCAGGGCCATGGGGCAGCCCCCGAGGGGACACAGGGGACACAGGGGACACGGCTGGTTTGTGCCACCCCACAGCTCCCCGTCCCTCCAGGTGGCTCAGGGCGCAGTCCCTCTCCTCTTCCTCACTGCTCCCATTGATTTATTAATGATTTGGCCAAACAGGGACATTCCTCCAAAGCCCACAATTTAATTTGCTCACCAAAGATGCCAAGTTAGTTTTATTCCTGATTTATGAGCAGGCTCCTGCGTTCCCTGGGCAGCAGAGCGGGCCAGTGATTTATGGGGGTGAGATCAGCAGGGAGAAGGTCCCTGCCTGGGACTTGTCCTGGTGGTGTCCAACAGCAGATCCCAGGAGCACCTGGACCATCAACAGGCTGGGCAACCCCTGCTGCTGGCACGGGGAGGAACCAGCTGTGCCCCAGCAAAGCCCTCATCCCACCTGGGCTCACTGACCCATCCATGAACAAACCTCTCTTGGCCCTGAGGGAGGAATGGAAATGAATTCCCACCTGGGATCTCCCCTTGCAGGGCCTCTGCTGCCACCCCCAGCTAATTACAGCCTCATTAAGGTGAAGCAGATTCCTGGCACCACCAGCAGCCCCAGTCTCATCACAAATCTCAGTGACTCCCAGTGGTTTCCACTCCCCTGATTTTTATGATTTGGGGGATAAGGGGATCTATTTATGGCACTTGGGTCGCCAGAACAAAGTTGGAGGCTTTGACCTGTGTGGCCCCAAGCAGGAGCAGCACCTGGGCACTGACGTTCGGGGTCTCAGAGCATCTGTGGAATTTGCTGTTGGTGCCACCAGGGTTGGGATTTCAGCTCTCTCAACATTTTCATCTGGGGTTCCCCAGTTCCAGGCAATGTTTGCTGCAGGACCATAAGAAGGATTTGCCCCTTTTCCAGCCAGCTCTGAGGGCAGGGAAGATGCTGGTGCAGGGCTCACAGGAGCATCCAGGCTCTCTCTCACACAAACTGCCTCCACTCCTGCAAATCTTTCTTTGAACTTTGATTTTCTGTTTCGCTTGCTCTCCTGCCTGAGGCGTTTTGCAGTTGTGGGATTGTGAGCTGCTCTGAGTTTCTCTGAGTGGAAGAGATGAGAAGAACAAGATCATTTCCTGGCTGTTTGTGCTACAGCGTGGGGCCAAGGTCACTTTGTGTGTCTGCCTCGCCCTTTTGGACAATTTTCCACACCTGTCCCTGTGAGAATTTGGAAGCGCCTGCAGGGCAGGGTGCAGTTTGAAGAGTGTCCCTTTTCTTCAGTGTCTTCTGAACTCAAACTCTGCTTGTTGGTGGAATCCCAAGAGCCCAGCAGCAGCGTGATACCTGGGCAGTGAGGAGCTGCTTCCTCCCCAGCTTTGTGCAGAGAGAGGCCCCAGCAGTGCAGGGTTTGCTGCAGCAAGGAGAGTTTTAGGAGCAGTGAAGGATTACACGCGACCACTGCAGGAGCACCGGGGGGGTTGCTGGTGTCCGTGCTGCCCATCTCCCTCCGGCCCTTCTGGGAGCACAGGGATCCACCTCAGCCAAGAGGAGACATTGCTGCATCTTTGGTTTTAAAAAAACGAGTCTATAAATTAAGACAGTATAAAGTCATAACAGCTCAGACGGTTTATTAGACAATAACCAACGCTTGCTTTCATTTCAATCTGGCTTATAGTTTCCATATTCTCAAAACCTTTTGTCAGGCAATCATATTTATGTGGCTCTCCTGTTTCATCTTCCCCAACAGTCCAATCCGGTTGGCTGAGGACCCCAGACCACACATGGACGAAGGCAAAAGAGCAGAACTCTCTTCTCCCCGTGGGGAACAAGGCCCCACGTTTATTCCCAAGGCGGGAAAGAGCGCGATGCCTGATGGCGGGAAACTTTTAACCCGGGGGAGAGGGGGGCGGGGCTAGAGGAGCCCAGCCAATGGGATAGCAGGGAGGCGGGGAGAGGGGCGGGGCCAGACAGGGAGAGACCACCACGCTGACACTTGCGGGGGGGGAAGGGGAAGACCATGTGGCGATAGGATACAAATCATGTGAACAGCGCAAATTACCGAACACCCAGCGCAAACAACTAATTAACTATTTATTGCAATACAACAGAGGGGCAGCTCCGTGCTTCTCCGCTCAAAACTGAGCGTTGGCCACTGGGGCTGGGCTCCCTCCAACACAAACATGGCACGGCTCTGCAGGGAGGCTTCCTCAGGGGATTGGGAATTAATTCTCCGAGCCCCTTGGATATTGGTGTGGCCAGTACAACAGGCTATGGGGCAAGGTGGTGTGGAAAATGTAAAGTTGTGGCGTTTTGGGTTTTTTGGGGTTTTTTTGGTGGAGAAGCAGAGAGGGAATTTCTGGGACAGGTGGTGTGAGTGCTCAGACGCTGCTGGCTGGGCTCCGTTCCTCTGCTGAAGTTGGTTGGATTCTTCAGAGCCATTGAGAAATTTAAAAATACAGCCCTAAACCAACCTGAATTCGGTGTATTTGTGAATTTGGGGTTTTCTGGCTGCGGAACGCTGGGAGCGTGTTTGCTGTAGCCATTCCCAGCAGGTCAAAGGTGCGGGAAAGGTCAGATTAGGCGGATAAAACCCAAACAAACCTGGAAAAGTTTAACAGGCGGCTCCCGCCTGGCGATTTTTCCAGCTAAAACCCTTTAATTTGACCGGGGAATATCCATCCCCCGGGGGGACCCCGCACCCCTTC
>NW_005054362.1:3337590-3343925 GCF_000277835.1 Geospiza fortis
GGCCGCCGTATCCCACCGTGGTACCCTCGGTCTGTGAAATTCCCGGTAAGTCCTTTGTTACCGTGCGCGGGGGAAGGTTGCCAGGGGCTGCTGACAGTTTGTGACCTTAAATACGCACCTTAAATAGGAGGCGGGTAATTAACACAATGGCTCTCCCAACATAATGGGATGAAAACCCAACCTGGAGCCGCTACGCGCATTTCCATGGATATTAAATGGGTTTATCCCTGTAGGATATTCCGGAGTTTAAAATGCAGCGTGCTTCGGAGGGGAGTAAACAAATTGAAATGCGATTTATGGGGCTCCGGTACTGGATCAACAGTTCCAGCATTTAATGCATTTTGGCTTTTAAGCAGATTACGTGCTGCATCTGCGCTACGCGACCCGAAAAGTACCGCAGGTACCGCGGCCGGTGGGTTTGCCATGACTGCTCAGCTCTGGCATTGTGGCCGGGAAGGGATTACGGCTCTCAGCGCTTCGGATACAAAAGCGTTCCCCGCTAAATCGCGCTAATGACTTCTCCCGGGTGCGCGCAGCACCTTTATTTAAAGATAAATATTGGCAGCTACTTTGCCGTGGGTCTGTCGGGGGCGAACTTTGCCGGAGGGAGAGGTGGGCTGGGAGGCGGCGGCTCTCTTTCCTTCCTCCCTTCCTTCCTCCTTTCCTTCCTTCCCCGCCGTTCCGCCCGGCCGGTGCCGGTGCCTGGGTGCAGAGCTGGAGAGGGAGCGCTGGGGATTGACTTCTGTCCAGGCAGCAGGATCGCGTTGGGAAAGGTGACCTTGTGCCAGCTTGGCCTAATGACCTCCATTAAGAAAAAAAAAAAAAAAAAAAGAAAAAACCAAGAGGGGGAAGGAAAAAAAAATAGGAAAGCAAGCAATCAATTTATAATTCTTCCATCAATTTATAATTCTTCCAAGAGCTTTTTCCTTTTTTTTTTTTTCTTTTTTTTTCTCCCTTCCTTTTTAATGGATGTGTCTGAGCAGCTCTGGTGGCCTGGGGCTGGCCGGGAATGGCAGAGTTGTTTGAGCCGCCCTGATGAATGGTGGGCATATGGAAAGCACAGGGATAATGTGGCACTCGGCAGCGCTCGGATCGAAACGGCGCTGAGCCCTTTTACGGCGGAGAGGCGCGGAAATGAGAAGAGATAAAATTCTATCAAAGATAATGCCAGGCGTATTTCACCGGGTTATGAGATTGGTTTATTGTGTACATTACTAGTGCGGTATTTTTTTACAGCTTTCTCGCGTGTGATTGGCAGAGCGGGGTTCATACCTTCGTGGGGTTTTTGGGGTTTAATTTGCTTGGGGTTTACTGCGTTCTGGTTGGCACCGTGTGGATTTATGGGATGCTCCTTGGGCTGGATGCTGCTCTAACCCAACCCGTTCTGCCTTAAAAACGGCAAAAAAACGGGCAAGAGTTTTGAGCTGCTGATTTGGGGTAATAAATACAACGGGCGGGCGAGAGCGATTAGAGCCATCTTTTATAAATGTCTTCACATCTCATTATGCAGATGAGCTCCGGCTACACGGCTCCGAGCCTTTGGTTCTCGTCAAATAAAATGTTCTTGGGTTGATTTCCCGGAATGCAAATGCTCTCTCCGTGTGCTGGAGTTGGGCAGAAACTTCGGCGGCTCTGCCGGGTGTGGAGAGCTGGGAGCCTTGGAGCCTCGTCTGATTGATGAAATGTTTTTGCTGTTTAAAGTTTAGGGGAGAAAAAAAAACACCAGGAAAAAAAAACCCCACAACTGTGGATGTGATTAAAATATTATAACCTTATGATATTCTGAAGTGCATAAATTTTACATATCAGCTACAGAGGGAGTTTAGACATCCATTAAATGATATGACAGCTTGACTTATCTAAATGTGCATCATTTAACAATGTGTCAAAATTCTGCTTTATATAGACGACAGCAGTAAATAAGCTATCAGTCCTCTTGGCTGGAGCTTAATTCCTGGAGCTTGGACTAATAAACTTAGCTGCATTCTTGTGGAGCAGCAGGAGAAACCTGGGGGGAGGCTGAGGTGCTTCTGGGGCTGTGGATGGGGCAGCTTCACCTCTGTGGGTGCCCCTGGTGCTCTGGGTTTTTAAGGCTCTTGTGGAGAGACTGGTGGGACATTCCAGTTTGGTCCAGCACCCAACACCTTCATCTCCATCCCTGCTGGAGGGTGGGATGGTGGCTGTGGCCACTGTGCCCAAGGGAAAGCGCGGGGAGCCCAAGGAGGCTCTGGGTGCCCCCATCTCAAAGCGATTTTTGTCTTTCCAAGCTGAAATCTCTGGGTTTGTGAAACTGCAGATTGTGCCCAGGGCTGGCCTGAGAAGCCTCGCGAGGCTGGGAATGCAGTTTGTGCTTTCCAGTGGCTCCAGCTGCTCCTGGTGCAGTGGGGCGTGGGGAGCACTGGCTGCGGAATCATCTGGTTTGAACAATTAATCTGAATTTGGGCGCCGCTGGGGCAGATGTCTGTCTCATGCTTGGCTTGGCTGCTGTCTGATGGCTCTGTGCTCCTCCTGGGAGCTTCCCCTGACCACAGCTCTTCAGGTGGCTTCTGCTGCAGGGCTGTGGCCTGTTGGTGGGGACACAAGCGACGCCTCCGTGCTTTACCCGGGAGCTCGGTGTCCTTAGGGATGCAGGGCTGGAAGTGCAGCTGCCCCCAGGGAGGTCCAGCTGAACTGGGCACTGAAATGCAGCTGATGCCCCAGCAAAGTTCAAACCTTGGTCATGGCAGGACTCAGGTGTCCTGGAATGCCACTGTCATCGACCACCTCGTGGTGTCCCCTTCCTCTGTGCTGCCACTCCCTTCTTGGAGCGACAATCCATCCCACCCCCCAAATCCTTCATTAATACCTGATATTTCTACTATTTCCAGTTTATATGTGAGGAGAAGGAGGAGATGGGCCCTGTTTCTGGTCCCACCTGCTCTGGGGTCAGTATTGAGCATCGCTGGAAAGTCAGACTGGAGTTCCTGAAGCGAAATCTGATTTTTTTTTAATTTTTTTTTTTTTCTGGCTGAATAATTGAGATGCTGCCAGACAAGAAGAGCTGCAGAAAATGAGAGTTTATCTTTAGCACCACAGTTCTCACTTTAGAAACTGGTGACCCCAATTCCAGCCTGGAGAGTGACTTCTTCCCTAATTAATAAATCCATTAATTAATTGTGTGCGTGCTGCAGCCCATTAGAGATGTACATGCTGGCCTCCTGATCCAGTTTAGTGGATTGTCTCTGTGGCCTTGGAAGCAGGGGGGAAAAAAAGGGATTGTGACCACGAGGCAGCTAGGGGGACGGGGATGGAAATATAATTTGATTTTTGTGGGACTGCAGGGATGAGCACGAGCCCTGCCAGCTCCTGGTGGGTGATCCAGCTCAGTGTGGGGCTGAGTGGAGTGCCCAGGGCTGCTGTGCCCACTGAAATGGGGGTCAGCAGTGAGGGCTGGGGGTCCTGGGGTGCCTCTGGGGTGGATGGGGAGAGAGCCACCCCCAGGGCTGGGTGGAGAGGAATGTTAAAGCCTTGGGTGATGTGAATTATTATTTATGACCAGCTTAGGAAGCAGTGCACTCCCAGTCCTTCAGGAGGCTCTTGCTGAGCTCGAAATCCTCGGCAGAGCCTGCGGAGCTCGTGGTGCATCTTCCTCCCTGCGCTGCCACAGGAGCTGCTCCCCTCAGTTAATTTTCCTGGCTGTCTGCAGAGACCTGGAATGAAAATACAGGCAAATTGTTGTGTGTGCTGGTCCCAGGGCTCCTGTTTTCTCTGCTGAATGGGAAGCTGGCTGTTGGCAAAAGAATCATCGTCTTTAAATGCAGGAGGCTTTGCTTGCCCGTGGGTTTTAGGGGCTCCAGGGGCCCCTCTGCTCCCCCATTTTCCACTCCTGGTTTTGCTGGCTGGAGAAAATCGTTCCATTTTGGTTCCCAGAGGTGGCTGCATGTCCCAGGGGACAGCAGTGGTGCTTCTCCCCTCCTCCCTCGCGTGCTGGTGTAATCATGGTGCCACATCCCTGGCTGCGGGAATTCCCACATCCCGAATTTCAGGGAATTATCCTGGGAGCTGCCGACAAAACACAGCAAATTGAAATTACAGGGCCATTGTTTGCAGGCAGGGAAGGTGAGCAGCAGCATCCTGCTCCTCAGCATGCCTTGAAATGGGGTTTATTTAGGATTTGCAAGCCATGGGTGTGTGTGCTCCCTCAAGACAGAGCCCGGAGTGCAGCTCGGGGTGTAGCACATTCCCACACTCTGGGATTGGAAAAGGCTCATCAGAGACATCCATCCCCCCCCAAATGCCTGGGTGAAGTTTCTCAGAACATTTTGTACCATCCTGCTCCTATTACCGAAAGATGTAATTCCCCAACTTGGGAGATAATAAGCAGGTATTGACTTCTGCTGGGGTCATTATCAAGATTTATTCAGTCAATATGGCTCCTTGGGTCAATAAATCTTGAGGTTGATAAAGGAGGAATATATACTTGCAGACTTTATTAAAAAGTTTTCCCCTTTTGTAACACTTTTTCCTCTGTGTAGCAACAGGATGTGTGACTGAGTTTTCTTTAATTACCTTTTTTTTTTTTTTTGGTGGTGCTGGTTTTCCTGCAGCTTTTGGGCTGTCTTTCCATGATAGCACAATTTGGGAAGTAGGATTTGGCCATGTGCTGGCTCTGGTTTGCTTTGTGCTGTGATTGCCCCTCTCCTGCCTTTGCTGGGTGAGGATTTGGGAAATGGGGGCAATATTCAATATTCCCAACATTGGTGGCTTTTTTAAGCTGAGTTCCCTGGTTGCACCAACACCTCCTCCCAAAATGGATTTGGTGCCTTTTATTCTTTCACATGGCCTTGCTGTTTAATTATTTTTTTGCTACTTTGGTGCAGCACTAAGTGATTTCCCCAAAGCTGCCCCAGCACCCCGAGCATTGACTTTGCTGTGGTTTAAGCGAGCATGGGGCCGATTTAATATTTAACTCTCGCTGTGTGCCTGTGCCAGCCAGTCCTCCTGCAACACAGATTCCCAAAAAAGTAAATAACCCGTTTGAACCCCGGGTAAATATTCCTCTGGTGGGAGCTGAGCTGTGCGTCAGCCGCTCGGAGCGCGCCGCCGTTGCCTTTGGTAACGCTCCCCTGGTTTTACACCAAAGTCAGGACCTCGAGCATCCTTTGTTTTCCTCCGTCAGGATAACGTAATAAAGTATTACCTGGTGCTGGCAGCAGGGCTTGTAATGTGTGCTGTAAGCACGGAGCAGAGCCGGGGTGTTATTGCTCAGCCTGGCTGCAGAGGACATTTATTCCGTATTAATCACGCTGACGGGCAGAGCTGCCTCCGTCTGCGGCTCTGGGAGCGCTGCACAAACATCCCTGCGGGCTGGGGCGTCATTGCCCCTCCTGTCCCCTCTGTTTCTTGGCTGAGGGAGGAGCTGTGGGCTCTGTGGGGGCACGGTTTGGGTTACAAGCCCCCTGTGATGCCCGGCATGGTGGAGGATGGTGGTGACCCCCGTGCTGCAGCTATCCCTCAGGATGGTGGGGCTGAGCTCATCCAGGGGAGGGTTAGGTTGGACATCAGGGAAAGGTTCAGCCCCCAGAGGGTGCTGGGCACTGCCCAGGCTCCCCAGGGAATGGGCACAGCCCCGAGGCTGCCAGAGCTCCAGGAGTGTCTGGACAACGCTCCCAGGATGGGATTGTTGGGGTGTCTGTGCAGGACCAGAGGCTGGTTGGTCGATGATCCTTTTGGGTCCCTTAAACACAAGACACCCCATGATTCTGTGGGTCTGTGGGGTCTCTCCCCGAGTGGCTGGGGGCCCAGGCTCCCCAGGGAATGGGCACAGCCCCGAGGCTGCCAGAGCTCCAGGAGTGTCTGGACAACGCTCCCAGGATGGGATTGTTGGGGTGTCTGTGCAGGACCAGAGGCTGGTTGGTCGATGATCCTTTTGGGTCCCTTAAACACAAGACACCCCATGATTCTGTGGGTCTGTGGGGTCTCTCCCCGAGTGGCTGGGGGTGCCGGATGGGATGCCGTGGGATGCAATGGGATGCAGTAGGAAGGGGATGCAGTGGGGTGGGATGTGGATGCAGTGGGATGGGATGCAGTGGGGTGGGATGTGGATGCAGTGGGATGGGATGCAGTGGGGTGGGATGGGATGCAATGGGATGCAGTGGCCGCGCCGCTCCTGTTCCCTCCTCTGGCACCAGTGCTGGGCTGTGCTTTGTTGATGCCAGCCCATCCCAGCTCCTCCCAGGCCCGTTCCTGGCACAGCTGAGGGCTGGAGGGTGCCCTGCCCTGGGGGGCTGTGCCCTGGGCAGGGCTCCAGCTCCAGCCCAGGCACCCCGGGCCAGCGGCACACGCCGAGGCAGCGT
>NW_005054362.1:3343939-3357003 GCF_000277835.1 Geospiza fortis
TTCCTCTCAAATAAAAGCAGCTAATTAACATTATTCTTTAATTATTGCCTTTATCAACAAGGGGTCTGGTTTATACCAGCAGGATAGTCGCTTTCCTTCCCACTACCCAAGCGAATGCTTCAATTCCTGTTGCTTTTGAAATGAATTTGATGTCATCTGCCCATTGTCACTTAATGGGGACACTTGGGTAATGATTGTGAGCTCCAGCCCTGTTAGCAGCACTGCGAGCGTGTAATTTAGCCCCTTAGGCAACGGTACTTTTGAAATCTCTGGATAGTTTTGAACTCTCTGTTCTTAATTAAATATGCAATTTTTCACGGTAACCAGGTTAATTCTTTTGTGTTGTGTTGTAATACTGTTAGGAATTTTCATAGTTCTTATTAAACATTATTCAGGCATTGTGAATTCCATAATTAAAAAAAATGAAAAGAACAAAGCTTGATTCACTTCTTTCTTTTCCCTGGTTAATTTATCAAATGAATTTTGCAAATTTTTCTTTTTCTCCCCAGACAGCGTGCCAAGTGTTTTAAAGGGGAAGGATTTAATTGCTCTGTAGGGATTGGTTGGTTATGAAGGATTTGGCTGTTTGATTAGTAAACCCTATTGGGAATGGTTTAATGCTCCATGATCTTAAAAATTGTCTGATTGTGAGGCTCTCCAAGGATGTTTTCTCTCTTCCTCGTGTACGGAAAAGGCTTTGCACAAGTGTGATTATGAGATGGGGAGGAGGGAGCTGAGGTCGGAGCTGGGTGATCTGGGCTGCCCTGGCCAGGAGGAGGAGGAGGAGGAGGAGGGTGAGGCAGACCAGGAGCTGTTCCCGTGTATCCCTGCAGATTGTGGGAATGCATCCCTGGCTGGGCCAGGATGGGATGGATCCATCGCTCAGTTCCTCCTCCAAGGCTCGCTGCCTGTTTTATCTTGTATTATAATGGAATTTGATGGAATAACTGGTTTATTAAGAGGCAAACCCCTGCTGTGCTCTCCGTGCCTGGATCCCTCTGGTGTCCCTGGGATCCCTGGGAGGATGTGGCTGGGGGATCCCTGCGGGCTGGACGTGCACAAGGAGGGATGTGGGGATGCAGCTGCTGGGGTTGGATCCAGGTACCCCAAAGCAGGGGGATCCCACCTGCTCTGACTGCGGAGCCTGGGGCTGCCCAGCCAGGAGTCTTCATCCAGGCAGGCTGTTAAAAAGGATAAAACCACTCAGCTTCTGCTGGTTTTCTTGCCCCCTTTGGATCCAGAATTGATGGAGGTGATGTCTGTGCACTGAGATTGGGGCTGCAGGGATGGGCTGTGGCTCCAGTGTGCCAGGAAGGGCACAGCGCTCCAAAATCCCAGCTGGGGAAGAGCCTGGGCTTCCCTTCCAGAGCATCCAGGAGCCTCCCTGTTCTGTGTTGTTTTTAAAGCCCTTTTGGATTTAGTATAGAGAAAAAAAAAGTCAATATTTGGTGGTTTTAGCCATATGGTGCCAGCTGGGCTCCCCCTGATGTTGTGGGGTGAAGGATGGTGGGGCCGGGCTATTAAATAATAACAGAACAGCAGCGTGGTGCTGGTGCCCAGTGGGATTTTGGGGGGAGCAGGAGAGGCTTTGGAGCATCCCTGGAGGTGCCTCCGTGTGGGAGCTGCAGCCCAGCCAGGATCGATCGTGGCCAGTCTGAGGGGGCTCCCCAGGGGTTGTTTGGGCTTTAAGGAGAGGTCAGAGAGTCATTACACTTACAAATATATTACTGTTTAAGAGAAGAGCTGTCATTATCTTTGAACTTGGTTTATGTGGCGCCAATTTTTCCCCGTTCTGATTCCAGCCAGGAGGATCAGCCAGGCTGGGGCAGCTCCTGGACAGCCTGGGGGAGGAAATAAAGGATTCAGCAGTGCTGGGCAGGGGGGCTTTGCCTCCAAAAGCTTTAGAATCTGTGCTTAAAACTGCTGCTTTCCCCCAAAACTTGGAGAAAGGTGTTAGGTTGAGGTTTGGGGAACCAAATGGTGCTGTGGTGATGCAGCTGGGTTGGAATCTGTGTCAGAGCTGAGGTTTCTCTGCATCATCATCATCATCATCATCATCATCATCATCATCTTTTGGGTGTTTTTGGGGAGGGACAAGTCAGCAGGATGAGTGCCCTGGTGTGACCAGCTGGGATTGTCACCAGCCCACAAAGAGAAATCCGAGATGCCACCGAGCAGTGGCGTCACCCATGGCAATGCCCCCATTGCTGGGCTGAGCAGCGTGGGCAGGGGTGCCAATGGGGCTTAAAAATAAGGATTTAAATCAAAACAAATCCCAGTTATTCCCCCAGTTTTCCTGTTCCACATGGTCTGAGTGAGGCACTGAACGAGCAATGCTGGGCTGTGGCTGAAGCAGGGACACAAACCATTTGCTCTGCTGGTGGCACAGGCTTGGAGCAGAGACCAGCAGGACTGAGGAGTTCCACTCCCCACAGGCCTGTGCTGAAGCCAGAAAGTCACTTAAAAACAAAGAAAAAAACGACAAAAAAAAAAAAAAGACAAAAAAAATAAGGAAAAAGGCTAGACATTTGCAAGGCAAAGGGGAGCAGATGCCAGTAATGTATTCCCAGGCATGACACAGAGTGGCAGCATGTCATGAACCGTGTCCCCAGGGACCCCTGGGTCTGTGATATTGGCTTTAACCCCCAGCAGCACCAGTAAATTCATCAGGCTTACGGGTATTGCTCTTGGACTACTGAATAATTTACAGTTGCAGAGCCCAGCCAGGTTCAGGTCACCGGGGTTCATGGGTTAATAACAGGTTTGGTTTTTGTTGTCAGCATCTGCCTTGATAACATATGAAAGAATCCTATTCTGTTGATTAGATTTTGAAATGGATCAATTTTTAATCAGCAGAACATCTGACTCACTCAATAAGAGGAGCGTGCTGGAGACAGGACGAGGGGCTCGTTATTTACAGGATTGTTTGTTTTTACTGATACGCAAATCCTCGCTGGGGCTGGAGCCTTCCCCCCCTTCCCTGGCCCTGGCTCCCCCAAAATAAATCGCTGGGATTATCTGCAGCCTCGTGCCAGGTATTTGATCCATCCACTGATTGGGTGGGAAATCCATGCTGCTGCTGAAGCTTTGATGGAACTATCTTGTTATCGATGGAAAACATTTACTTACCAGTCACTTAGAAAAATTTTACATTTTGGGGGTGTTTTGTTCAGGTTTTCCTGAGCATCCTTCATGGAGCTTCTCCCTCCAAGGACCACCAGGATGGGCTTGTGGGTGATGGGAGAGCAGGGAACAAACTCTGGTGGGATGCAGAAACATCCTGGTCAAATTCCTGCCTGTGAGCAAAGTTTCTGAGGGAATAACTTTTGGTTTCATCATTCAAAAGAGCTGGGTCCCCATGGAAAAGTTAAATACTGAGTGGGGGACCTGGGCAAAAGCTTTACTTATTTATTTTTCTAAATTATTTGGTTTTGATTCTTGGGCACAAAAAAAATTCCAAAGTTGATGTATTTCATTGCATCTTGATAAACTGCACGTGTTTCTTTCTGTAAAGACATGCATGAAATAAATCTTATTTTTTAAGTAATAAATTAGTGGCTTTTTAATGGAATCCACTGGATCAAAATTTTGGCTTGAAGCCAGTCAAGTGGTTAACAACCACCATCACAGGACTCCCTGAAAATCAAATTCTGTTTTTTAATAACAGAAAAGGTAAAAGTCTCATAAATGTAATTTTGGGAAGAGTGTCAGCAGGGTACGATGGCTCTGTGGGTGCTGGCTGGGGACTCTCTGTCACTGGCAGATACTGATATAGAAAAGAACTTGTTGGGATGATAATTTGCATGGGTTTGCCCTGGGCTCTTTGGGATTTTGCTTTTAAAACTTGTGCCTTCTGGCAGTCTCCTTAACCTAAATAAATATTCTCCCTTGGATCAATTAAGAACATGGCTGGAGCTGAGGAATTGCTTCTGGTAGATTTTTTGGTTTTCTTCATTTTTTTCTCAATAGTGTGGCCTCTTAAAAAGTTGGTGCATTTCTGAATTTATAGGTTGAGGTTTTTTTGTTGATTTGATGAGGTGGTGATTTAAGCTTTGGGAAAAACGTGCTGGGGATGCTGGAGGTGGGGATGTGAACATGGGGATGGATTTCCTGATCCCTTTGGGTGCCTATTCCAGCTCCCAGCTGAGCACCCACGTGCTCTGTGTTTGCTCTCACAACTGAGTTTTCCTCTGGAGTTTTGCAGTGCCTGGTGTTATTTCAACACTATAATCCCAAGGGTTCATTCCTATAACCTGGAAACAGCTCTGCAGGTAATGGGTGTTTGCTCTCAGCGGACACAGGTGATGTATCAGCCTCTCCTAAGATCATTAGCACCGTGAGAAGGTTAAATATGCAGATTGTATCATCCCTGGCAGGTTTATTTGCAGGAGAGCGATGGGTGTCACAAGTTCGGGGCTTCCAAATGAAGTTTATTGTAGTGATGGAAAATGTGCTTCTTCTCTTGAGCATCTGCTGGTTATTTTCTGACAAGAGTTGGAAAAAAAAACCAGCTTTGCAAAGAGTGGAGGGACTCCTGGGCTGGTTTTATTAAATAATGGGTGCTTGGAAAGCAGTGATGGGGTTTAGTGCCCGATTTGGGCAGTGGGGACTTGCCCAGTTCTTCCTCCTCTGGTAATTTATTAACTCCAAAAATTGTCCTTGTGTTTGGCAGCTGAGTAAATGGATTGCTGATGGGTGCTTGGGTTTTAATGTCACTGCTCTGGATAGGATTGACCTGAAACAGCTCCAGAGCTGGTTCTGCTGCCCCGTGGGAGCTGGGAGCCAGCAGCCCAGGAGGGGCTGGAAATGGTGCTTGGCTCCTTCCTTTGCACCTTGAGGCCGTGCAAGAGGGTTGCTCCTTTGCAGCTCAGGGTTTTTTCCAGGGTTCTCATCCCTGGAACTTTTTCAAGACCAGATTATACAGGGCTTGGAGCAACTGGGATAGTGGAAAGTCCCCGTGCTCATGGCAGGGAGAGGATGTTCAAGAGATGATGTTCAAGGTCCCTTCCAACCCAAAGCATTTTTTATTCTGTGATTCATTTGGGGTGTATGAATTTGTACCCCAGCCAGTCCCAGGTACAACCCTGTGTGTCACTCCAAAGCTGCATGGATTCTATCCAGAGTTACCAAGACCTGCAAACCATCCTCTCCTCTTTCCTCCTTGATTTTTTCTTTTGAACCATTTAGCCAAGTTTGATGCTGCAATAATTTTGGGCGCCACAGGGTGTTTGGGTTCATTAGGTCTCGCTGTGGGGACCATACAAATTTACCTTTTGACAGCAGTGGTCTTCTCTGCCCATCCCTTCCCTTCTGGAAGAATCCCCTTCCCACCAGGATGCATAACCTGAGCCTGGAAGGATTTCTGCATTTCGGTCTTTTTTTAGGCTAATAATTAAACCATAATGACAGAGCCCAGCATCTCTTTATTTAAAGAGCAGATGGAGTCTTCTGGATATTAGCATGGCCCTGGCTCCCACAGTGCCAGCAGCTCCTGGAGCTCAGGGCTGGGATGAGTCCCCCAGGGACTCTGTTATTGGGTGGGCAGCGGGTGGCAATGCTGTGGGACACCAAAATTCCAATGGCATCCTTAGCTAGGGGTAAGCTGAGATGTTTTCCTGCCCCTCTTTCTTACCCACGGATGAATCCCAGGAAGCCGCTTCCAAAAAGCACTTTTGGACTGCTGAGCTGGCCCAGAGCTCATTGCTCCCTCCTCCCCATCGTGATGTGGAGCTGCAGGAATGGTTTTGGAGCTGGCAGTGCCATCCTGGAAGGTGCAGATCCATCCCCAAAAATCCCAGGTTTTCCCCATTATGTCTCCACCCAGCATCACCATCCAGCCACGGTGCTGTGTGCCTCCCACCCCCATTTCTCATTGACACACTTTATTTTTTTCCTAAGCAGCCACAATTGATAATTTACCTCTGGATAAAGCAACCTTCCAGCTTTTTCTTTCTTAGAGGCCAAAACATTGATGTTGTGTGAAATGGGAGCTTTGAGGAGGCTTTGTATGGAACTTAGCTTCCTGAAAAATTTATTTACTGCGACTGTGATCCGCAGGAGCGAAT
Source organism: Geospiza fortis (assembly GCF_000277835.1). NCBI lineage: Eukaryota > Metazoa > Chordata > Aves > Passeriformes > Thraupidae > Geospiza > Geospiza fortis. The sequence goes on from NW_005054362.1 coordinate 3,350,005, forward strand.
TGATGTTTATCTATAGTAGTTCTTGCCAGAAAAAAAAATGCATAACTGCACTTTCTTGGGAAGCCTTGAAAGGCCTTTTAAATAAGTGTCTAATAGTAGGCTCTCAATAGCAAACAGCCAGCTTGATAGACAGTGTACAGTATATTATTAACTATAAGCAGGCTTAATCTTTTCCTCATGTTTTAGAGAATGCTTTATAACCTTGTGGCCAAAGAATTCATGATCACCAGGTATTTGAAGCTAAGCAAAAATTATACCAGCTGTAACTGCTGGGAGATCGATCGTGCTGGGAGAGGCAGGAGGCAGCTCCTGCTGCAGCCCTGGCCTGGAGCTGCTGCTCCCAACCACTCCTGGGTGTCTCCATGGGGTTTAGGTGGCACAGGAGTCATGGGGAAGATTCCATGGGGAGGGATGTTCATGGGGAGGGTGTTGTTTGATTGTTCTCCTCACAATTGCCATGTGGGATGGGGGTCCAGGTCCCAGCTCAGCGATGGAATTGAGTCCTGGGATCATTCAGGTTGGGAAAGATCTCCAAGATCATCGAGTCCAACCATTAACCCAGCACTGTCATGTTCTCCCCTAAGCCACATCCCCAGGTGCCACACATGGTTCCAAGGATGGCGATTCCACCCCTGCCCTGGGCGGCCTGTTCCAATATCTGACCGACCTTTCAGTGAAAGAATCTCCCTGAATTTCCAATCTGAACCTCCCCTGGCCAAGCTTGAGGCTGTTCCCTCTCATCCTTTGTTCCCTGGAGCAGAGCCTGATTTCCCCTGGCTGCACCCTCCTGTCAGGGAGCTGTGGAGAGCCAAAAGGTCCCCCCTGAGCCTCCTTTTCTGGCCCCATGTTGTGGTGCCCTCTTTTGCTGGGAGTCCCTCAGCTCCTCCTGCCCGTGCTGCTGGATCCTGGGAGCTCTGGCCAGGAGTCAGGGAATCAATAGATGGTTAAGGTGATAAGTGGCTTTGCTAAAAACCAATTTTGCAAGAGGAGTTTGCAAAGAGGTCAGCGGAGAGGATCTGCATCTGCACTCACTGCAGCCAGGAGCTCGACCTGGATTAACCTGGCAAATTCAGAAATTCCCCCAGTGTGGGGTGGCCACTCTCCTCCTGCTGCTGAATCCATGAATCCCCGTGGATCCCATGGGAGGGTGAGCCTGAGGAGTGTCTCCTTCCTCCAGGCAGAGCATTTGGGTGAGCTGAGTGTGCCTGAAGCCAGTGGAGAATTAAACCAGCAGAGTTTGCTCAGCTGATACCTCTGCTGGTCTAGGAGCAGTGCTGGAATTCTGGTGGCAGTATTTGCATATGGATGAAGAGCTCCTGTGTAGCTCCTCCAACGTGCCTGGTCTAAGCAGGCTTTTCTCTAATCTCCACCATGGCTGGATGCTGCTTCCAGCTCTGTTTTCCCTTGAACAAACTCTTAATTGCACCCACTGTTAAGGAGGTCCTGTTTTCAGGGTGCTTATTGCTTTTGGCACAGCTTGGTGACACTGCTGGGACCGTGCCACCTCCTGGCACCAACCCTGAGTGTCTGAGCTCTGCATGTCACCATGTGGACCCCAACCCTGTGTTCCTGTAAGAGATGGATTAGGGAGGAGTGAGCAGAAATGGGGAGGAACAGATTTTTGGGATGTTTCATCCAAGTGTTTCCAACCAGCAGCAGCTCCCATGTGGATTTTCTGTGGGCAGGGGATTGGGTTGTTTTTAGACTTTCTGACATTTCTCTGGCTTGACTCATCTTTTCCCACCTGTAAGACCAGGAAAATCCCCCAAACTCCATCCTCAAACGTTGGACCCTGGGGCTGATGGCAGAATGAGCCAGCACCAGCATCCCCTCTCCCCCTGGGCAACGATCCTTTATTTTCCCTGCTTTTTCCCCATTTATCAGGTGGAATTCCCCCTTGGCTGGTGACCCCAGAAAGAGCACAGTGGGCTGCTCATGCCTTGCAGTGGAGCTTTGCTTTCAGCCCATTATTTATTACTCCATCTCTCCCCTGCACAGCCACCGTTCGGATGCTGTGGCTGAAACCACCTCGTTATTTTATTTTATTTTTTTTTTAATCATCATGGGGAGGCTGTTTCTGGATGCTGATTGACAGAAACATCTTATCTCCTCTAGTCAAAGTGTCTCCTCTTTGCGTGGTAATGAAAGAGTTTGACACTTTGACACGAGTGTCAAACACTTTCCTGAAGATGCAAACAGTGCAGGCTTTGATCTAGGTGCAAACTGGTTTTACTACAACAAACAGATCCCCCCCTTTCATCCAGAAAGGGAGATAAGGGGTTTCAATTGGTGCTAAGTAGCAGCTGCTCTTAAGGGTTTTAAAAATAAAAATAAGAAAAAAATATAATAATGGAATAATGGAGCGGTTATGTCATGTTGTAGACCAGTCCTGGTGCTGTGCAGTGAAGTAAGGTGGGTGTAAAGCCAACAGTGGGAATGATAAATGGGAAAGAATCCTCCTAAAATAAAACCACTGAAATTTCCTCTTTTGGGAGGTGTTTGGATTTGTTTTTCCCCAGCATTTCCATCTTCAGAAATGCCTTTTCTGGAGAAAATTCGTTTTGTTTTTCATAAAAGCGATGGGGTTTTGTGAAAAAATAACCACTCCTGCTAGTAGTTTGGGGTTTTTTTAAGGAAGGGGGAGGCAGGCAGCCCTTTTGGGTGCTCTGGGTTTGGTGCCTTCACTGGGATGCTGGGTCCTGTCCCATGGTCTCACCCAGGACAGCTCTGGTGGGATCTGCAGGGTTTCCCCACTTTCCCACCCATGCTTCCCCTGAGGATGGGATGTGCCTTTGCCTTTTTCCCCTTCCAATTTTCGCCTGTAATTCATTAAAGGTTGATATTTATTGTATTATCCCCTGGACAAGCCTGGAGGTATTTTAGGACCTGGTGGGAGGCCTGGAGGGAGGAATCCCAAACACACCCGAAGGCTGACAAAATTCTCAGTCATGAGCTTTTCTTTTTCAGCAGATAACTTTAACTAGAAATGGGTAAAATTCCTTCCTGGCATCACTCTACTGGCGTTAGGCTGGACCATGCCTGGATTTGGCCCAAGTTTGTCTAATTAAATGCAGCAGCACCTTCTCTCTATTTTGAGCCTTGAGCTTGGGCACAAATGCCCTGTGAGCAGCTGAAGAGAATTGATGGGATGTATGGAAATTGTTCAGTTACAGCAAATCCTGAGGGTTGTGTGTGGATTTTCCCTTCCCTCTCTCCTCCATGGGCATGAGCAGGGTCAGCCTGGGAACTGCCTTCAGCCTTGTGGATTTGGGAGTTTTCCTTTTATCTGTTTCCTGAGAAAATCTTTTCCCTTTGAACATCTTGGAGTAAATGACTGTTGTAGATCAGTTCCAAATGAGCCATCTCTGTCTCCCATCCCCATCTCCCAGGCACTGGTGCAGCAAGCACAGCCTGGCACTGGGAGTGGGGTGTCCCTTAGGACACCATGAGTCCCTGTCCCCTCTCTTAAAGGGACTAAAGGGAAGCTCATGCTGGGATCAGGGCTCTGGGGACTGTTCATCCCACACCATGCAGGATCTGTCCTGACTCCATTGACTGTCACTGTGGAATTCCCTCCATCCTCTTGGCATACCTGGCACTGAGGGGATGTCCCTGCCCTGCCTTTGGGCATTGCCCCCTGAGATGTCTCAGCCCAGATCCCAGGGGTGGGGAAGCATTGGTGTGGTCATGTATGGGCAGAAGTGCTTAATTTAGTGCTTAATTAGACCAGCAATTCCTGCTCCTTGCCCTCCTCCCTGGCTGCTCCATGCCAAGGGGGCTGGAGCACAGTGAAATCCTCCCCAGGAGATGCTGGACTGGGAAGTGACAGAGGATTTTGGGGTTTAATTTTAGCCAGAACACGTGGCTCGATTTTAGATGCTTCTCAAGTCGTGGTGGCTTTGCTGTAGTCGAGGAAAGGGAAAAAAAGAAACAAACCCAAAACTGGAAAGGTGACTTGGTTTAGATGGAATTTCTCCACAGCCAGAGTTGGGGAATTTAATAGGAAGGAGCTATTCCACGTTGCTCAGCCTGCACCAGAGATTAAAACTCACATTTCATTTTTATACACTGTGGTTAATCCAATAATGATCCCGTGTTCCAAACGGCAATAATATCTTTCAGCATAGTTAATCAGAAGAGACTTAATGCTGTCACTATTTATTAACCTTTGTTGAAAAGCAAGAAGTTTTCCTACTAATCTGTGATTGTTGCTCTTGTCAGGCTCTGTCAAGTGCAAACCAGATTTGGCATTTGTTCCGGAGGGGAGGATGCTGCTGCCTTCCCTGCCTGCTGCTGCATCCAACCCTGTGCAGGGACCTGCTCCCCTGTGCTGCCTGGGGATGCTCTGGGTGCTGGAAGCTTTGGATCCAGCCAGGTTGCTCCTTTCTCTCTCTCCTTGCAGCTTCCAGAGGGTTTCCAGCCTCCAGGCACACAGATCCTGGTGTTTGGGGTGAAGAAGCTTCCTCGGAGTTATGTTTTGGGACATAGCTTGGGGGTGTTTGGGTTGAAAAGGCAGCTGTACCCCACCTCAGGTTTATATTTTTTCTGCCTGAGCCTGTTTTTACATCCAGGGATGTTGGAGCTGCAGGCTCCCAGCGTGGGGAGATGCTCTCCTGGCCAGGTGGCACTGCAGCAGTGACCTGGGTCTCTGGTGGTTTGCAGGGGTTTGGGGACTTCCAGCAGCAGCTTCCCGAAAGCTCTGGGAATTCTCCCATCCATTGTGTCTATCAGTGCTGGGGGGGAGAATGTGCTGCTGGGCAGACCAAGGGGTTGAGGAGGATTGTGTGAGGATGCTGAGGCAGGCAGTGGAGCTGGCTTGTCCCTCCCATCCAGAAAACCATCCCTGTGGATCCCAGTTCCCAGCAGGGGCAGGTGGGATGCTGCCCCTGGAGCCAGAGCCCTGGGCTGGCATTTCCCAGGACGGTGGCTCTGCAGCACCGGGAACTGATGTGGATTTGGGACGTGTTTGGAGCTCTGTGCGTGAAGGAATCTCAGCCTTTGGTGCTCTCCTATTTGGCTCCAGTTGTGGAAAGGCAGTGCTGGAATTGGCTTGTAGGAGCACCTGGGATTAATGAGGCAGCTTGGTGCCGTGCAGGAATCGATGCTTCCTGCATTAATTGTGCTGTGTTCGAGCTTCAGCTTTTTATTCTGACTTATGGTGTTACAGGGAGAGATGTCTCTCTTCAGCACAGCCCTGGATCCCACAGGAAAGGCTCCTTTTCCCAGCTCCCATCCTGCCACAGTGCTGGCGCATCCTCACTGTGGGACGGGGATGCCCAGCTCTGGCTGGGGAGGCAAAACCAAAAACCAGGACAAAAATAAACCCCAGTTCTCTGCTTGCCTCCCTTGTAATCAGCCAAATGAAGAGATGGATGGTGATGGTCAGGCTGGAGTGGAAAAGCCACCAGCAGCCACCTGTGGGTGCAGCTCTGGTCTGCACTGGGAGATGGATGGGCAGGGGAGGTCAGGTCCCCAAAAAAGGCTGCTGTCTCCTTGCAAGTGGGTTTGCAGCAGCTTTCACATTTATTTACTCATTAATTGCCATTTAATTGCAAATTATTTTTATTTACTTGCAATTATTTCTGATTTCTGTAACTGAGCATTCATGTGGATGGAGAGCAAAGTCTCCCAGCCCCTTGGGGCTTTGGGAACTGTTCTGGAACAGCAGTTGTTGCTGACATTTCTTATTTTAGGGTGGACTAACATTGAGCACTATTCTGATCCTCTTGATCACTCCAACAGGTGCAGTTATTTTACATACAGCCCCAAACAATCCCACTTTGATAATATCACTGGAGCCTAAACATGGTATTTGTATTTTTAGCAAATAGTTCATTCTGGTATTGATTTACGTGTAATGTGGTCCTTGCATGAATAACTACCATAAATCTGGAAGCATTTATTAACCCAAATAGCTGCAAACTCAGTCAAATCCTGTGTGTCTTGGACACAATTACAGAGCTGAGACTGCAAAGTAAAAGAGCAAAACATAAACCTTATTTTTCTGTGACCAACCCAGAGTTTCTGCCAGCTGGTCCATTGATCCGTGATAAGAGGCAAGGGTTAAGATAATTTGGCAAAATGAAAAAGTAGGGAATAAATAACAATAAATAGGATTTCTGATGTGGCCTGTCAATATTTGGGAGGGTGCCTGACTCTGCCTTCCCTGCCTAGCCAGAGAAATTAACTTTTGAATTCGGTGGCTCCAACCTTTTTCTCTGACTCCATCCCTTGTGCTGATGGGCAGCAGGGACAGGCACTTGTTTGTTGTCTGACTGATACTGAGCCCAGCAAAGCTGGGCTTTGTGGAGCCAGGTTTTACCAAAATAGTGTAAATCTTGTTTGGTATTTGTGAAACAGGGATGATGTTAAAAAAGCCTCCGAGCCCTCACTGGTGCCGTGTGCCAGACGTGGAGGGCTGGAGGGTTTCTGGTTCTAAATTTAGCCATTTAAAAGAAGATTATGGACTATGCACTTGGGACTTTTAAAAAGGCTTTCACAATAACTCTTGAAAGCCTGATGCCTTTAATCCTAAACTTTAATTTAAAATAAAGAAATCTTTTCAACTCGCCTCTCTCCCCATCCTCCATCCCGCTCCTCCAGGCTGAGGTTCTTCCCATCTTGCTTACGGAGCAAAGATGTGCTCAGCTCTTTTAATTTCTCATGAAGATATTTATTTTTTAATAGAAAGAAAATCAAGTCAACACTCGAGAGTATACACAGCAGTTTACCACGATAGGAGGAATTAATCAGTCTATAAAGTTCAAAATGTACAAAGAGGGAAGAAAAAAAAAAACACCCCGACTGATCAAACATGAGGCTCTTCTGTGAGATGTGGAGATAAAAGCCTTTTCCTCCACCAGCTCCTCCACTATTGGCAGCCAGTGGGATCAAGATATTTTTTTTGTTGTTGTTATGGAAAGCTCGAGATAATTAATGTTGTTGAAAGAGGACCGTGGGGTTGGCGTCTCGCAGGCTGGCCCCCAGTCTGGCATCTCG
>NW_005054362.1:3357238-3357614 GCF_000277835.1 Geospiza fortis
TGGGAAAAACTGGGAGACGCTGGGAGATGCTGGGAGCAGCTGGGAGCTACTGGGAGATGTTGAGAGATGCTGGGAGATGCTGGGAGCTGCTGGGAGATGTTGAGAGATGCTGGGAGATGCTGGGAGCTGCTGGGAGATGTTGAGAGCTGCTGGGCACTCCTGGACCCCTCCCATCTCCCAAATCTCGTTTGGTTCCCTCCTGATCCAGCTCTGGTGTTCCGTGTGCTGCCCCGGGGATCGATGGAGGGATGGTCACCCAGGCTGTGTGTGCAGCTCCTCTGTCACAGCCCTGACAGCTCCAGATCGAGATGAGAGCGGGCAGCTCGTCCATCGAGCGCTCTTTGAAGAGCAGGATGAATTAATTACCGCCGTTATT
>NW_005054362.1:3360147-3377384 GCF_000277835.1 Geospiza fortis
CCCCTGTGGATCCCAGTTCCCAGCAGGGGCAGGTGGGATGCTGCCCCTGGAGCCAGAGCCCTGGTCTGGCATTTCCCAGGACGGTGGCTCTGCAGCACCGGGAACTGATGTGGATTTGGGACGTGTTTGGAGCTCTGTGCGTGAAGGAATCTCAGCCTTTGGTGCTCTCCTATTTGGCTCCAGTTGTGGAAAGGCAGTGCTGGAATTGGCTTGTAGGAGCACCTGGGATTAATGAGGCAGCTTGGTGCCGTGCAGGAATCGATGCTTCCTGCATTAATTGTGCTGTGTTCGAGCTTCAGCTTTTTATTCTGACTTATGGTGTTACAGGGAGAGATGTCTCTCTTCAGCACAGCCCTGGATCCCACAGGAAAGGCTCCTTTTCCCAGCTCCCATCCTGCCACAGTGCTGGCGCATCCTCACTGTGGGACGGGGATGCCCAGCTCTGGCTGGGGAGGCAAAACCAAAAACCAGGACAAAAATAAACCCCAGTTCTCTGCTTGCCTCCCTTGTAATCAGCCAAATGAAGAGATGGATGGTGATGGTCAGGCTGGAGTGGAAAAGCCACCAGCAGCCACCTGTGGGTGCAGCTCTGGTCTGCACTGGGAGATGGATGGGCAGGGGAGGTCAGGTCCCCAAAAAAGGCTGCTGTCTCCTTGCAAGTGGGTTTGCAGCAGCTTTCACATTTATTTACTCATTAATTGCCATTTAATTGCAAATTATTTTTATTTACTTGCAATTATTTCTGATTTCTGTAACTGAGCATTCATGTGGATGGAGAGCAAAGTCTCCCAGCCCCTTGGGGCTTTGGGAACTGTTCTGGAACAGCAGTTGTTGCTGACATTGCTTATTTTAGGGTGGACTAACATTGAGCACTATTCTGATCCTCTTGATCACTCCAACAGGTGCAGTTATTTTACATACAGCCCCAAACAATCCCACTTTGATAATATCACTGGAGCCTAAACATGGTATTTGTATTTTTAGCAAATAGTTCATTCTGGTATTGATTTACGTGTAATGTGGTCCTTGCATGAATAACTACCATAAATCTGGAAGCATTTATTAACCCAAATAGCTGCAAACTCAGTCAAATCCTGTGTGTCTTGGACACAATTACAGAGCTGAGACTGCAAAGTAAAAGAGCAAAACATAAACCTTATTTTTCTGTGACCAACCCAGAGTTTCTGCCAGCTGGTCCATTGATCCGTGATAAGAGGCAAGGGTTAAGATAATTTGGCAAAATGAAAAAGTAGGGAATAAATAACAATAAATAGGATTTCTGATGTGGCCTGTCAATATTTGGGAGGGTGCCTGACTCTGCCTTCCCTGCCTAGCCAGAGAAATTAACTTTTGAATTCGGTGGCTCCAACCTTTTTCTCTGACTCCATCCCTTGTGCTGATGGGCAGCAGGGACAGGCACTTGTTTGTTGTCTGACTGATACTGAGCCCAGCAAAGCTGGGCTTTGTGGAGCCAGGTTTTACCAAAATAGTGTAAATCTTGTTTGGTATTTGTGAAACAGGGATGATGTTAAAAAAGCCTCCGAGCCCTCACTGGTGCCGTGTGCCAGACGTGGAGGGCTGGAGGGTTTCTGGTTCTAAATTTAGCCATTTAAAAGAAGATTATGGACTATGCACTTGGGACTTTTAAAAAGGCTTTCACAATAACTCTTGAAAGCCTGATGCCTTTAATCCTAAACTTTAATTTAAAATAAAGAAATCTTTTCAACTCGCCTCTCTCCCCATCCTCCATCCCGCTCCTCCAGGCTGAGGTTCTTCCCATCTTGCTTACGGAGCAAAGATGTGCTCAGCTCTTTTAATTTCTCATGAAGATATTTATTTTTTAATAGAAAGAAAATCAAGTCAACACTCGAGAGTATACACAGCAGTTTACCACGATAGGAGGAATTAATCAGTCTATAAAGTTCAAAATGTACAAAGAGGGAAGAAAAAAAAAAACCACCCCGACTGATCAAACACGAGGCTCTTCTGTGAGATGTGGAGATAAAAGCCTTTTCCTCCACCAGCTCCTCCACCATTGGCAGCCAGTGGGATCAAGATATTTTTTTTGTTGTTGTTATGGAAAGCTCGAGATAATTAATGTTGTTGAAAGAGGACCGTGGGGTTGGCGTCTCGCAGGCTGGCCCCCAGTCTGGCATCTCGGGAAGCAGCAGCAGCAGCAGCAGCGAGTCAGGGAGGGGGGAAAATCCCCCACTGAGGGAGCTGCCAATTGAACAGAGCAATAAATAATATCGAGAGATTAAAAAGAACATTTAAAAGGGGCTGCTGTCGAGAAACTTCCCTGCCTGCTAGGGTGGTGTGCGATCCACAGCATCCTCCTGGTGTGGCTCCTCTGGATGCTCTGCCAGGGCCAAATCCCTGTGGCCTGCTGGGAGAAACTGGGAGACGCTGGGAGATGCTGGGAGCAGCTGGGAGCTACTGGGAGATGTTGAGAGATGCTGGGAGATGCTGGGAGCTGCTGGGAGATGTTGAGAGCTGCTGGGCACTCCTGGACCCCTCCCATCTCCCAAATCTCGTTTGGTTCCCTCCTGATCCAGCTCTGGTGTTCCGTGTGCTGCCCCGGGGATCGATGGAGGGATGGTCACCCAGGCTGTGTGTGCAGCTCCTCTGTCACAGCCCTGACAGCTCCAGATCGAGATGAGAGCGGGCAGCTCGTCCATCGAGCGCTCTTTGAAGAGCAGGATGAATTAATTACCGCCGTTAATGACCGGGGAGAGACTTTAGGAAGCTGCAGCTGATGGTTCGGAGGCTTGAGCTGGGGGAGAAGATGAGTAGGTGGCAGTAGAAGATGTTGGTGATTCTGTTCTAAGTCCAGGGTGATGTGGTCCATGGTGTCCATCCACGTGAGAGCAACCCAGATTTGTAGGGTTGGATGAGCCCCTGCAGATCTGGCAGAGGAAATTCCTACCTAGAGATATCGTTCCCCTGATCCTCTGGTCCTGCATCCCCAAACCTCCCTCCAGCTGAGTATCCTCATGGCATGGTGCACCCAGGGGCTGGGATGCTCTGGTCCATGTTCCCCATCTTCATGAGGGCAACCCAAATCTGTAGGATGTGAAGGGTCCCTGCAGCTCTGCCAGGAGTGGACCTGGGGAAAAGATACCTGAATGCCCTCATTCCTAACGAATGGAATCCCTGCATCCCACATCAGCAGGCTCTCCTCCAGCACCCCTAGCCCGGTGTCCTCACGGAATGATGCATGATCCATGGCCTGGGATGATCCCCAAATATCCCAAGTGCACCAGGGCTGCATCAACATCATTACATCGCTGTGGTCGCAGCTGGATTTGCCCCATCCAGGTGTTTGCTCAAGACTGTGTTAATTATGATGATTTTTTAATTGCTTTGAGGGTCTTTTTGCTCCTTCCCAGCCCCCTTTGAAGGAGCTGAGATGGCACAGCTGATCATCCCATCCTCCTCCACCTTTCCTATCCCAGTTATTTATTATGCAGCATCACCAGGATTGCTCTCAGACAAGACTTGTCAGCTATAAAAGACACTGGCAAATTTTATTAGTTGACAGAAGGGTGGTGGTTTTATTTTTTTTCCTCCTGAAAATATTAAAAAGTCATTTTAGCTTAGAAACCTAATTTTAATTTTGTTAGGTTTTAATTTAATTTAGTTTTTAAATTCATTTTCCGGCAGAACTCAATTTTTCAAGCGTAATTTGATGCCGTCAGTGGCCATAATGTTTAATGTCCTCCCTATAAATTGCAAGGATGGCTTTGAGATGATTTACAGGATTCAGGGGGATAAAGCCTGGCCCTGCACGTGGGAGAGGCTGGAGAGAAAATGCTTTTATTGTGGCAGCTGCAGCAGCCAGGGTGTTACCTACAGAAAAATGGGGAAAACCTCAGTTTTCCTCTCTGCACAGCCCTGCTTGGGGATGGATGGGAAGAGAGATGCCCCTGTGCTGGGTGGGGATGCTCCAGGGATATTCCTGGATCTGTGCTGAGATGAGGGGGAATCCCAATGGGGGTGAAGAGTTTGGGATAGTGGCATTACCCCCAAATCCATCTGCTTTCCCCAAAGTGAGCTGAACCATTTCTAGGCATGGATGGAGGGAACTGGGAGGTTGAAATCAGGGCAGACCCTCGGAACATACAGCATAATTGAGTGAAATTCCCTCCCAATTTCATCCCTCGAAGCGTTGCATTTAATTACTGGATTAGAGAAGTCTTCAGACCATGTATTGAACATTATAAATGGGGATGAGATGATTCTGGGAATGGCTTAATGAAGCAGGGGAGATGGGTGAGGATGTCTGTGTGCACCTTTGGGTCAGGGCCACATCGATTTGGCAGAGGAGGAGAAACCCTTCAGCGCTTTGGGGAGCGTGGCTGTGGGGAGGGTTTGATTTTTCCTCTTGATTTTGGCTCCTGTGTGGCAGCAGCTGCCTCTGGGAATTTTTGCCTGGTGGAATTTGTATTCATTTTTTGGTGATGAAGGGGCAAAGCTTAGTGGTCACAGATGGAGGGGAGCACTGAGGAATCTCCCAGTGTGGATTTGGGATGTGTCTGCTGAGGGCCAGGTGGTTTTGGCCAGGGCTTGGTGCTGCTGTATCTTGTCTCAGCCCTGTCCCCCTGTGACCTGCTCCCTGCAGGGCTGAGGCTTGGATGGATCCAATACTGAATTCCTTTGGTGAATTATAACTCAGATGCTGGTGATGTGTTTTAAGAGATGCTCCAAAATCTTCCATGGAAATGGGCCAGAGAAAAGCACCTTAAATGATTTTCCTTGACGAGGAGAAGGGATGTGAACACACCCATCATGTGAGACACTGAAGAATCCCTGTGGGAGCAGTCTGCCATGTCCTGGGCTGTGCCACCACCCCCTACATCTTCCCTGGTGTCCCCACACTGACTTTGGGCTCCTGCCTGGTCCTGGTTCCCCTCACAGAGGGGTCCCACCCTGTGAATGCCTCCCCCCTGCCCCATCCCAGGGCTGCTGTGCCAGCCCCAAAGCTGAAATCCCAGTGCCCTGCTGAGGTGCCCATCCCTCCCAGTCCCTCCCAGCGTCCCCTGGGTTGTCATGGTTACTGAGGCATGGGACCCCAGAGACCCGGCTGGGAATTAATGGCAGCCCGGGATAAAGGATTCCTGTCTGGGCCGAGTTGATGGATTGCATTGATGTGCCATTTGTCATAGCGTAATTGTTCTGGCAAATGTAATACCCACTCGTATAAACATTGTGCTGCTTTGCTAATAAAACTGAAAATGGGAAGAGAAAGGATGATGCAGTGTTATGGTCAGGCAAAGAGACACCGCCTCTGCTCTGTGCTGGCACCAGGGGCTCCTGCTGGACACCTGCCCCAGCCTGCCCCCTCCATCCATGGAAAACAGGCAAAGTTGCTGTGAGATCCTCTGGCATGGGGCTGTGGCATCGTTTTGCCCATCACTGCTTTTGTCTGGAGGCTCAGACATGTTCTTCACCCCCAAATGGGCAGCGGGGACCCCGAGGGTGCTGAGCCCATCCCTGAGGGTGCTGAGCCCATCCCTCCCCAGGTGAGAGGTCAGTGAAGCTGGGGCACTTCTGGCATCTGAGGGGCTGCTTTCACCTTGAGGGGGTTTATAAATGGAGGGTTTGTGGCACGGTGAGCACCTGTCCCCAGGTGCCACCCCCTGCCCTTGCTCCAGGAGCACCAGGGTCTGACGCTGCCAGGAGCAGCTGGTGCCCAAATCCCCAGGTAGGTTTGCTTTCTGATTAATCAGCCCCTGGATTAGGAGCCCAGCAGGGCTATCAGCTGGAGATGAATTGCTCATCCTGCTGCGAGCAGTTCCCGGTGCTGGAGTCGATGGAGAGGGGTTGGAAAGTCCCTCCAGCCACCCCTGCTCCTCACCCAGGACCCTGGGTCACTGTGAGGGTCATCATCCCTGCACGCCCAGCTTGCCTGGCAGTCAGGTCATGACACTGTGCCCATGTTTCAGAGTTCAGGACCATTTTACCTGTCTTCTCCCATTTTTCTGCCATGAAAAGTGATGAGGATGAGGATGAGGAGGAAGAATAACCCCCTTTGTTGCAGCTCCACAACCCCCTCCTAAATCATGAGGTAGTTGAGCAGCATTGTGCTTTACACACTCATCTCTCCAAATGTTTTGGAAGTTTCTGGTTGACCTGATTTGTAGGAAAAAAAAAAAAAAAGAAAAGATAAACACCCTTTCTGTGTTTGCAGTCATATGTAATTTTTATCTCTTGACCTTTAAACGTAAGCAGCAGTAAAATGAAGAACTATGGCAGTCATTTAACACCCTGCCTGTACTAACTGGTTTCTGCCTGTGAGCCGTGGTTTTAAATTGGCTAATGCAGAATACTTGCAGAGCTAATAATAATTCAGATTACTTCTGTCAGCTATTCCGGTTTCATGGGTAATTTAGTAGTTGAATAAATTTTTAAAAAAATTCATTCGTTCCCATGCACTGTTATGAATCAGTAGATGGTTTACCATTGGCAGCAGTAACTGTAAGAAGATTTAAATTGCTACTGAAAAGGATTTGAGTGAAGGTAATGTTTTATAATGTTCTAAGCCATATGCACTACTTTCAGGCCTCATCAGTTTTACATTGATTCCTAGTGAAGTGTTTAATTGCATCATGAATGCAATATAATTCAGTTCTTTTTGCTAATATGGTATATATCTCAAAGTGATATACAGCACTGACAGTGAAGACTCAGGGTTTTCTTAGGATTTTAAGAGATGCCTCTGTGTGTGTTTGCACGCGTGTGTGCACATCTGTGCGTGCCCAGGAATGGTTTCCTTGCAAACCTTGGGGCTCTTGGTTGGGTGCTCAGTGCTGAGATCTGCCAGCTCTCCAGGGGTGTCTGTGTGGGCAGCAGCAGGTAGGGGTTTCTATATTAAAATACATTTACCTCGTATAAAAGTAAATTTTAAAATGTAGAAGGTGCATATGAGAGTTCAGCTCTTACAACCTGACTGCTCTGATGTTGGCTGGTGCTCCTTGGGCAGCTCAGCTCTGGTCCTGGCACTGTTTTGGTTCTTCCCCATGGCTGTGGTGGGAGATGGAATCCTGGTCAGAGGCACAGGTGTCAGAGCCTTGTGGGCAGTGGGTTAAAAAACCCCCACGATTTCGTGGTGATGTGAAGACGATTTGAATCCGTCCAGGAGCTCTTGGGGATGTGGCGGGTGGCCAGCAGGGAGCTGTGTGCTGGTGCTGCGGCTCTGGTGTCATCCTGGTGGGAAAACTGAGGCAGGCTCAGTGCTGGCTGGGATTTTCCCGTGGGAATGCCAGCTCTGGGCTCCAGCAGAGCGAGCATCCCCCATCCCTGCCCTGACCCCCATCCACCTGCCTGCATCCTGCTGTTGGCTCGGTTTGAATTCCCAAATTTCCATGGCTCTGTGAGGTGAGGAACAGCCAGTGCTACCAGGGACATGTCCCAGGGGGTGGCTGCTGTTGGCTGCTGCTGTGCTCCTGCTGCTTTTGCCTTTGGGAATCTTGTATTGGAGATGGAGCTCCTCGTTCGGGATGCAGCATCCTTTAGTTAGGTTTGCCATCACGAGCAGGGAAATCCTGACCTCAGCTTGGTCCCAGGGGCTGGGGGAGGTTGGTGAGAGCGGGATCCAGCCCCACATGTGGAGTATTCCCACAGAAGGCTCCTCCTTGGCCGTGGCGCTCCCCGCCGGCGCTGCAGGGGCCGGGATGCGCTCCTGCTTTGCAGCCTAATGCGATATCAAAGTCACTAACATGATTATGCTTATATATCATATTAGGGAAAATGAATACTAATTCAATACAAACTACTAATTCAGTAGAACAGAAAATTGCTGAGAGAATAGAAAATTGCTGAGCGTGCCGAAGCTGGGCATGGCTGGGAGGAGAGGCGCTGCCTCGCTCCGTGCTGAGAGCTTTTCCTCACTGGCTGTGGTGGCCAGGGTGACACGGGGCATCCCAGGATGTGTCAGTGCCAGAGCGGAGCCAGAGAGTGGCTCTGGAGGTGGCTTTGCCATGGAGCTGGGGAGAGAAACCCCCCTTTGTTTTCGATCCAGAAATTTGTGGCCAGGGAGTGGGAGATGTTCACTGGGACCTGTGTGAGAGCTGAAGCAGGAGAGCAGGAAAATGGCTCCAGGTGCTGGTGGGAAAGGGGGCAGTAAAGCTGGTGTGGGAGGGTGAACTCCTGATGGAGCCAGTGTTTTAAGCTGTTTGTTTTTCCCCATGCATGGATCACATCTCATTCCTGGCCTGCTGCTGAGTGTGGACTCCCCAGGCTCCAGGGAAACACTCCTGTCTTGAGGACACTGTCTGGGGCTTCCCGTGGTTCTGCTGCTGCAGGAGCTACATGTCAGGCTCTTGGTTTAATTGAAATTTTTTGTTTAATCTTGGTTTAATTCAAATCATTAGTGTTTGTACAAGTTTTCAGCCCACACTGTTTCCCAGAGCCGTGTGGCATTCCCAGGTTGTGGCGGCTGCCTTGGATCTCCATCCCTGGCCAGGACACTCAGTCCCATGGAGAGGGCACCCAAATGTCTCTGATTCACTTCTAAATCAGGAATTTCACTGCAATTTAATGCATCTTCTGTGGGGACAGAGCAGGGTCCCCAGTGCCCAACCCTCCACATCCTCCCATCCCGCACGATGGGCACCTTTGGACACGAGCGTGGCCGGTTCTGGGAATTCCAGGTATTCACCCAGTTCAGAGAGAGCTGTAAGTGGGACACACAATGTCTCTGTACTAATATGGTAGGAGAGTCTTATTGTATTAGCAATTTCCCATCAGATCATGTCATATTAGTATTGTATTGTATTAGTATTTGTTTTCACTAATGTGATGTGAAAGTTGCTAATATGATAAGACTCCTGCATTGTATAATGAAAACAAATATTAATATGATAGGATGGAAAATAGCTAATAAGAAACTAAGTTGCTAATGTGACGTGATGGATCTCCTAAAGGAATTGGTTGTAGCTTTCCTGTACTTTTCCAGGATCACCTTCAACCCTGCTTGGGGTGGGGGACAGGAAGGCAGCAGCACTGCTGCGTGGCACTGGTGGGTTTTAAAGGGATGAATCCACCTGGAAAGCAAAAACATCTCCTTTGGGCTTAAATCCAGGCTTTTGTTAGGCAGAAGAAAAAAATAATCACATGTTTATGGAGAAGCCCTTGTCTGCTGGAAACCCAAGGGTCCTGGGGCAAGCTGATCCCTGGGAAACACAGCAAATACAAATTTAGGGAGCACAGATCCTCTGACAACCCAGGAGGCTGCCCCAAGCTGCAGTTACACCACAGTCTAACTATGACAAGACATAACCACCAGTTTCCTAATTTTATTTTATTTTTTCCCCAGTCACCGGAGCAAAATATCAATTTCTGACACACAGAGCCCAGGGTAGGTGAACCAGAGCTAAATAAAAATAAACATTAAACAATTATTGGAATTTAGCTTTATTTAAAAAATCAGCAGGGTTGAGGGAACGAGCCACCTATTAGCGGGGAAAAAAAAGCTATTGGGCTTTTTAACAACATGCTGTTTCTTGGCGGAGGCTGGGATTTGGGCTGTGCACAATCATGTTATTGATTAAAGATGATGTAGCAGCAGCACAATTATATCACAGTTTGTGCTCGCCGCGGTGCTACCGTTGGCCTCTCATTTGTCTGTCGGAGATTGGTTTGTTCTCCTGGCCCTTCCCGGGTGTTGCTCCTCACTCTGATGGGTCCCCTGGTGCCAGCAGAGGAGGCTCGGGGTGCTTGGGGACTTGGTGTTGTCTCTGTGGTGAAAATGGTTTTAATTGTTTCTCGTCCCCCATTCTGTGTTTAACGGTGATTCTGGTTTCTGCACTGTCGGCCGTGGTGATGCAAAAATAGGGGAATGTTGGGGTTTTGCAGGAATTGAAAAGCCTGGGATGGATCAAGAGCAGCAGCTCGGTCTAGCGGAAGGTGCTCCTGCCCGTGGCAGTGGGGTTGGAACAAGATGATCTTTAAGGTCCCTTCCAAGCCAGACCATTCCATGGTTCTATCACCCGTGGTGGCTCCCACCCTGCAGCGCAGGGTCTGGTGTTTCCCTGAAATCAGAAACCAGGCAGATCCAGCCCAGCTGATGCTTGGGGTGCCGTAGCATGCAAAGCCACGGGGAAAGGCTGTTTTAAAGCATTTCCAGAAAATTCTGTGCTGGAATTAGGAAGCCAACGTGAGAGGATGGAAAGGGGCTGCACGGAGCGAGCGGGTGGCTGGCGGGAACGCGCGCCTTCCAATGGGTCTATAATGCAATCAATTCTGTATATCCCCAGTGAAACAGCAACATTTATTTAACGTCTTTTATAGAGCAGCTGAGTTTTATCACAAATCACATTCCATTTCTATTCTTCGGGGACCCTTGAAGGCTAAAACGCACTTACTTTCCTCCAAGGAAGTTTACCAATTCTTCAATAAAGCCCCATTTGCATCCGTATGTAAAATTGACACATTTATTGAATATTAAACATTTGCCTGTTGCCTGTGCACTCCTTTCGACTTTATCTGGTGCCCTTAAAAGTCATTAAGGGAAGGATATATCACAGTCATAGTAAAGGCATATTTATGGATGGGAAGAGGATGCTGGAATCTGCTGGAGGGGTTGGTGTATCCTGTTCAGGGGCTCCAGCCCTTTTTTCTCCACTGTCTCTTGCCAGTAACCACCTGGCTGTGTGTTTGCTCTGATTCTCCTGAAGGGATTTCTGTGCTCAAAAGCTGTTTGGTGTTAGGTGCTGGTCGGGGTCGTGCCAGGTTGCAGGAATACACTTTTCCAACCCGGAGTCACTCCAGCTAATTAGCAGGAGGTCCAATAAAACAAGTTTTTCTTTTATCACTGTTACTAAGTGCTGTTGTAAATCAATTAAAATGTATTCTAGTAATTCTATTTTTCCTTGGCGACTCTGTTTAAAGAAATACTGAGCCATTAACAGTATTTTCCACGTTTGTTTGTGTGTTTATGGGAGAATATTGAGCTGTTGCTGTTGAGTTTGGTGCTCAGTGATGAGCTCAGGATCCTGTCCTGTCCCGTGCTCTTCCCACAAGCCAGGCAAGGTCTCTGCATCCATTTATTTGGAGAAAGGTGCAGGTTTTTTGAAGGTAGTAAGCAGGGAAATTTCTTTTCCTTGGAGCATGGATATTCATGCCAATGGTTGTTCTAATTATGAATTGGTGAAGATGCAGCCGTGTCCTTTGAGTGCATTCCCCGAGTTGTTTTTCAGGGAGTATTTACTCAGGAGGATGTGGTAGCAGTGTGTGGTGATCCTGCCTAAACAGACCTCTCAGTCCAATCCCTAAAAACATGGCAGCCTTTTGCACAAAGCAAAAAAAACCTGGGTGGCAGGAGGAGAAAATTTGCCAGGAGCAAAAAAATGGGGGATTCACCCCTTTATCTGAGCCACCCATTCTCTCTCTCTCTCTCTCATTCCCTGCCTTTTCTCTTCTTTAATTCACATTATTTCAAGTACCATATAGAAATCTGGGCTGGCTTGCCCCGCTCTAGGGATAATTTCTCCCAGGCCACTGGCTAATTGAGGATGCCTCGTTAGGCTGGGAGGTGGCTGTGGGTGGTTTCATTGACTCTGGAATGGCAGCAGAGCACACACAGCCCCTTGCTGCTGGCCCCCTTGGGCAGCTCCAGCACCCACCCTGCCCCACCAGCCTGGAGAGGTGAAGGTGCTCCTAAATCCCATCTGGAGACAAATCCCTGCCATGGGGAATTAACTCTTCAGCTCCGTGTTTTGGCAGCTTTTAGGAGAGTTGTCCCCAAGCTGTGTTTATTGTTGTCCATCAGTTATGCTTATCAAAAATGAACTTAATAATTTGCTGAGCACCAAGATGGGACCAAACTCTCATTTTTTTGGGTTTTTTTGGAGAGGCTCAATTTACCAGAAGGAATAAGGAGCATTGAGTTGGAGATTTAGTTGTTTTGAAGGATTTCATTTTGTCCTTCCTTTGGAGCAAGGTGAGTCTTGGAATGCAGTTGGCTGCAGGATGGGATTTGGCTCCTGCTTTGCCGTGGTTACAGCTCCATCCTTGGATGCTGAATTATAGCATTGGGTTAGAAAATTAAGTTCCTAGGGCTGAGGCACCCCAAATTATCCCAAATGGAAGAGCAAATGGGTGTGCAGCAAACCTTCAGAGGAGCCAGCCCATCCTTGCAGTGAAAGTGGATTTTTGGGGCGCTCGTCCGTAATAATTTAGAAAAGAAATAAATAATGAAGGTCACCTGAATGGAGCTCCAGTAAATGCAGCTCATCTGGAGTGGATAATAAAAATAATATACAGCTCCTGACTCGCTGCTGGATGGGAGGAGAAGCCCCTTTGCCAGGATCCTGCTGCTGGCACGACCCTCATCCCGCTCAGAAATCCCCAAAAGCAGCTCCCGGCACAAATAACCTTCCCAGTGCACCGAGAGCCTCTTCTTTATGGGTGAGGGAAAGTGCTTAAAATGCTTAGAGGGAATAAACAGCTTTTAATGAAGTTACATTGCCACATAATGGGTATCATAAAATTGCCTTCATAGTACAGGGTCCCAGGATGGCTTTTATTATCGACTGAGCAGGAATCCTGTCTGTAAAGCTCCGGCAGCTGCAGAGAGGAGAATGCAAAGTCTTCTTAAATTACCTGATTGAAATAACCGGCAAATATTCTGCTTTGCTGCTTTGTTGAAGGCAAAGCTGCCTTTGGGGTGGTCTGTCAGACCTGGTTTGCAGCTTCTGAAGAACACAGGAGTTTCATTGCAGCAAAACAGATGTTCATCTTGTTTCTCTATCGGCTGTTTGATGAGAGATTTATTGCTCTTCTGCTGGGCTGGAGCTCCTCTGCTGTGGAGTCTATTAGGCAGCCCAGGAGCTGGCGGGGAGCCAGGGAAGCCGCGTTTTGATGAAACCCATGAAAAAGCCTCGGCTTGGAAGGCGCCAGTAATAATGCATCGGCTAGACTTGGATCGGGCGATTGATTGCCGTGATTTGATTTATTGATCAATACCCTCAAATTTGGCGTCTGAGAAGCTGAACTAATCTTTAACTGCTGTGAACATCTCTGCCTGGTGGAGAATTAGAGCTGATAAGGAATGTATGAAAGGAATCTGAGCTTATCTTAATCACACAGTGCCCCGGCGCTGCCTGCGCCGAGCGGGAGGGGATGTGTGCAGAACACAATCACCAGGCAGAACAGAGCAGATCTATAAATTGATGGAATTCAAAGCCTCCAGCATCGATTACCATTATAACAAACAGTGGTGCGCTGAATGTCTGATTATTTTTAGACAAAGATTCTGTGCTCTCAGCAGCAATTTTGCTGATGCTGTCACTGTGTCAGATGTCTGTTGTTGATTGCAATTAGATGCGATACAAAAAAAAAAGAAAAATTTAAAACTATCTCTGCCTATAGTTTTATTTCCACTTATTAAATCTCCTCCTTTGTTTGCCTCCTCCTAATGTCTGCAGCTGGATGAAATATTGCATTACCAGAAGAGATCTCGTATATTCAGTTGGGTATAATCACTTTACAGATCATTGGATTATATCTGATATGGTTCAGATAATCCTGGGGAAATGTGGGACATTTACTCTGCCTTGGTTAAATAAATGCGCCCTGGTTTAGGGTTTTCAATGTGAATCTGCATAACATTTGGGTTTCTGAAACAGGGTCTGCAGCCCTCCCAATGATCCAATTCTATTAAAGCACTAATCAATTCCCTGTGACGTCAGTCTGCTTTCCTGCCTGTCCAACGTGGATTTATCCTGTCCTTTTAAAATGGCTTTTGGAGCTGCCACAGCACAGGCTTTAATGGTTTGAGGAATGGTCACTACCAGCAGTGGTGATGGGGAGTGGGCAGTGGGGAGCAGGGCACATCAGGTGCCACAGTTTGGTGTTCCAGGGTTCTCTGTGCCAGGATCAGGAGCATCCATTGGTTTGGTGCTTTCCAGTTTCCCTCCAGTCCTGGTGTGTGGCTGAGTGGCCACATTTGGGAGTGATCAATGTCGTGGGAATGTCTCTACAGGGAAATGTGGCTGGGGAAGGGCAGTTTCCAAATGGCTCTTCCCAATGGGAAAAGCTCTTGGGGAACCCTTATGAACTGCAGATGGGGTCTGTGAGTCCATACAGGCATCAGGACCGGGAGTTCCCTGGGGAGCCCTGTTGGACCAGGCTGGGTTTGTCCTGCTGGGTGCTGGGCTCTCTCCCTGCACCCCACACTCAATGCTGGTGCAAAATAATTGGAGAATCCCACATTTCAACCCCAGGCAGGAGCCGTGGGCTTTGGCATGTGGCTGCCCAGTGGCCGTGGCCCTGACTCTGACCTGGTGGCCAGAGGAGCAGAAGGTCTCCTCTTGAACGTGACCTCATCTTGCGCAGCCACGCGCGGCTCCGGGGCTTGATGGAAAAATGCAGCGCGGCGGCGGAGGAGTTATGGGCTGCTGGCAGCTGGTGTTTTCTTTCTTTGGGAAATCTAATATATTGATTAGCTTTCTTCAGAACAGCATCAATAAAGTGTATAATGGCATGGCTGGTGCCTGCGGCGTCTCCTCCCCTGGTCTGAGCCCCCCTGGAGCCGGGAAGGACCTTGGCTGCTCCGTGCCAGGCTCCGCGTCCCGTCGGCTGCTCCTCCCTTTCCTGGCATCCACGGGCCCTGCTCTGCCTGGAGGACATGCTGGGCTGGACACCCTGATCCTCTGCAGGGAGCTTGTCCTGGGCAGCCTTCCTCCACCTCCTCCTCCTTCCATCCTGTGTCTCTGTGTTGCCTCTGCCTCTGGCAGCTTTGGCTCAATCAGCTCCGGCATGGAGACGCTTGGCCAAACCCTGGCAAATATCTCCAGGGTCTGGATACACCATGGGGGACAGTTGGCATGTGCCTGTCCTGATCATCCCCAGGCAGTGAATGTCACCAGTGGAGCCACCATCACCCAAGAAGGGTTGTGTGACTGGTGCTTTTGGGGAACAGTGGGTGTCAGGGGAGCCCATTGCATCCAGGAGCACACGGATGCTCTGCCTGTGCCATCATGTCCTCTTCCCATCTGTATCCTGGCCCATGGATGGCAGCTCCAGCCCTGTGGTCATGGCTGGGGAAGATGGAAGGACCCATTAAAGTGCCTGAGAGAGTTTAGAGGTTGGTTTATTGTTGTTTATGCGGTTGTTTTTCTTTAAGCTGATTGATTGCAATAATGAATGGGGCCCAGAAATCAGCCGGAGCGGCGGCTCGAGGCCACCGCTGGATTTAAAGTCCTGGTTGGCTTCAAACCCTCTCCACTATTTTAGCTTTCACTGGTAAAATACACAGAAAACCAGCAGGATCTTATTTAGGGCCCTCCCAAGCCCAGATCCACCCTGGGATGCCAGTGCTGGAAGGAGCTGGTGCTTGCCAAGAGCTGTTTTATGAACTGTTGGCTTCTTTATTGTTCCATGGTTCGCTGGAGAGCTAATCCATCTGGAGCCACAGCCCATTCCACCACACAGTTCCTTGGCATCATGAGCCAGGTAAAGGCATTACCTTCATCCAGGATTGATCCCACTTATGGATGCTTTTATTTTATTTTCAAGTCTGATCCACTTGTGAAGGGATGGAGGAACATCCCAGTCCCCCAGTGCCCCGGGGTGGAGGTGTCCAGGCTGCATCCCACCAGCCAGGAGCCTGGAAGGGTTTTCTCTGCTTCCCAAGCATCTTGCAATGAGCTCATTTCAAAGAGAGATTTTCAGAGCAAATTGACAGCTGATGACTATGGGAAGATGTTTTCCAAAGGAGAAACAATTTACGATAATTAGAAATTTATAAAATGTCTTTAAACATGGTGGTAATGGGGATAAGAAAACACTTGCTGCAGTGTAATCAGTTATTAGCAGCTGATCATTTATCTCGATGGATAGTTGCTGCTGGTACAGGAGACACGTGATAAAAGGACTCTTGATTAACTAATTTGAATATCTTTTGAGAACAAATTCTGAGTTCTCTTTTTTCTCCATTGTAACGGATCCGTACATCTGCGAGATAAACACGGGATGAATATGGAAATGAATATTATTGTGGGAGTGTAGCCCTCGAACGCCGCTGCCGCCGTCCCAGCCCTGGCCCTGGGAAGCTGCCTGGGGTGGATCTAATAGGGAAGGGGCCTTAAAGAGCTGGGAGGAGCTGAGGCTGTGGGATGCAGGAGAAGCCTGGTGGGGGATTTACCAGGATGTGGGGTTTGGAGGGGCAGGACCAGGCTGGGCCCTTCCATCAGCCCCTCTTTGGCCTCTGGAAGGAGCAGGATGGCAAAACTCTGGAGTTGCCTGTGAGCACTAGTAAAACACCAGAGCGTGTGATAGCATCCCTTGATAGATGGGTTTTTTAAACACACAGGCTGTTCCTGCCTCCCCGGGAATGGGAATCTGATGCAGGTCTCAAAGCTCTGCCCTCTGCGAGATCCCATTACAGCTCCTCTGATAATGCTCTGTAAACCCCAATTCCATTTTAGATGCTGAAACCTCACTCTCAGCATCTGTGCCCTGGACCACTGGTGGCCCTGGGATGGACGCTGGGGTGACCAGTGGCACCAGCGGGGACCAATCCCTGCTCCCTCTGCTGCTGTGCCGTTTGCTGTGTGCCCACGGGTGCCAGGGGTTAAAGATGTGGCTGGAGCAGTTGGGAAAGCACAACAAGCTTGTATTCCTCTTTTCTGGCACAGCAGGCAAAGGGAGGAGGTGGCTGCTGGTGGGGGTTCAGGGGGATCTGCTCCCAGTCCCTCTTGGTTTCCCTGGCAGCTCCCAGCCCTCCATGCCCTCGCCGCGTTCCGGAGCGGCTCCTGCTGCCTGTGAGTTATTCATTGTCCTCAGCCACTAATGGACTCCATTCAACTGCTTCTCCCTCGTCCCCCCCCGCGGTGTGATTCATGTAGTGGCTGGAAGCAGATTCCTTTTGGCAGTGAGAGTCCCAGATATTTTATATTTACGCATCATTTTCTTCCCGGGATCTCAATTTTTCCCTTCTCTCCCCTTTCTCCTTTCAGCTCCATCCATGCTCAGATGGGGACGTGGCTCTGGCTCCATCACCCACCATCCCCTCCCCACATGCTGCTGAGGATGGGGGGTGCTGGATTCATCCTTTCCTGCAGGAATGGGAAGGGGATGCTCGGAGGTGTTGGCACTGCTCCTTCTCAGCTGTATTTACTGCAGCAAGGAGCAAAGTCCACGTAGCTGTGGATGCAGTTTACAGGTAATTAAACTCAGCTTGGTGGGGATTTAAACATTAATATTTATGTTAAAGTTTTTAATAAAATATAGGG
>NW_005054362.1:3377394-3378956 GCF_000277835.1 Geospiza fortis
GGTATTGATTCCTATAGGCTTTTTATTTTTTCTTTCCTCTGGCTTCATTGTCACAGGGAATGTGTTGATGTGTTGGTGAGCATGAAATTAGAGTGTCCTGTGCTGGCACGGGGTCTGCAGATGGGGACAGATGTGATTCCAGAAGGACAAACCAGGAATGATTTAGGAAAATGCATTTGGGATTGATCTATATGGTGAGGCTGTTCCTGCCCCAGCCTTCCTGGGCATCCTCTGTGGTAGGCACAGCCTTGGGGACAACATCCATTTCTTAGGAATGGCACTGAGCCTCCAAGGTTTTCTTGTCTGCTTCTGCATCCTGCGTGTTGCTCTCTGTCGTGGCTGGCTCAGGACACAACCCCTTTGGCCACCCCACTGTCTGTGTGTCTGGGCTCATTCCAGCACCATTCCCATTCCCACTGTAGCCTTGGGGGGTCCCTGAGATCCCCCAGTCCTGTGGTGCCACCGTGGTCATCCAACCCCTCCGCAGCCGTTCCTGCGCCGCACCAGAGGCCGTTAAAAAGATGCTGACGGCCGTTTTTCACTCCCTGCTTCTCTGTATACACACAGGACCCGGCTTTATCTGCTTTCTTGCCAATATTTTTTTATATAACAGTGAAATATTTATATTGTCCAATAAAAGGCAGTAACTTGCAATCTCACAGAAATTCATCGGAGACCGGGAGCTTCGTTGCCTGAATTTTCCACCCGGCAGTGACCCCTGGTAATTGGCTCCATACATCTTTGGCATCAGGGATTTACATAGAGGGAAGGGGGTGATGGATGGCCGGGGTCACCCTCCTGCCCTGTGGCCTGGCTGGCAGGGGAGGCTGCTGGCCCCCTGTGCCCAGTGTCCTGCCCCACATCCCATCACGGCACAGCCAGGTGGGTTTGGTGATGCTGGGGAGGAAAGAGCCAAATCCCTCGTGATTCAGGGTGATTCAGGCGGCCACAGCTTAAATCCTCACAGTGCTGGGGTGCCAGGCTGGTTTCATGGGAGTTTTGAGGTTTTGCTGGAACATGAAAATGGAGCAAACTGCAAGACCTGCAGGCCAGGACCAGCTGCTGATAAAGAGGGAGGCGGCTCCTTCCATCACAAACCAAATTTACCCCAAAAATGCCCATTTTGGGAGCAGGATGGGATTGAATCACCAGCAGCCAGAGCCTGGGGCACAGCTGAGCCTCAGGCAGGCACCTCCTGCCCTGGGCCAGCAGCACCTCAGCCCCCAATTTATCAAAAAGCAATTAATGGCCACCCCCCCGCCCAGGTTTTTATGGTGTCTGTCTCTTCCCCCCGACTGCAGGGCAGTAATTAGAGTCTGTCTAATGAGGTTTCCATAGTGGGAATACGTCCTCTTGCCATATCTCCCCACCAGACAAAGCTTTTGCCACAGTTTATGGTGCCAACCTAAATTTTTTCCGGCTGTTTTCACCCTGGTACAAGCTGGATAAGGACCAGGACATCCCCTGGGCTGTGGAATTTACCAGGCAGCACCCAAACCATCTCCTCCCACCGCATCCACCCCATCATTTTTTTATTCAATTTTATTTTTTTTTTTCCCTAC
>NW_005054362.1:3378966-3385075 GCF_000277835.1 Geospiza fortis
CCAAAATTAAAAAGCCATCTATATCTTAAAAACCTTATTTATGAACACTTAAGCGTAAGTAAGTCATCTTTGGACGGCTTCCCTCCCTGCTGATGGATGGAATCTGGCACCGAGGTGGACCGGGAGGGAAATCTGGCAATACAATATGCTGTGCTTGACTATTTTGACACTCGGAGTGCGATGTTTTTTTTACAGTTACTGATGAGCTTATGGCACTGCTCCTTTTGGAGAAGCGAGGAGGAGGCTGGGGCTGAGAATATTGATTAGCAAGCTCCTGATTATCTCAACAGCCCTCTCGGCTTGCCTTTTCTTTTGCGGGGAATACAGAATTCCTTCAATTATTCATGTGAATACCCCCTTGTCGATACTGCCAGCGCGACACCGAGCAAAACTGGTCCGGGGGAATTGTATTCCTCAAATTCAAACTCCAGCCCTCCTAAACCCCCTTTATTTTATTTTATTTTATTTCCCCCCCACACACACACACTATTTTTCTTGTTGTTTTTGTCCACCTTTTGTTTTTGTTTTGTTCCAGAAGGAGCTTCATGGTGCTGGCAGGGTGGTGGGGGGAAAGCGCAGAGTCTCATAAACATTTAATTGAACTCAGTTGGGAATTTAGGAAAAAAATGTACCTGAGGTTCAGGAGATCTGCTGTTAGGGAATTAACTCGGCAGGACAGAGGATTTTCCTCCCCAGCAATGAGATTTTTGGGAGCTGTAGATGTGAGTGACTAACAAAAGGGGAGTTAACTGGCCACAAAGGCAAATTTTAGCCCCTAACCTTGAGGTTTGGGGATTTCTGGCTCTTGCCACCTCTGGTAGCCCTGTTGGGTGGGCAGAGCTGTAGGAAAGGGGCTCCTTGGTGGGGTGCAGCATCCTGCTGGATGCAGTATCCACCTGGATGCATCCCAGCAGCGCGGGAGGGAATTTTGGGTTTCGAGGCGTTTATAAAAAGCAAACGTTGAGCGCCTGGCGCGGAGCTGCTGGCACCCAGCTCGCAGCCCAGATGGGGGGAGATGGGTTGTTTGTTAGAAAAAAATGAATTAAAAAAAAGATGAGAAAGGGTGGCAAGGGGGAAGAAAAAAAAGAGCAACTCTAAAATAGCTTTTCTTGGAGGCTGTGTGGGGAGGGGTGTTTCTACCAGCCTGGCTGGGTGGGAGGGAAAACTGGCAGCGCTATGGGGAATGCTCAGAGGAGAGCTGGGCAGCAGGGGCAGGACCTGCCCTCGCCACCCACGGTCCTGGGCATGATCCCAGGCCCTTCCCAGCCTGTTGGCTCTTGGGGGGTTGAAATGGGGAGAGCTTTAGGAGGGACAGACTGGACAGAGCTTCCAGGCAGGGCAAGGAGCCCCCAGTGCTGGGAAGTGTCAGAAGGGGCCAAGATATCTCTGGGAGGTGCCAGGGTGCGGCCTGGAGATGCCAGGTGTGGATTGGAGATGCCAGGGTGTGGTTTGGAGATGCCATGACGTTTTCAGGGGTTGCCAAAGCATGACCAGGAAGCGCAGTGACATAGCCAGGAGGTGCCATGGCTGGGAAATGCTCAGTGTAACTGGGAAATGCCGTGGTGTGCCCAGGAGGGGCTGTGGCACATCCAGGATCCCAGGATGAGGTTGCAGTGGGGGATCTGAGGAGGAACCGAGCCACTGGGGTGGGACAACATGGTCCCAGCCCACCATGCTGCCAGGGGAGGCTTCTCCATCCTGCCCCAGGTGCTCCACACCCACGTGAGCCTTGGCTTTGGTCCCTGATGCTGGTGAGAGTCTCGTGGCACTTCAGGACACCTCTTTTCTCCCTGGCAATTCAGTGTTTTCTTCAGGGGCTGCTTCCCCTGCTCCTCTAATGTGCCTGGATGGAAACCCCTGGAGAGCTGCCGGTGTTCCGAGCTCGCCAGCAGCGACACATTAGGATCTGTCATCTGCTGAGCATTACCTGGTTTTAAATCTGTCTCTTCGGAGCTACGGAACTGCATAGGAAAATATTAAAGTAAACAATAAGTGGATTTACACAAATGTGGCTGATTTCCATATTTTTCATCACTTCATTTTATTACTGGGTTTACTGATATGCTCATTTATTTATAGAGCAATCCAGTATTGATTCATTCCGATGCACTGTGCATAAACACATAAAAGAGAGTGATAACAATAGGAATACATTTTCAGTCTTTTAAATACTGCATTTTTTCCAATAGTCCTCATTAGATCCGCTCCAGGAATATGAGCAATGTCCTTCGGGAAGCCCAGCCGGCCCCTCCGCCCAAGTGGCTCCAGATTTATGGGGGTGTCAGGGAGAACAGGATGCAATTCCCAGCTCAGCAGCAGCTGCTTCCCCAGCTCTGCCACCTCCCTCCCGCCAGGGAGTTTTTCCACGGGAGGTTTTGGGGGGTTTTAGCCCAAAAAGTGGATTCTGCTGCCTTGAGGTTGGGTTTCTGTGCTGCTTTGGTGCCAGGCGGTGCAGGGTGGGCACAAGTGAGGTGCTGCTGCTCCTGGAGCCAGGTTAAAGGGGGCTCAGGACTCTGTTCTTCCACTTTTTCCCTTTCCCCCCTCTTTTCCCTTCCCTCTTTTCCCTTCCCTTTTCTCCCTTCCCTTTTTCCCCTATCATTTTCCCCCTTCCCTTTAATCCTTCTGTGTTTTCCTTTTCTTTTCAAATATTTTTCCTTTTTCCTCCTTTTCATCTTTTTCTTATCTTCTCTCTTTTCTCTCTTTATGCTTTTTTCCTCTTTTCTGTTTCTTCTCTCTTTTTCTTTTCCCCCCTTTTTTCCCCTATTTGTTTCTTTGTTTCCTCTCTTTTCCCTTTTCCTGCATTTACCTTTTTCTCTCTTTCCCCTCTTTTTTCCCTTCCCCCTTCTTTTTTCCTCTTTTCTTCCTTTTTCCTCTTTTTCCCTCTTTTTTCCTCATTTAATTTTGAAAACCTGCACCACTCCCATCCCATATATTTCCCCCTAAAACCCCACTTTTCCTCTCTCCCCATGAATATTAAGCAGGGAGAGCCGAGTGCTCCACCACCTGCATCACCCCATAAACTCAGCTTGATGAATGGCAAACATTCCCCCTTTGCTTCTTCCTCTAAATGGGAAGGAAAAAAAGGGAAAAAAGATTATTTTAAAAAATATTAACCTGGAGGGGTGTGGATGGGCTTGTTGGGCCCTTTCTCTCTCCTATTCCTGCATACATCTAAATATTTAAGCTCTTACACAATTTTTTTTCCTCGAGGAAGGAGTAGCAGGACCAGAAGAAGAAATTGTAACCACAGGGGATAAACTCAGCTTTTATTTTTTCCCCCCTCTTCAACTAAAGGGCAGCTCCTTTCTCTCCCCAAAAGCAGTTTAATGGCAACAGCTTGAGAGGGACAAAGTTTGAATATCCTTGTGCCGGAGAAAAGAGCAGAGCGAAAGCCCTGCTAATTACAAAAGTTGCTTTATGAAAGATAATTCAAAGCAATAATTTAGCAAACATAATCAAGTAGCGCAGATGGGGATTTTGATGAATAGTTTGCAACATGCAATTAGCAGCTCTTGCAGTTACATATCATTAACCCTCAGAGCACAAAAATTATTTTCTCATTATTAGATGAAAAGGTAAAATTAAGCTGACTAGACAGTAAAGGAACAAACTACAATTAATTACCTTCATTTATTACAGTCATTATTTTAAACTTATTTTTTTTTACTCTGATAGATAGATGAAAACATCTAAATTAAAAGTTTTGTTCTGCTAAGTGGGAGGTGAAACTTTGCAATCCTTGGGGTGCAGGGCCAGCCTGGCTGCATCCCAAATCTGGGGATCAGTGGGAACCCCCTCATCCCCCCCATCATCCATGCCAAGGATGCAGAGCCTGAGCATCCCTGCCTGTATCCCACACCAACCTGGCCCACTGCTGTCTGCCACACAATGTTGCTTATTTTTGCAGGAAAAAATATTTTTCCACAAGCACAACTTTCCAGGAAAATATTTTTTCGTAGAAAAAAAATTATGCGGGACTTGCAAGAAATCCTTGCTGGGAATTAACCCGCCCAGGTGGCACCTTCTCCTGGTGGTGGTCAGAAATCAGCCTGTTCCTCGCTGGGTTGGATGCTGAAAACTTTGATTTTGAGATTGGTGGTGGTGGCAGATGGTTCAGAGCTGCCAACTGTCAGCAAATGCACTAAAAAAATAAATTCAGGGAAAAAGAATGGGGAAAAAAAAAAAGAAGGAAAGAACCAGCTCGAACAGTCAGTGAAAAAACATGGATTAAGTTATGGTGGGGAGGGTGGATAAGCTTCAAACATTTTCCCTGTTGCTGGTGTGGGTGCTCAGCCCAAGAAATCCTGTGGTGCACAGGAAGGAAAGAGCTTGGGCACCTTCTCCCTGAGGCAGCAGGGTCAGGATGATGTGGGAAAAAAGAGAGGAAAAATAACCTAATGAACTGAGTATTCTCAGTCTCTGCTCTCAAGAACTTTGCCAAAACATCACTGAACTTGTCAGGCAATATTACAACCAAATTAAGAACCAGCAGCAATTTTCTCTCATTCGGGATCCCGCGCTTTAGACAGTAAATTATTAATGCATT
The DNA here is from genome assembly GCF_000277835.1 of Geospiza fortis. Taxonomy (NCBI): domain Eukaryota; kingdom Metazoa; phylum Chordata; class Aves; order Passeriformes; family Thraupidae; genus Geospiza; species Geospiza fortis. Next base: position 3,383,513 of record NW_005054362.1, read on the forward strand.
TTTTTTCCTCCGTTAAGCAGTTATTTGCAGCAGTCTTGGTGTATTTCTCATTAGAAATAACATCATCTAAAGAACTTATATTTTTTCTTCTTTCCCCCCCCCCTTTTTTTTTTTAATCTTCGAATCATGGACGTGAACAACATATTTCTGTGATGTTCCCTTTAACTAGAATTCTCAGGCTTTATTTTTATATTATTGATCTTTTTGACATGAATTGCTTTTTGGCCTTGTGAAAATCTTGGGAGCTGCTCCTGCCTTTGGAGGAATGGTGGGTGGGGGGGGATGCTGTGGGGTCTGGGTGGGTGTGATGGGTTTGGGTGGGTGTGCAGTGGGTGTATGGGGGGTGTGATGGGTCTGTGAGTGCTTGATGGGTCTGTGGATGTGTGCGAGGGGTTTGTGTGTGTCTGTGATGGGTCTGTGGGGGCGTGTGAGGAACCTGTGGGTGCACAATGGCTCTGTGTACACTTGTGGTGGATTTAAGGGGTTGTTGGGACACAGAGGCACCAAAGGACCCCAACACGTGTCTGGTTCCTCGTGGTGGTCCAGCCCCAGAGCTCTCCCAGGACAGTGGCTCCTTCCCAACCTCCCCCTCCTTGCCACCCTCTCTCTCTCTCTCCCCAACTTCTTTACACATCATAAAAAAAAAAAAACCACCCAAGAAAAACAGCGAAGCCTTGAATTAATTTTTTTTTCATCACTTTTCTTCAACATTTGGGGTCTCTGCTGCCGCTTTCTCCCCCGACAGCTGTTCCTCCACGCTGAAAAAGAGCTCATTTGTGGTTTACTGCCACCAGTATTTAGATGGAAATAACCCACTACTTATCCTGCACTTGATCTGGTGGATGCAAGAATAAACTCTCCGCAGATCCCGCGCCTCTGGAGCGGGGATGCTCAGACGCTCCGAGCGCCGGGGGAGTTTTACCATTTTGTCACTCAATTATAATAATATTTCTGCTTCCAAATGTTTAAAAAGTTGGCTTCGGAAGGTATAATCATGGCACAGAGGCCAGCCTGACAATAGTAATTAATTAGGCTATTACGCATTCTGCAGTGATAATTGCTTTGCTGGAAAGTCACCAGCCATGAAAAGGACCCGGCGCGGAAATGTAATTTATCAGACGGCGGCGATCCCGTGCCGAGCCTCACCTTGAGCCCACGGGTGCTGTGGAGGAGGAAAAAAGGGAATGAAGAATACCTGGGTGTTAAATGCACAGGCAGAGCTCGCTCAGAGCGGGCACTGAGGGCTCTGCAGGTGGGCAGTGGGTTTGTGTCACTCACAGGCATCGTGGTGATGGGGAGAATGACAGCGATGCCACCCTGAGCTGAACCGGGGCTGCTTCTCAGCTCCCCCATTTTTTGCCATTTCCTGCTCTTTGCAGCATGTTTTCAGGTGTCATCTTCTTGGGTGTGGATGCAGGGTTTGGTTCTGCATCAAGGAAGTGAGAATTTAGGTGTTTTGTTATAAGATCTTGATTTTAGGGCTGACCTGGGCTTTTCCCAGGTGTTTATTCAGCGCTGTCTGAGGAATTACAGCAGTTTCAGTGTTGGGTGAGCCATCCCTGC
>NW_005054362.1:3385099-3386808 GCF_000277835.1 Geospiza fortis
GCAGGAATCTCCCCTGGCATTTGAGTAAATTATCCCCCATCTGGAAAAGATCACTGAAAATGTTAAATATCTTTCTTTCTACTGACATTTCCTACAAGTTTAGTGGGACTGTGGAAGAGCTGAGTGGGTGTCTGCCTCACCACGTGCCAGTTGCCCACGCTGGTGCTGCCCTGGCACTGACTTGGGCTGGAATGTGCTGGAACCCGGCTCAGGGGATGCTGCAGGCTCCTTCCCACCCCACCCATGGGCGTGCTCAGACCTCCACAGGGATTGCTGAGGAGAGGGAAAGGTTCCCTTTGGAAAATGTTTTGTCTCTGAGATGTGACTTGAGGGAGGAAATGCAGTGCAAACAGCTTGGTTTGGAGCCTGGGCCAGCTCTTTGCCCCTGGCAAGGATTGGGGGTGCACAGGGACAGGCACGGGTGATGGAGAGGGGATGGAGAACATTTGGGCTGGATTTTTGCTCTGCACCCTTTGGCTGATACCAGCTCAGGGGAGATGCAGCTCTTCAGAGCAGCTGGGGCTGGTCCAGGCATCCCCATGGCCCCGTGTCTGCTCCTGCTCCACCTCCTGTGCATTCCAAAGGGTTTGGGAATGGGGAGGTCACACAGGGCTGATGCCACGAGCAGCCCTGTGTCCCCACATCCCTACAAATCCCCCACTGGCAGATTCATCAGGCATGGCTCTGTGCTGCTCCAGCACACGGGCAGTGCTGGCTCCTGGCTGCCCCCTCCCTCCTTTCCCCTCTTCACTATTATTATTTTAAAGCACCCTGAAGCCAAGCATTTTTGCAGAACGCTGAAGAAAAGCCCCCAAATTCCTCCTCTGCTGGAGCCGCGGTGCTGAGAAAGTAGGTTTGTGTACGAGCTGCTATAAAAAGCCTGGCTTATACAATTTTAACAATAGAAAAATGATCTTTGTGCTCCAGTGCCTGCGAGCTCCGGAGGAGAAGGCGGCTTGCTCAGGTGGCTGCTGGATTACAAATGAGCCGTTTGCTTTGGGTTGCAATGACAAGCCATGGCAATCTGGGCTGGAGGGGTGAGCCAGGGGCTCTGCTGGCACAGAGGAGGGGAAATGCTCCAGTGTGGGAGCTGCCACCAGACTGAGGCCCAAAGTTCAGGCTTTGTTTCATAATTAGCCCATTGGTGGCTTAAGAGCAATTTAATTGATTATTTCCCTGTCATAACAGTGTGTCTGCTGGGTGGGCACCTCTTCCTCCATCGCTGGCTGGTGTGAGTGCCCAATTTGGCTCTTTCCAGCTGGGAATGGGTCACTTCCAACCCTAATGCCTGTGCCCTCGTGTTTCTCTGCTGCCCCATCCGATCCACTCCAGGTGGGGCTGGATGTGAGGGGTAACCAAGGGGACCTGGTGGGCAGCAGCCCCTGCCCCGAGGTGTCATTGTGCCTTGAAAAATTAAAGGGAGTAAATGATTCATGCTCATAAATGTTGGATGGGAGCACACAGCAGATTATTGGGTTATTGGGATATGGCTGGCGTGAGTGTCAGCAGCACCCCGGTACCCCAGCAGCCAAGAAGCAAGGAGGCTGAGACGGCTTTCCTGAGCGTTTACAAGCAATTGCTCGAAGCTCCAGGTAAGCAGCGCGGTGGCGACCTGGCTGCCTAACGAGTCTTGTGCCGGTGCCCAGAGGAGCCAGCGAGGACCGCGGCACCGACCCTGGCACGGCTGGCCCCCTCCCTGGCACCGGCCC
>NW_005054362.1:3386928-3391459 GCF_000277835.1 Geospiza fortis
GGTGGCACCGTCCCTGGCACCGTCCCTGGCACCATCCCTGGCACCGTCCCTGGCACGGCTGGCGTCGCTGACCGCGGCTGGCGCATGGTGCTCTGGAGATCCCAGCCGAAGAGAGGAGAGGAAGCAGCTTTTGCCATCGCTGTGTTTCAGCCCCTGAGCCAAATGCATCTTGACATTAGGAAAGGAATACATTTGCTCAGCCCGTGTAGTAACACTGCGGCTATTCCCACTTGTCTGTTTGACGGTAAGTTGACCGAAACGGCCGAGCTCGCAGCACGAGCCACGGGGACATCCTTCCTCTGTCACTCTGTCCTGGGAGGGAGAAACTGAGGCACGGTTCAGCCCTGAGGTTTGTGTTGGCAGAGCTGGTCCTAGGGACAAATGAGGGGCTGGGAGCCCCCTCCTGCTGCTCCCCACTTTGGGGGATTTTGTGTGCGCCAGGCACGGAGCGTCCCCCAGCACGTCGGGGGCTGAGAGCTGCAAACGGCTGAAAACACGCGGAAAGGCTCCTGCAGGGCCACTAATTCATTTTCCAGACATTTAGGAATAACAAAATGTTTTAATGATTTCTTAGGGGAATTAGGGAGACATATTTTTGTCCTCATTAAATTTTCTCCTGTGCTACGAGAACCAAATGTCAGCTCGGTTTGCAGAACCCAGTTATCTTCCCTCCCCACCTCCCTGCGCTCACCCGCCGGCTCCTCCCGCCTGCACATGGATGCACACACACATGCACGCCCCAAAACTCCTTCCCTGTGCTCTCTGCTCTCCTCCTTCTCCTCTCTCTGCTTTCCACAGCATCTCTTGCTCCTCTCCTGCACCCCAAATCCTCCCTCCCACGGTTCATCCCTGTCTGTTCCATGTCCACATGTCTCCCGACAGGCAAACTCTTTGTGGAATACTTTCCAAGCGCCACATAAGTCCTGATTCGACATTTTTTGCTTTGAATGGCTGCTGTCAACACAAATCTCTGGCAGAGACTGTAACGGAGCCTGATTGCTCAGCAAGTATTTTGATAAGTGAGCTGGCTGTGTGTCTGTAATTACGGGAGAAAACCGTAAATCTTTTGGATATTGTTCACACAGATGTGGCGTGAAGGGAAGGGGGGGAAGCAGTAAAATGTGTTAAAAGCATAATTAATGTCATTGTTGTTGGGGATGATTTGATTTAAGGCTGACTTTGACTCGTGGAGGGATTCGTAGGGCGCTGGTGGATGTGGTTGAGCAGGTTGGGATGGGGTGGCAGAGGAGAGGCCGTGGTGATGGAGAGGTGACAACGCTATGGAGGTGCTGTGGGTGTCCCGTGGGTGCACCACGGGTGACCTGTGCTCCTCCTGGAGCCAGGCAGCAGCAGCATGGAACATGGGCTGGGTAGAATGGCCCTGGCACTGGGATTAGCTGGTGATCCCCAGGGATACAGCTGCAGCTCTGTCTGCTCAGGAGAAGGTGAGCAGCGCTCAGAACTGCCCCTGTCCCTGTTAGTGAGCATCCAAAGGAGGGCCGTGGAGAAGGGTCTGGAGGAGGAGCCATGTGAGGAGCAGCTGGGGAAAAGAGGAGACTGAGGGGAGCCTTCATCCCAAGCACAGCATCCTCAGGAGGGGCAGTGCAGGGACAGCTCCCATCTCTGTGAGCAGGGTCAGGACCCAGGGAATGACTGGAGCTGTGTCAGGGAGGTTTAGGTTGGGTATCAGGGAAAAGTTCTCCCCCAGAGGGTGCTGGGCACTGCCCAGGCTCCCCAGGGAATGGGCTCAGCCCCGAGGCTGCCAGAGCTCCGGGAACACTTGGACAACACTCTGAGGAATGCACAGGGTGGGAATGTTGGGGTGTCTGTGCAGGGCCAGGGGTTGGGCTCCTGGATCCTTGTGGTCCCTTCCAGCTCAGGATATTTTGTGGTTCTGTGATCCTGCTGCAGCGCTGCCGGGGCCACTAAAGGATGGCCAGCGACGCCAGCTAGTGGTGGCACTTATATTTGTATTTATTTATTTAATTAATGCATATAAACTGCTTATGTAGTGGGTATGGAGGGATAGATCAGCGTGCCAGGGCAGGGACACGCTGTTTCCCAGGCTGTGCCATTGGTGGGTGACCCTGCACCACGGCCACAGAGTGTGCAGTGCCCTCAGGCCCTGTTTAGGCACACGTGTCCCTCGTGTCACCCGTCTGTGCTGCTGGCCAGGGTCAGGTCTAACCTGTCCCAGTGGAAGATGTGCTCCATGGAGGAAGGGATTACACCCCAATATCTCACAGGTGGTGGCAGAGCCAGCCCCACAGCCGAGGATGGCGTTTCCCAGTGGGTGGGCAGTGTGGCATTAGCTCAGGGTAGTTATTCCAGCCAGGAATTTGGTGTCTGCACTGCCCTGGCTGTTGTAAAGGTTTGTTCTTCCCTTCCCAAAGCTCTGCTCCCACCATTTCATCCCAGGCTGGCAGCTCCAAACCGGGAACAGCACACAGAGGGCTGCAGCTCATGGGAAGGAAAATGCTGACCTGAGGAAAATCCCTGGTGCTTTATCACTCAGACCCATTTTTCCCATGTTATTTCTCATCTTGGAGGCAGGAGGAGTTGCTGGTGTGGATCAAACAGGGCCTGTCCCAGTGTTTATGTCCATGGAGGCAGCTCACAGGCTGGCACGGAGCCTCCTGCCAACACCCCCAGGGCTGGGGGGCACAGAGGGGACCCCAGCAGCCCCCGGAGTGCAGGGTTTAATTATCCATATCCTTATCTCCTCTCATGTAGTTATGGGAGTTATTAATGGCTGTGGGAGCATCCAGGCTGGCCGGGGCTGTGCTGCATCACTGCCATCCCACACCCTTGGGTGGGGAACCAGCCTGGGGGATGCTGAGCTGAGTGGGACACACCAGGAGCTGAAGGATGCCATGAGCATCTCCAGGAGGGTCCCAGCTGGAGCCAAGTCCCTGTTTCAGTGACAAAGCTGACAGCACTCAGCATCTGCCTCTGGATCCTCGTGGCCAGAATCCTGGCACAAACCTCTTATTCCATCCATTCATTTGTGATGTCCAGCAGAAAGAAGGGATAACATTCCCTGTGGAGGATGCTCCAGGGGATTTTGCTCTGGCAGTCACTAATCCTGGGAGGATGCTGTGGGGTGTGATGGTGTGGGATGGCAGGGCAGCAGTGGAGCAGACAGACCACCCCCAAATCCCATTTGGAGAAGTACAGCCTTGGCATTTCTTGTTTGCAAGGAGCGTCCACGTGGGCATGGACCAAATCTTACATCTTCTGGGCAGGTTCACCCCAAAGTTGTCTGGTGCTGTGTTTGACCCCCAAATCCCATGACATGGCCTCCTTCATCCCGCTTCCATCTCAGCCAGGGGCTTGCCAAGCAGCAGAGCTGCTCTGGGTCCCGTTCTGAGTGGAGGCAGCCAGTTGTTGGAATTTTTTTCCACCACCCACCGTTATTATCTTTCACCCTTGGATGCCTGCCACGTGCCGTACGGTAGCATGCCCAACTCCATCCCACTTCCCTGTTTGCCTAACTTTTTGACCCTGGAGAATTCAAATCTATTTTCTTTCCTTTTCTTTTCCATGAAAAAAACCCCAACAAAAAAAAAAAATCCCTCAAACCTACATTAACCTGGCTCAATAGGAGGCATTTTCTTGAACTTATTAAAAAATCCAGACTTGTAAATTAATTTGTTCATGTTGTACAATGGCAGTGCAGATGGACTCATTAGCATGCACACAACAAATAATTATAGATGAATTTTTAGCTGGCCTGCTTAATGGGCTTGCTGGGTTAATTATGTCAATGTATAATTACATCAGCCCTGGGAGACATAATGGCACACCCCGCTGAGCAGACACCAGCTAATGATGGTGTAATGCTGACAGAGGGAAGACGGACGGCTCCGGATGCACCTGCTTACCTCGGCACAAACCTCCATTGTCTGTGCCCAGACCAGCCCTGCAGGAGCCACCGTGCCCGGGGAGGTGATGTCCCCACGCCCCCAGCCCATCCCTCCCTGCCCCGGGGCTGGCAGGGAAAGGCAGGGATGTTCCTGTGGTACCTGGAATGGCAGGATGGCTGCTAGAAAAGCAGGACATGGCATGTCCCCACATTTCCTAGAAAAGCAGGACTTGGTGTGTCCCCATGACTCCTAGAAAGGCAGGACTTGGGGGGTGTCCCCATGGCACCTGGAATGGCAGGATGTCCCCATGGCTCCTAGAAAAGCAGGACCTGACATGTTCCCATGACTCCTAGAAAGGCAGGACTCAGGGCATGTCCCCATGGCATTTAGAATAGCGGGATGTCCCATGGCTGCTGGAAAAGCAGGACTTGGCTTGTCCCCATGGCACCTGGAATGGCAGAATTCAGGATATCCCCATGGCTCCTGGAAAGGCAGGACCTGGTGTGTCCCCATGGCTTTGGGAAAGGCAGAACCTGGTGTGTCCCCATGGCTTTGGGAAAGGCAGGACCCGGGGTGTCCCCACGGCACGGGGAGGTGGGAGAGGGCCTCTGGGGGGCCATCCCTGCTGCTCACCGCCCATCCCACCTCCCGCAGACCCCGCTCCT
>NW_005054362.1:3391625-3395577 GCF_000277835.1 Geospiza fortis
CCCGGCCCCGACGGCAAAGCGCCCGGCACAGAGACCCCGCTGCACAGAAATGAGGCAGACAAGCAAAAGTACGTGAGAGCCGCCAGTGGGGTGGTTTTGTGAGGACGCGGGGCTCTGTCCCCGCTCCTGCACGGGGGTGTCTGTCCATCCATCCCCCTTCTCCTTCCCTTTGCTGTCCGGTTGGGAGCGGTCACATCACGCTCAGAAACCCAACACCAGACTCTCCCAGTGTCCGTCTGTCCGTCTGTCTGTCCATCCCCATCCCAGATGGTTTTGGGGAAGCAGCAAGCACAGGCGCAGCCGGGACAGGTCCCTCTGTTGTCCCCTTCCGTGGAATACCAGGCTTTGCTTGGACTGGTGGGTTGAATCCAGGTCGCTGTGTGAACCTCATGAGATGACCTTTTAATTCGGAGGCTCTGGTGCCTTCATTGTTATTCCTTAACACGCTGCACCGGGGAAACAAATGAAGAATCTTTAAACCCTAAATTGCAGATCTCTGCGAGTAAGTTCCTGGCAAGTGCAGGCTATAAATAATGCGGAATAACTTTCCCCTGATTGCTTCCCCCTCCTCCAGTTGATTACAGGTGGGGGTAGGCTGTCATGCCCCCCTCAGAGGGGTTTCAACCTCAGGGATCAAGGACCATTTTCAACCCAAAGTGAATTTTTTTACACTTGGGGCAATAAACGTTGAACATGTTACCCCTTAACACTGAAGGGTAACACAGCTTGGACACATCCTGGTATCCACTGGTGGGAGTTTCCTGGCTTCAGTGAGTGATGGGGTAGAGGAGGGGGCTCTGTGAGGGGTCTCTGTGTGATTTTGGGGGGCTGTGGGGTTGGCGGTGCCCCCGGTCCATCCCTGGTGCCCGTCTCTCGCAGGGGCCTGCAGGAAGCTCAGGTCACCTTGGCCGCTCGGCTGGGGGAGGCAGAGGAGAAGATCAAAGTGCTCCACGCAGGTAGTGGGGCCGGGACAGGGGCTGCTGACCACACAGGGCCAAGCCCCCGTCCCACAGCTCACCCTCCTCTTCCTCTTGCCAGCGCTGAAGGCCACGCAGACGGAGCTGCTGGAGCTGCGCTGTAAATACGACGAGGAAGCGGCGTCCAAGTAAGTTCCCAGCAGGGCTGGGTTGTGCTCAGAGCTGAGCTGAGCCACTTTTGGCAGCGCTGGGACATGTCCATGGTGCTGCTTGAGGAGCTGAGATACTTCAAGCCCCTGCAGGAACATCCTGAGTTGTGGTGTCACCGAAACTGAGGGAAAACCACAAACTCTCCAACATCTTTTGAATGTTGGAGAACCAAGGCATTGCTTTATTCTGGCTGGGATGTGCAACAGAAATAGTTTCATCCACTCATGCCCGGGTTGCGCAGTGAAAATCATTCAATCACACCTGGTTTTGTACCAGACCTTTCATGTACTTGTACATAAAAACCCCACAGAAAGTCACATTCATTGGTCTCAAATGGCACAATCCTTAGTATTCCATCTCCTACTGGTTATTAATCCCTTCACCTACGATGCTAATTGGGTCCTCATCCTTGGGTTCTCTTATCGATCTTTTCCCAGACCAAGTGTGTCCGACCCACCAGGGGGGAAATGTTTGTTAACGTTCACTTATCTCCTGTTTATCTCCTGGCTATCCCCAGTTCTTCCCCGGGAGTCTTTTGAGGAGAAACTTCAGTTCTCCTCCCCCTGGGCAAAGGCAAACAAGCCCCTGATTAAAGTTGCAAAAAAATTTTGAAAGTTGTATAATTTCCACAGCCTGATCCTTATCCCTCAGCCTCCTGCCCATGTTCTGGGCCGTGTCTGTGCCCCCACACCCTCTGACACCTCTTGTTTTCTGTCACAGGGCAGATGAAGTGGCCATGATCATGACCAACCTTGAAAAAGCCAACCAGGTGAGCCAGGAGCTGACTTGGCAGGGGCTGGGGGGTTGGCCCTGCAGAGCCCAGGGTGCTGCATGCACCCCAAGCATCTGTGTGGCCTGGATGTCTGTCCCCAAAACTCATAAGGGGTTGACAGGCACCAGGATTGGGAATCCCTACAGAGGTGAGCTCAGGTTTCCTCCCCCTGGTGGGACCCCATGCCCCATGTATGGGGTCAAGGGTGTATTTGGGATTCTGCCAGGCTCCATTTGGCTGCTGGAGCTGGAACTTGTCACCTCCAGCCTCTCACGGGTGTTTTAGGAGCCCACACTGTTCCTGTGTTAGATTCCAGTGTAATCTCTCTTGGTCTTATCCACTCCTCTTAATTAGGTTTTTTTTAATTCTGAACATGTAGGTACAAATAAATGCATGTGGTTAAAAAAAGAAGTCTAAAGAACAATTTGTGTGAATAAAACCATCCTTTTGGGTGGAAAAAAAAAATATGTGCTGGAGATGGTCTGCAGCCAGTGCTGAAGGATTGGGATCAGGAACTGTGCTAGGACATGGGGACCTTAAATACCTGTGGGGAACTTAAATATCTGGGCTGGGCTGAGGATGCTGGAGGTGGGAGTGCTTGGGAGAGGCACAGACTGGGGCAGACCCTGGACCCTGTGTGGGGTGGGATGAGCTGCAGTGCCTGGTGTGATTCCTGCTCTGCTCTGTTCTCTTGCAGCGGGCGGAGGCGGCGCAGAGGGAAGTGGAGAGTTTGCGGGAGCAGCTGGCGGCCGTCAACAGCTCCCTGCGCCTGGCCTGCTGCTCCCCGACGGGCACCACGGGGGTGAGGGCATCCCTGGGGCCAGGAGCACCCCTCAGGCCAGGGACAGCCCTGGCAGGAGCCCCCCTTGGGGCCAGGAGCATCCTTTGGGGCCGGGAGCATCCCCTGCAGCTGGCAGCATCTGTCACAGCCAGGAGCATCCCACTGCACTTGGGAGCACCCCGCTGATGCAGGAGCACCTTTTTGTGTTTGGGAGCAAGCCCAAAATGCCTGAGGAGTGTTTCCACCCTGAGGTGGTGGCACTGGTTTTGCCCTTCAGCCTCCCGCAGAGAAGGGGACATGCACCCCCACAGCACTGAAATGCACCTGTGAGACCTTTAAGGGCAGAAGGAAGGTCTGTCCCTCCCCAGGGCTCTGTCACCAGTGTCCCCAGTGCACTAAACTGAGCCCTGCTTCCTGTGGGGACATGTCCAATGGGGAGGGTGGCCCTTGTCCCCACCTTGGGTGGCCGGGAGCTGACAGTGTCCCCTCTCCCAGCAGGACAAAGTGAACTATTCCATGTGCTCAGGGTCGAGGCTGGAGGCAGCTCTGGCTGCCAAGGACCGGGAGATCCTGCGGCTCCTGAAGGACGTGCAGCACCTCCAGAGCTCTCTGCAGGAACTGGAGGAGTCCTCTGCCACCCAGATCGCCGAGCTGGAGGGACAGCTGGCCGCCAAGAACGAGGCCATCGAGGTGCGCGCGCGGGGGCTTGGGGCATGCCAGGGGTGGGGCACACGGGTCCGGCTGTGCTGTGTGGCCACCAGGAGCTGGCTGCAAGGAGTCCCCTCCTCTGCTCCACAGAAGCTGGAGGAGAAGCTGCAGGCACAGGCTGACTACGAGGAGATCAAAACCGAGCTGAGGTATGGCTTGACCGGCGCCCATCCTGCCCCAGGCAAGTGCCGTGGCGCGTCCCGAGGCGCTGGCCGGGCTGTGCCAGCCCTGCCCACGGTGCCTCCGCCGCCTGTCCCCATCTTGCCTTGGCTCCTTGCAGAGCATCTCGAAGGCGGAGGAGGCCCTGCTGCTGGGCAAGGAGGCTTTCTACCCCTCCCAGAAGCACCTGCTGGAGAAGCCCAGCCTGCTGGCCAGCACTGGTAGGGACCTTAGATTCTGTGGCATCCTGCTGGGAATATCCCTGGGAATGTGGGTGGCCTGACTGCGGTGGGGTGGGATGTTGCCTGGGGAAACTGAGGCAGGAGCTGTTTGGCTGCAGGGCTGTGCCTGAGCCGTGGCCAGGGGGACTCTAGTGTGTCTCTCTCTGTGTCCTTCATCTCTAGA
>NW_005054362.1:3395864-3398055 GCF_000277835.1 Geospiza fortis
CCAGCGAGGAGGAGCAGCTGGACACGGCCGAAATCGCCTTCCAGGTGAAGGAGCAGCTGCTGAAGCACAACATTGGGCAGAGGGTCTTCGGGCACTACGTGCTGGGGCTGTCACAGGGCTCTGTCAGCGAGATCCTGGCGCGGCCCAAGCCCTGGCACAAGCTGACGGTGAAGGGCAAGGAGCCGTTCATCAAGATGAAGCAGTTCCTGTCCGACGAGCAGAACGTGCTGGCCCTGAGGACTATCCAGGTGCGCCAGAGAGGTGAGTGGTTGGGGTGGCCCTGGCCAACGGGTCCTTGTTCCCTCCCAGTGCACCCCAGTTCACCCTGGGGTGCCCGTTGCCGTGGCAGGGGGGCTCACCAGACCCTGATGTGCTGGGATGCTGGTCCCACCAGTGGCACCCCGGGATTTCCCTGCTGGGATGGAGCTGGCTGCCGGGTGGGATGAGCTCTGGCAAACGGCAGCAATTAACAACAACCCATGGCTGTGGAGCTGCATCCCCGGGCGTGCTTTACTCATTTATTCTGACAAGTGCCATTTAATTATTCATTAGGCTGTTCTGTGCCGTATGAATCAATGTGCTTGGGAATATTTCATTAAAATAATGAAGTTTTAGTGCTGCGGAACTTTGGCACGGTGTTGGCACTGTCATGGAATGGTGACTCCCATCTCTGGGCACAGTGGCTGCTGGCCACATCTCAGCAGTGGCAGCTGGTCACTCGAGTCCCCGTGGTGGCACCAGGACTGGACAATGCACACCCATGGTCCGTGCACTTGCTGGCTTCAGCCTGGAGGGCTCTGGTTTATCCCCTGGATCTGATCCATCATTAACGCTTCTCTTGCACAGCCAGGAGGGCACAGTGCCAGGGCTGGGGACATGGTCTCTGTGCCCGTGTCTCTGCTCCTGGTGGGGAGAGGGTGCCCTTGGTTGGGATGAGCAAGGTGGTGGGAGATGCTGTGCCAGAGGCAGGAGCTGGCAGCCAGGGCTACCAGGGCTCCCTGTGCTCTGGTAGCGACTAATCGGGAGTGACATTTGTCTTCAAACCAGCATCCCTAAAAATAACCGAACATGAGGAGCAGTAAATACTTCCTGACATACAAGCAGATCTTGTAAAACCAGCGCTGGTGACAAAGCTGTTATCCTGCCTCTTTGATCAGGTAGCATCACGCCACGGATCAGGACACCGGAGACTGGCTCTGACGATGCCATCAAAAGCATCCTGGAGCAGGCAAAAAAGGAGATTGAGTCGCAGAAGGGAGGTAGGTGCAGCCTTGGGGGTGGCTCCAGGGGTGGCCAAGTCCCTGCTCTGCCCTGTGGCAGCAGCACCCAAAGGGGTGCCAGTGGCTGGGTGCTCTGTGGCTGTGGGTCTCATCCCAAAAACTGGTTTTTTTCGGGGTGTTTCACCCATTGACATCCATGGAGAATTTTAGGGCATGTTGGAAGGAAATACCATGTGGGATGGAAGAGTCCCTGTGCAGCAGAGTTCAGATCTGGGCTTTCAGAAACTTTGGATGCACTCTTTTTCCTCCCCCCTGCCCCAAACCAGATGATTAAATGAGTATTCAGGATCCATCTGGCACGAGGAATCATTAAAGCAGCTGCTCTCACAGTCAATTACAAGAAATGAAATACATTAAAACAGGTAGTCTGCTGAGAAAGCAGAATCCCGGAGAATTAAATTAGACGGGAACGGTGGAAAAACAGGCAGGGAAAACAAACATGTTTGTCTATCGCAGTGTTGGTAATGGGATTTATTTTGCAATCATCAAAAAAAGAAGTTGGCTTTGAGTTGAGCTGTTGATGCTTTTGCTTTGTGGATGCTGCTGCTCCAAACCAGATTGGGATAAACCACTTTCCTCCCACACTTTGAGTTGTGGCCACACAGTTAACAATGTCTGCTGCTCCTCGGGGCTGCCCTCACCCCTTCTCTCTGCAGGGGAGCCCAAAACACCATCAGCATCACTGGCAGTGGCCAACGGGGCGGGCAGCAGCAGCTCAGAGGACGCCATCAAGAGCATCCTGGAGCAGGCGCGGCGGGAGATGCAGGCGCAGCAGCAGGCGCTGCTGGACATGGAGTCGGGGGCCGGCGGGCGCGGGGGGGACGCGGCGCCCACCGAGCGCTCCACGCTGGGCACCGTCAGCCAGAACATCACCCCTGCCTTGGTCAAGCAGGAGGAGGGCAGCAGGGCCA
>NW_005054362.1:3398283-3401074 GCF_000277835.1 Geospiza fortis
CCGGCGCGGAGCCGGCGGCTGGTGGGCGTCTGTCCTACTACCCCACGTACGTGCCACGGACCCTGAAGCCAACGGTGCCACCACTGACGCCAGAGCAGTATGAGATGTACATGTACAGGGAGGTGGACACACTGGAGCTGACCCGGCAGGTCAAGGAGAAGTTGGCCAAGAACGGCATCTGCCAGAGGATCTTCGGAGAGAAGGTACCAGCCTGGAGAATGGGGGTCTGGTGTCCCCTCTGCTCCATGACCCAGAGCCTGGGGCTCATTGATGGCCTTCACCAGCTCCTTCCAGAGTCTTCCTTTTCCCTGGTCTCTTTCTCCTTGGAGGACTCTGAGTCCTCAGGATCTGACCCAAGCCCAGTCTCCCAGTGGCCACCACTAATTGGTCAGTGGCAATTCCCATCAATGCTCAGTCCCCTAAACAGAGCACTTTGGGGACCAGCCTCCCACCCCACTGGTGTCCCAGGGGAACCCACCATCAGCACCCATGGCAGGGGACAGAGGGTCCAGACATGCTGTGGGGCAGTGGGTGGCAGTGGGTGGCAGTGGATGGCATCCTGCTCCCCCTCCCCTGACACGGGAGTGGAGGGCAGGCGGCTTCCCAGCCCTGGGGGAGTGCAGCCCACCTTCAGTGGATGACACCTGCGTGGTGCCCAGGTGCTGGGACTGTCCCAGGGCAGTGTGAGTGACATGCTGTCGCGGCCCAAACCGTGGAGCAAGCTGACACAGAAGGGTCGGGAGCCCTTCATCCGCATGCAGCTCTGGCTGACAGACCAGCTGGGCCAGGGGATCAGCCAGCAGCCCACACCCTCCCAGGGTAAGTGACATCACTGTCCCCATGTGCCATCAGTGTCCCCACCACTTCTGTGTCCATCCCCTGCATCCCAGTGAGTTTGTCCTGTGCCCACCCCAGCACTGGGAAGAGCTGTCCCTGCCAACTCCAATACCAACACCCAGATCCTGGGAAGCCCCTCTCATCCCCAACCCCCTTCATTTAAAACAAAAATAAAAGGAAAGCCACATCAAAAATCTTGCACTTTGTGCCTGACATAAAGCAGAAGCTGGATTTTTTGTGCTATATTGGTGGCATTTTCTCTCTTTAATTATTCCACCACCACCATCTCCCACTTGGTAGCCACTGGAGAAGCTTGGCTGGTGTCCCTCTTCTCTAGAGGGCAAAGCCACAGGCATCCCCCAGATGTCCTTCCTGCTCCCTGCCCTGTCCCCTCCCGCTGACCCCTCTGCCCTGGTGTCACACAGCCAGCCCAGCAGAGCCCCAGCCGTCCCCCTCGCCGCCCCCCAGCCCCTCAGAGCATGACAAGGGCTGCCAGGAGCCCCTGAGCCTGGCCTTGGAGAGCAGCAAGGAGAACCAGCAGCCCGAGAGCCGCTCGACGCCAGCGCTGGGCGGGAAGATGTATCCCAACAGCCAGGGCCACATGGGCATCCAGGAGATCGTCGCCATGTCCCCCGAGCTGGACACCTACTCCATCACCAAGAAGGTCAAGGAGGTGCTGACAGACAACAATTTAGGTGCGGGCCCTCTCTCTGCCCAGGTTGTTGGGAGCTGCTGGTGAGACTGCATGGATCCAGCACCCCAATTCCTGTAGATGAAACCCCCCCCTCCCAGACGTTGTTCTGTGGGTGCTCATGAGAATTCCAGGAGGATGCTGGCTGGGAAATGGGGTGCACCTGCTCTGCAGGGGGACTGCAGCTCCCGTCCCGCTGCTCTACCCCGCTAACCACCTCTGCTTCTCCTCTGCCAGGCCAGCGGCTGTTTGGGGAGAGCATCCTGGGCCTGACGCAGGGCTCGGTGTCCGATCTCCTCTCCAGGCCCAAGCCGTGGCACAAGCTGAGCCTGAAGGGGAGGGAGCCCTTCGTCCGCATGCAGCTCTGGCTCAACGACCCCCACAACGTGGAGAAGCTGCGCGACATGAAGAAGCTGGAGAAGAAGGGTGAGGGACGGGGGTGACACGGCCCTGCTGGGTTAGGTGACACATCCCACTGGCTGAGGGGGGGTCTTGGGCTGGGGGGCATGCAGTGCCAGCTGGGTGTCCTCTCCTGCAGCCTACCTGAAGCGCCGGTACGGGCTGATGAGCGCTGGCTCGGACAGCGAGTCCCCCAGCGCCCGCTCCGAGTGCGCCAGCCCCAGCGCGCCGCCGCAGGACCTCAGCCTGCTCCAGATCAAGAAGCCGCGGGTGGTGTTGGCGCCAGAGGAGAAGGAAGCCCTAAAGAAAGCCTACCAGCTGGAGCCATATCCCTCCCAGCAGACCATCGAGCTGCTCTCCTTCCAGCTCAACCTCAAGACCAACACCGTCATCAACTGGTTCCACAACTACAGGTACGGGCACTCCAGGGCTTTGGGGGTGCTGTCACACAGAGGGGGTGTCATTGTTCCCCTTCCAGCCTTCCACGTCACTCTTCCCTAGATGAGTGGTGCAGACCCACGGGAGGTCCGCAGGTTGGTGGGTGGTATTGGCTACCTTGACCAAGTCATGTTGAGCATCTAAAGTGGTTTCCATGCTCACATCCACCTGCTCACCCCAGAGTGGGATCTCTGCAGAGGGGGACAGCCTTATGGACGCTGCTGGAGCACAGGATCCATCTCCACAGCAGCCCAGCCCTGGGGAGCAGCACAGGTTTCATCCCTAGGTGACATTGCAATGGACAGTTTGTCCACTGGCTGGAGACATGGCACGGGGCTATGGGTGGTTGTTGCCACCCCTCCATGGTTGTGTCCCGCAGGTCACGGATGCGCCGAGAGATGCTGGTGGAGGGTGCTCAGGGCAGTG
>NW_005054362.1:3401450-3405791 GCF_000277835.1 Geospiza fortis
CCGGCCCCCGGCTCAGCACCAGCGTGCAGCGGCGCCACGAGAAGATGGCCAACCTCAACAACATCATCCACCGCCTGGAGCGGGCTGCCAACCGTGAGGAGGCCCTCGAGTGGGAGTTCTGAGCCCCCTGACACCCCAAATATATATATACACCCCCACACATATATATATATTTTGATAAATGCAGTGTGCACCGAGAGGTGACGAGTGGCCGGCGCCACGGAAGAGGAGCGCCCGTGAAAAAAGAGGGGACCCCTCTCTATGAATCCACCCCACCCCTCTGGCTTTGTTTTAAATGTGAAAAACTGGGAACAATTTTAGAAAAGAAAAACAAAAAAAACAAAAAATATTTATAGACCTCTTTTAGATATTTTAATAAAAGGATACTTTGGAATTTATTAACAGCTTAAGCTGCTTTGATATTAAAGATAGCTATAAAATCAAGATGATGTAGCAGTCGTGTCATTAAATGTACACTGAAGTCTTGTAGTTTGCCACTGGATGAGATTAAAAACAAATAAACAAAAAAAAAAAAAAAAAAAAAACCAACCCACAGAAAAGACTTTTTGAGCAAAGCCATCAAGAAGCACTATGAGACTGACCAAATTTAAGAAACTTTTGCAGTTTCCACTCCTGTCTGTAAGACACTGCATCGCTTCTGCCCCAGCCAGAGACTGCATCCTAGTCCCTGAAGACTCTAAAGCCCCCGACGCCATCGAGTATGTATTTAGTTCTGGTGGTTTATGTTTTTGGAAGCCTTTGTAACACAGAATGTCCCGTGCGGTTGTGTATGTTGTAGAAATGTCTGCAATAGCCTTCTGGAACAAGATGTAGCATGGTCCCAACGCCGTCCCTCGCGCTTCCTCCAGCCGGCGCCCGGTGGCAGCTCCCATCTGCCGTGGTGCAGCTCGTGCCAGCTCCCAAAGGAGGAGAGAAAATGAGGCAAAACTAAGAAAGCAACCTGAGTGAGCTTGGGATTTTGGGAGTGGGATGGGAAAATGTCCCTGGGTATGGTGCTTGAGGATGGTACCAGCTCGCTGGGGATGGACGTCGTGGCATCCCAGTTCCCCATCCATTCAGGAAAGAGAAAGATGGAGCCTCTGAGCTTTGGCTCTGGAGCAGCAGTGCTTGAGGTGAGCACCCAAAAATCATGAGCCACCCACCCACTGGGGTGCTCTAGCATCACAGCCCAGCACTTTTTTAGGGAGAGCACCTGGGCAAGAAGAGCATCCCCTTCCCACAGCCATGTCCCAGGTAGTGGTTGTCAGTGATGCCAGGATGAGCTCTGGGATGTCACGGCAGGCTCCTGCCTAAATTGGGCAAGCTCAACCCTGAGCTGGGCAAAGCATCACCAAGCTTTGGCTTTCCAGGGCTGATCCTGTGCAGACACAGGAGCCCAGTGGTGGCACCATCCCTGTCACCTCCCTGACCCCACCACCTCCAGCCAGCCTCTGCTAACAAAATGCCTTTAAACGATGTGGAGTGTCCCACCCTGGGCTGCTCTGCCCTGTCCCCTGCCCACACAGCATCAGCCATTGCCCACCAAGGCCCTGCCAGGCTCCCATTGACTGATTTTCCACTGTAGATGTTTTTATCAGAATAGAAGGTATTTTTGTACTCAGGTGGTAGTGGACGAGCAATGCTGGGTGAGGGCACAGCTCTCCTTGCCTGCCTCTCCTGCCCTGACAAACCCTAGGGTGCCCATGGCTGCTCTGCCACCGTGCTGTGGAAGGTGGAGGTGTGACCTCTGACTGCCTTCTCCGTTGTGTGCTAGAGGGAGCTTGAGTGGAACGGGTTTTGAGGAAGCACTTGGGATAGTCCTGAGCACTCCTGTTGTATGAAAGCCAGCGGGACACACCGGTCACGTTTTTTGTTAGGCTCATGTTCTGTACTTCAAAAGTTTCTATGAGATCGATGAACTTTGTTTAACAATTTTGGAAGGAACAAGTTCTGTAAAGAGCCACTAAATACAGCAGTTGGATACGACTCTGGCCTTGGGTGTGTTTTGTCTGGAGGTGATGGAATGGGAACCCCTCTCACACTTGCCCAGTGCCTGGTGTCGGCACCCTCAGAAGTCACAGCTTTGCTTTGGGACTGTGGCAAGATCTCTCATTATCCCAGTGACTGGGGGATAAAAAAGAGGATTTTAAATGGGGTTAGTCCAGCTCAGGGTGTGATCCTGCCCCATGAAATTCCTGTGCTCATCCCTGCTGCAGGTTTGTCCTGCCCCTGGGGTAGCTCAGCACCTTCCAGCGTGAGTTTCAGCTTGGTTTCTCACAAAATCATTGTGTCCTGGAATGGTTTGTGTTAAAAGAGACCTTAAGGATCATCTTACTCCAGCCCCCTGCCATGGGCAGGGACACCTTCCACTAGACCAGGCTGCCCAAAGCCCTGTCCAGCCTGGCAGTGCCAGTGGCACTGTGCCCCAGCACGGCTCTTGTTCGGAGCCAACGTCGCTGGGCAAGTCGGCAGCTCCTGACACCAGGCAGGGCTGTTTGTGTCTGATGAATTAATAAATCCATATGTTGCATATCTGTTTGAGCTTGTTTGTCAGCTAACATGTTGAGAAGGACTTTTTTTTGATGGATATCTGAACGTCTGGAGAAGCTGTGCCAGCTGCCATGGAAACCAGGATCTTCCCCTGCGGCAAAGGACGGAGCCACGAGAACCATCTGGGAGCTCCGGGTGCAGCTGCACCCTGGCTGCCCTTGGCACTGCTCCAAATGCCAAATTCCATGGGGGATGCCGTGCCTGGCCAGGGACAGGCTCCATGCTCTGCAGGGCTCTCGGTGAGCAGGTGACCCTGGCTGGCTTTGTGCCTCAGTTTCCCCAAGAAGTGATTGCCCAGCCTCTGCCACACCCTGTGTTAAAGAAAAGCTGGAGACATTTATGCAGGTGGGATGTGTGGGCAGGGACATGGGGATGTGCTGGCCACTTTCAGAAGGGCAGAGTCCTTGGTCCCTGTGTGGCATCAACAAGGGGACAGATATTTTGTCCTGGTTAAGAGACGCCCCGACATGGGACCACCCTGGCACTGGGTGTCCTGATGTTCCCAGAGTGACCCCATCCCATCTCACCCCATCCCTGCAGGCAGATGTGGGGCTCCAGGGCACTGCAAGACCCTGGCATTGGCCATGTCCCCTCCAGGTGACACAGTTCCTGACCAGCCCCAGAGACATGGTGGGGACAGAAGAAGGATTAAAATAAAGCATTGATTCCCACCTGGACCCCCCTCCCCAGAGACTGAGAGGCACAAACAAGGGCCATGGATGGGAGGGAAGTTCTGAAACAACTTTTATTGTAGAAAAATCTTGTCCCTGTCCCAAGGGAGCAAAGGGAGCTGGAGCCACCCAGCCCTAAGCCAGGGCACCCTGACTGCTCCCCCCTGCTCCAGGGTGGGTCACCCCACCTCTGGGCCAGCAGCTTGAGTTTCTGATGTGGAAATAAGATAGAAACACAGGCATGAGACACCAGCTTTGCTCTGGTTTGGCACATGAATCATTCCTCACGCTCTGCTGCTGACACACACGTTCCCATTTGCCACCACGAGCGATGCTTCCCCTTAGTGAGCTGGCATGGGGGTGATGTGCTGTCCCAAAATACCAACCAGCAAAGCAGTGCCTGCAGCTGCTGAACTCCCCCAGGGTCTGATCCCCCCCATATTCACCATCCAGGCTGCAAGCAGCAATTGCTCCCTGTGAAATGCCCGGGGCTGGGCGTCACCAGCTCCCCGGAGCGTGCGGAGCTGCTGCTGCCATTAAGGAAGGGCTGTGCTCACTGATATTTTCATTTCAAACCACATCCTGCTGGAGCAGAGGGATCTGGCAGAGCTCAGCCGACCTCAGCCTTGTGCTGGGCCAGGAGGGGAAGTCGGTGGCAGGCTCTCCACTGTGGAACCCACACGGGAGCTCAGGCGGGCGAGATCCCATCACAATCCTCCTCCAGAAGTTGCCAAGGTGTGATCCCACCGCAAGAGCACCAAGAGGCTCCAGCAGAGCCAGAGCAGAGGTCAATTTCCAGGAGGCCTCAGGCAGTGAGTGGTTTGGAGTTTGCTCGTGCTGAGGGAAGCACCCCAAACCCACATGGGGGCACGGCTGGAGGGCACCCCTGTGGTGCCCATTTCCCCATCACAGAGCAGCACTGGTGTCCCTTGGTGCCCAGCCCTCCCTGGCACCACCAGCAGGCAACCATCACCACCACAGCCAGGTCTGCACACCCCGGGGTGAGGAGGGGACATGGCCAGCACCAAGGACGGCCACCTCCACGCTGCCCCAGCTCCTGGGAGGTTTCCAGGGCTCATCCACCGCTCAGGGCTGGGAGCCACGCTGTTTCTGCTGCCAG
>NW_005054362.1:3407138-3409002 GCF_000277835.1 Geospiza fortis
CCGCCACCGCCACCGCCCATCCCCGCGGCCGCGGCCGGGAGGGAGGAGCTGGAAAAGCGCTCCGGAGCTCGGCCCCGGGGCAGGGAGCTCCTGGCTCGGCCCAAAACCCGCGGCAGGTCACGGCTCCGGGCACCGGGACAGCAGCGGGGAGAGCGAGGGGGGAATGGGGGAGAGGTGGGGGCACGCATTGGGGGATGCAGGGGATATGCACATCCCGGGATGAATGAATGGATTTACTCAGGGATGTGTGGGAAATGCAGGAGTTTGGTCCTGGAGGTGGCTGCACAACTTTGAATTTTTGATCACATTTTGGAGGGAAAGAATTGGGATTCTGGGAACATCTGGCAGGGAATGGGCAGAGGTTGGTGGATGACGTGGACGACAGAAGCCCCTCAAGGAGGGTTGGTGGCAGGACGGGGACTGGTCCTGTGTGGGTGGGGGATGCTGCAGGGACCAGGCTGCAAGTCCTGGCTGCTATCCTGACCTTCCAGCCATATCCTTGGGGTCGTCTCAGTGCAGAGGGACAGAAGAAACTGAGTGGGGACAAGCCTCCAGTCTGACTTCTGCTCTTGGTTGGCCTGCCAGGCTCACAGGACCACCTTGGCAGTGCTGCTGTCTTCACCATGTCCCACTAAATACCAGCGTCAAGGATTTGCTCTCCTTATCTCCTTATCCTTATCTCCTATCCCTTTCCTCCAGTTTCTTCATCCCCCTGCTCTGCTCCCCAGCCATGTGTGCATCTTGGCAATCGAGGCACTGGCAACAATTTTACAGGTCCCCATCCCAGAAACTCTGCTGTCCCTGACCTTTGGCACAGGTTGTGGTTCACTCCTCACCCACAGATGCCCTTATTTCCCTCCACAGCTGCTCAGGACTTTGCAATTTTCTGCTTGTGTCAGAGGTTTTCAGTTCACCGAGGGTTTTCCTTGTCACCTGCAGACTTTCACTTTCAGGCTATAAAAAGGGATTCAAACCAGCACTAAAACCATCTGGGCTTTATCTTCCCTCCTGAGCAGAGCAGCTCTGTTCAAGGTCGCTGGTGGGAAGCTCTTGGGGCTCTGCAGCACTTATCTCCCTGCCTAGCTCAGAGATGCCTTCTCACACGGCAAGATTAGAACGGGAAGGGCTGTGGGGAGAAGCAATATCTTTATTAGAGCAGCTTGGGTAATTGGAAAAAGGCAGCAGCTCTCCCAGCTCTGCTTTCCTTTCCTGGGACTCCAAAGCCACATGTTCATCTTGCAGAGGTTGGTCCTCCTCCGCAGCTGCTCTGGAAAATCATCCCAATTCCTCAAAAACACCGCCGAAATTCCCCTGTGGATTTTTGCTTCCCATTGGGTCTCTCTCGGGACAGCCACGTGCTGCTGCAGAAGCTCCAGGACTTCCCTTTCTGAGCAGCTCCATATTTTCCCTGTTGTCCCCCAGCGTCCCCCCAGGAGGAGCTCAGACCCCGTCCCTCTGTTTCCCCGTCAAGTTTTGATGGGAAAGATGGGAAAATGACCTCCCATGTTGAGCTTGCCCGACAGCAGGGGAAAAGGGAAAAGGAAAGGGTCTGAAAGGAGGTGAAGGGGTGCCAGGAGCATTTCTGGACGTGGGATGCCCTTGGCCCCCGCTTCCTGCTGCTCCCATGACCGGTGACTTGGTGCGATTACACAGCAGCGGGCGCTGGATGGCTCAGGGAGGTGAGCGGGGGCTCTGAGTCACCCCCAGCGCCGGGAATCTCGGGGTGGCGGGATACCGGGAATCTCGGGGTGCTGGGATACCGGGAATCTCGGGGTGCCGGGATACCGGGAATGTCGGGGCGCTGGGATACCGGGAATCTCGGGGTGCCGGGATACCGGGAATCTCGGGGTGCTGGGGGTCCCGG
>NW_005054362.1:3409262-3411395 GCF_000277835.1 Geospiza fortis
GGAGCGCTGCGGGGACAGCCAGCCCCCGTCACTGCCTGCATCCCGCTCCATCGCCGCCCTGCCCATCGCCACCCCCTCCACAACCATCCCTAAATCGCCACCTCCGTTACCATGTCCCCCACACCCAACCCTCGGTAAAAGCCAGGCTAAGATTTTGGGGGGCATTTTCCAGCTCGGCACAGACCCTCACAGCCAAGAATTTCCAGGTGTTGTTACCCCCTCCGGGCAGGCTGGGACGGACAATTCCTCAGAGTGGGGATGGAAGAGGTCACCTGAAACCCATCACATCGCACCTTGAGATGCGCGAATGAGCCACTTCCAAACCACCTCACCCATCCTGGAAACAGAACGGGCCAGAGCAGAGCAATTAAGGAGGGAAGTGGGAAGGACGGCTGGAAGCCGGTAAAGGGTTTTACAGAGCAGAAGAAAGCAGCAATGGTTAAAAGCTGAGGGCAGTGCAGAGCGGAAGGGAAGCAGCAGCGCCTGAGTGAGTGAGTGTGTGTGTAAGAGCATCTGCGCAGCTCCACACTCACAAACAAAAAAAAAAAAAAAAAGCAGAAGTCGGGGGTAGTGAATTTGCAGTTGGGGACTGAGAAAATCCATACAGGAAGCAAAACAAAGGAGAAATCTCAGGCCGCTGGGGCTGAGGACGCTGAGAGGGCGCTTCTGACATAGATGAAGTTGATAAAGAAAAGTGCGATCGCTGGGAGCTGGGACAGCCGCCCGCGGGAAGGGGGGCAGGCACCCGGATCCGCCGGCCGCTCCTCCGTTCTCAGGAAAAGAGCCAGAAGGTGCAATTATGCATAAAGCAACGGCAGGAGGAATTAAAAAGCAGATTTCAAGGTAAGATTTTATCATGTCAGCTGCTCCCAGCCACTTCCTTGTGGGGTTTGGGAAAACGTTGATTGGACGCAGAGCCACCTGGATCCCTGGCAATGCCCAAAGGGGCTGTGGGGTTATGGCTCAGATCTGATCCCGGGGGGCTGCTGAGGCTGCAGAAGGGCAGCAGGGCTCTGTCCAAACCGGCTGTGGTCCAGGGGTGGCGCAGCTCCAGCAGGGAGTTTGCATTTCGGTCGTTTCTTCGCTGGAAATGGATTGGGAATGGATGGGGTGAACAACGGAGGTGTATTTAAAGCACCGCAGAGGATGGACCTTCACAGATGTTCACAAATGGCTCAGTGTGTCCCAGCCCACTCTCCAAGGGCAAATTCCTGCAGCTTCCACCTTCCCAACACCCACAAATCCATTGTGTGGTGTGTGTGAAATCCCAGTGCCACATCCTGGGCTGCCTTGGCTTGGCATCCTGCGTGGGCACCGGAACATGGGCACCACCACGGCCGCTCTGCCCTGACTTTTGCCTGCCCAGTGTGAGTGGCCTCTGCGTGGGGATCTGTCCCTCTGTCCCTGCCACTGCTGCCATTCCAGATAAAGCTTTGTAGGAACTCTTGGCACAACCAGTAACATGAGTGGGGGATGTCAATGTGCCAGACGTGACAGTACAGACCACAGTCCAGCTTTTTACTGGAAAAAGGTGCAGTGGAAGTTTATTTTTGCTCCATTTCCCACGGCAGAGTGGGCGGCTGCGGCTCTGCCGCGGGGCCCCTGCTCCCCTGGGACGAGATGGCACCGGGATGGCAGCGGGATGTCTGAGCCTGACCCGTGTCCACCCACACCAGTCCCCAGCCCTGCTCGGCACCGAGGGACGCTGTGACCGCTCTGCCACGGCCGAACCCCACGCCCACGGTGCGGGACAGCTGTGGGACAACTGTCCTGATCCGCTCTGGCTGGTCGTGGGCAGCAGCCTGCGCTGCCTTTCGCCACAAGATAATTTGGAAAATTATGAGAAATGGGGTTTGAGACCGCATCTGGCCCGCTGCTGCCACCGCACAGGTCCCTTGGGTCCCAGCCCGCGGAGCTGGGGAAGACGCGGCCGAGCAGGAACAGGAAAGGGGATATTTTCCTCCCGAGCCTCCAAGAGCTCCACGCTCGGGCTCCCTCCCGACTCCCGGTGGGCTGGGGCGGACACCCGCAAATCCACGGAGAAAACATTCTAAAAGTCATAAAAACTATATATATATATATATGTGTGTGTCAAAATTAAATTAAATCCACCCCGGGAGCGCGGCCGGGCTG
>NW_005054362.1:3411841-3416457 GCF_000277835.1 Geospiza fortis
GGAAGCAGCGAGGCGGCCGCTCCGCCTGTGCAGCCCCCGGAGCTTCCCCGGGAGCCCCGGGCTGGATCCTCTCACCCGGGGAACTCCGGTGCTGTCGTTCCGGAGTCGTGAGCCCCTTCCTTAGACAGCAGCCCCTTTCCCCTCACCCCATTTCTGTGCCCTTTCCTCGGGCTGCCTCTTTCCAGGGACTGCTCGCCCTTGGGGACCCGTGGTCCCGTTTTCCTCGTGGGCACTCCCTGTTCTTCTGTGGGTGCCCCCATCCTGGGGACCCCCGTCCTTCTAGCAGCACAGGACCCCAGAGCACCCCTTCTTCTAGGATCCCTCGACGTCCCCCGATTTTGGAGATCCCAGAGCCGGGAGTGCGGCATGCAGGGAGCCAGCCCTGCTCCTCTCCTCTGCCTCCCCCCGGACCCCTGCAGCCCCTGCCGTGGGGGTGACCTCTCTGGGGGGGTGCAGGACCAGTGGGGTGATGCCCACCTGCCCCATTTGTGGGGTCCTGCACTGCCCGAGGGGGCCATGCCTTGCCTCTGCCCCTGTGCCCACTGAGTGCCAAGCAGAGCTGCCTCCTGGAGCCTGCCAAGCAGCTCCTCTGACTCTCTGCTCCCTGCAGACTCTGTTGGCCCCGTGGCTTGGCAGGGGCTCGGAGCACGAGGCCGATGCACCCGCGGTCAGCATCCCCGCAGGCTTCCCATGCCCTGCCAGCGTGCCCAGTCCTGCCTGTGCCAAACCCCATCAGGGTCACCCAGGGAGAGCCTGGGGCCGCTGGCTCATGGCAGTGACACGGTCATTGCAGCCCGGGCTGGGATTTACTGTCAAGGAAACCGGGATGAGTTGTCGAGCTGCGATTTCGATATTGTTGTAAATTGATTCAAGATGTGCTGGAGTTGTGGGCTGGCGGCCTAGGGACTCTGTGGGGCTGCAGCCAGAGGAAGAGGTGGCCTGTGAGGGGACCTGGCACTGCCAGCTCCTGCGTGTCCTCGCTGCACTTGGTTTTGCTGGCAGGATTGGTGTTTAAAGGCCTATGGAATTAGTGACAGGTTTCACTTTGACTTGTTTGGGACTGGAACAATGCTTTGGATTTCTTTTTAACTTGTTTTTGGAGGCAGGAGAGACTCATCCCTGTGCATTTTCCCCTCCCCAAAGCTTCTTCTATTTTCTCTTACTTTTATGTATTTATTGCCTCTGGTAAGGTCTGGTTTGGCTTCACCAGAGCCCACAGGGCTGCAGGTCTGTGCTGTGTTGGAGAGGCTGGCTATGAGTGCCAGTGGCTTTTGAGGGATCTTCCATCCTCTGCCAGAGCAAATCCTCCCCACCCACACACCCATGGGACTGACGGGCACTGTGGAGGTGTCGTGACAAATCCCAGTGGGTGACACAAAGTGAAAGTGCAAGCGCTCGTCGCTGCTGGGGTTTGTGGTGCTGCCGCAGCTCGGCGAGGAGAAAGGGCCAAATCCAGCGATCCCTGGGGGGCTGCTGTGGCCAGCCAGGCTGGCTGGGAGCTCAGCTGCTCCCTGCTGTCCCCGGGGACCCCCGGGCAGCTGCTCCCCCGGGAGCACTCCCTGCACCCGGGTTCTCCCACGCCTACACCGCAGCGATTCGTTTCATACAACAAAACAAGCCCTGTCGAAAGAGGCCACCCCGCTGCCGGGCTTTTCCCCGCAGGCAGTGGGTGTAGGAGAGTGTGATGGTGTAAACCAGGCTGCAAGGTGCCAGACACCACGGTATGGAGGCAGGCTCAGGGTTTTTTGGGGAGCTGGGCTGGCCACAGCTGTTTGTGCTGGTGAGTTGCTGTGGGCCGAGCCAGAGCAGAGCTTGGATTTGACCTGAGATGGGTTTGGGTTGTCTCCATCCTGTCTGTCCTGTTGGAGTGGTCAGGGAAAGCCAAACAGGTGAACTTTCCTTGCATTTGAGGTGCTGTAACATCATCCACATCCCCAGAGGTCTGTGGTGCTGCTCAGTCCACACAGAGCTGTAAATTAAGGCCAGTTTGGGTCTTTAATACAGAAAGTTGTGTAGGGCCAGGAGGTGAAATGAGAGGAGTGTGTATGTCCTGTGAGAAAGGGAGAGAAGGAGAGCAAAATCTGCCTTCCCACACTGGCTTTTAAACTGATTTCCTACAGCCTGTGTGGAATTGGGGGTTCTCTCTGTCCTGATCCTTTCTTGCTTTTTAACTTGCTGGTTTGGCTCAGCCAAAAGGGAGAGAGGGAAACTCCTCAGACCCTGTGGGATTCTCCAGCTTGTGTGGAAACAGCTAGAGGGTCACAGGGAGTGATGGTGCTGTGCCATCACCCTCTGTGAGACCCAGAGAATCCTCACCATCACAGGCAGCTGCTCCAGAGGGAAGAGGAGGACAATGCCGGGCAGTTTCTGCTGTGGATTGTGCTGGCACTGGCTTTGGCTGTTTTATAGTGATGCTGTGAATATGTGGGTGTATCCCACATCCCGAGGCTGCAGCCAGACCCTTTCCCCACCTCTCCCCCTGCACCAACCCCTCCTGCCTTCCTGAGTGGCAGCATCTCCATGCCCACCCCCGAATGGCTGCAGCACCCTGCTTGTCCCCCTCAATCCAGGGGTGCATCCAGATGTTCTTCTGCCATCTCTGGGGGATGGGGATGCAGAGCGGGGCTGCACCATCCCCATCCTGGGGGGAGGCTCTGCATCACCCAGCCCTTGCAAGCCCGCCTGTGGCTGGCTGGATCCCCCAGGGAGCTGCATCCCCCTGTGCCCCCCTCCAGGGAGCTGCATCCCCCCAAACTCGCCGTGCCAGATGCAGTTCCACTGAGAAGTGCCGTTCATTGTAACCTGGCCTTTTATAGCTGCCTCGGAGCGGCTGCGGGGCCATGCCAAGAAAGGCTGCAGCCGGCTCAGAATAGCTCTTTTCATGGAGGACATCCTGGGAAGGAACAATGTTCCCGCTCTTGGGATTGTGGGAACTTTGTATTTCTGCCACTCAGGAAGTGGGGAGCTGCAGGCCCGGCCAGGGCGTCTCCCAGCCCCTGGCTTTGCCCTCTCCTGAAAATAGTCCTTGGGATGAGTTTTGAGTATTCCTGTGCTTATAAAGGGAGCTGCAAATGCCTCAGGATGCTTCTCCTCCAGTTGGGAGCAGTTATTTCTGTGAGAGCATCAATCACATTTCCCATTCACGTCACTGGTGTGCATTTTCCTGCCGTGGAACTGGCAGCGAGCGGGGCCGGTTTCATTTTCGGGTGGTGGTGCTGCACATGCAGAGCGTGTGAGCAGGGCTGGGCACCGGGCACGTGGGCTCTGCTCCCTCACACTTCCCCTCGAGGCTGGATTTGTGGTGCTGGGTGCTGGAGGGTGACCTCCACACCCCTGCATGGTGGGAAGGTGGTGAGTTGGATCCAGCAGCTCCTCCGTGGTGATGCCAGCTGGCTCTGAATGCTCATCCTCCGGGAGAGGGTGGCAGGATTGCAGCGCTGGCTCCCAGCACTGCCCTGGCGCTGCTTGGTGCTGCCAGCTCCCGCGGCTGCAATCAAACAACAAATGCATTTACTGGGACAAGTAACCCATTGCCAGATCCAGGCACAGGTTCCTGTCCCGCTCGGTGCTGGCAGCGCCGCAGCAGCAGCAACGCTCAGGTTGGGCAAGAGTTTAAGGGAAGCTGCTGGGGGTGGCTGGGCTGCAGGGCTGGATCCTGCACAAGCCCCAGCTCGCTGTCCCAGCCCGCATCAAAGCCACCGTGGCTGGTCTGTCCTGTCCTGCTCTTCCTCGAGTTCCTGGCCCAGCACCCCAAAACAATCCCAGCACCCCAAAGCAACCTCAGCAGCCACAAACAGCCCCAAGGTGGGGCAGGCTGGGTGAGGTGCAGCTCTTGCAGCAGTCAGCAGGGGATGGAAGCCCCCCAGCCCCAACTAGTCCAGGTGTGCCCAAGGATGGGCTGGATTCTCCACTCGGAGCAAATGAAAGTGATCAGAAGTCCTTCATCCGACCTGCAGGATGGCCAGGAGCCCCTCACGGGAACACACGAGGAATAAAATGTAAATTCTGGCTGCTGGATTCCAGCTTTGTGGAGCACAGCGGGCTGGAGCAGGGGGAAGCTCACCCAGCAGCAGGAACTCACATCCCTGTGGATGTCACTACAGAAACCTGGGGCAGAGCAGAGGAGCAGGCGGCTGCTGTGGTAACTCCTGCATGGATTCACCCGGGATAGCTCCTTCCATGTGGGAAATGTGCCAGGCAGAAGCAGTGAGGTCGGCATCGTGCCAGTGCTGGGAGGAGGAAGCGCTGGGGAGTATTTCCCATCCGTCGGGCTTGGAAAAGCACGTTGCTACTGGAGACGGCCTTCGGCTGCTTCCCACCGCGTGGCACAGACGAAGCCCGGCTTTTCCCGCGCCACAAACCTCTCCCGAAGCTGGTGCGAGGCGAGCCTGAAATCTTGGAAGGCGGATCCCCTACCCTGGGAATCTCCCACCTGCCCGAGGAGCCGTCCGCAGGATGAGTGCCTCGCTTCCCTCCGCGTTTCGCGGGAGCATCCCGCTGAGCGTGCCGGCGGCGGGGGCGGCGATTCCCGGGTGCCGGGAGGAAGCGGGAGCGCGGCGGGGGATGCTGAGTCACCGGCAGGCTGGCGGCGCTGATAGACGGGGCCCTGCCGGGGG
>NW_005054362.1:3417646-3417969 GCF_000277835.1 Geospiza fortis
CCCCCCCCAGCCGGGGTGGGGGACACATGGGGCCCCTGGGACTGCCCTCACCAGCCGTGTGCTCTGTCTTGCAGCGTGGCCGCCTCGCTGGAGCCTCGGCAATGAATGGGCACTCGCTGCCGGCCGGCACGCCAGCGCATCCCCGGGGCTGGCATGAGTTCTGCGAGCTGCACGCCATCAGCACCGCCAAGGAGCTGGCGCGGCACTACCTGCGCTTTGCCACCGAGCACCCGCACCATGACCTGCTGGCCGCCGAGAACTTCTCGGTGCAGTTCACCGACCTCTTCCAGCAGTACTTCTGCCACGAGGTGAAGGAGGGCAGA
>NW_005054362.1:3418169-3427581 GCF_000277835.1 Geospiza fortis
CCCCGGAGGTGCGCAAGGAGGGGCTGCTCAAGTACGGGCTGCTGGATGAGAATTCCCTGGACAGCGGGACGCGCTGGCAGCGCTGCCGCCTGGTGCTGCGGCGAGCGGGGCCGCCCGACGCTGAGGAATTCGTGCTGGAGCTCTTCGACCCGCCCAAGGTAAGGACCTGCCGCCTCTTGCCTGCTCCAGACAGTGATGCTGAGGGTCCCTCGGCTGGAAATGATGCCTGGATGCCAGAGCATCCCACAGGGAGGAGCCGGGCCACGGTGCACCCAGCACCACGAGGGTTTCTCACCACGAGGGGCTCTGATGGGTTTGCTCTGCCACTGCTCTCCCTCTGCTGCAGCCACACGAGGCTGGGCCTTGTTTGTTTAATATCTCTGAGAAAGAAACAAGGCCACTCCTGCGGGTCTTGTCTGGGGAGTGAGAGATGCTGAGAGCAAGGTGTGCTAATTGCTGCAGTCGGTCAGTGTGTCATTGCATTTCTCCCTGCTGGGAATCCAGAACTGGGTTTTCCAGCTGGAAGCACAGTGCCTGCCTCCTGAGCTGAGGATAGAGGCTGGTGGCCTCCATCCCTCCCATCCCAGCCTCATGGACTCATTCCACCAAGGTGTGGGGCAGCCCAGTCTGATGAACCCCAAATTCACCCTGTCCCCTGTGCTGTGCCTCTAGCAGCCTGAGCATCTGCTTGCCTGGGCAAGCTGGGAGAGGAAAAGGGAAAATAGGAATTAGGCTCTGTGCCTTCTCTGCTCCCAGTGGGACCCATAGTTTTGCTTTTTGTGAGGAGTTTTGTGACTGGAAGTTCAGCTCTCGAGCTCCCGTGGCGCTGAGACGTGGCTGGAGTGGAGATGATGCAGGATGTGAGGGAGTGGGGAGCGATGTGGGGGGAGCTGGGGTGTTCAATCTGTAAAAGGATGGTTCCTCCACATGGCAGGACTTGCACAGGCTGTGATGGGATGAATTTTCTCTCTCTCTTCTTTTTTTGTTCTCGTTTAACTTTGATGACAAACTTGTGCTTTGGAAGGAGGAAACCTCCGGTAGAGCTGGAGCCTTATCCCTGCCTTCAGGGCAGCAGGGTCAGGGAGCAGCTGGCTGAATTCCTGCTATTTCCGTCAAGCGACTCCAATATTAAATATTTGAAAAAAGAAACAACATCAAAATTGTAACATCTGAAAGTAAAAGCTGCTTTTGCTCCGTCATGTCAAGGGTTGCAGTTGTTTGTCCCCGTGGGAGTGTGTGTCCCCATCCCGGGGCACAGGGAGGTCAGAGGCACTCTGGGGCACTTGGAGGGTGCTCCAGCAGCTGCATAGCACTGCCTTTTTTCCCTCCCTCATCCTTTTTCTCCATTTTCCCCATTTTTCTTTTTTAAAATCCCTTATTATTTTTTAAAATCCCTTTTATTTTTTTCTTCCTTTTTCTTTTTTCACTTCCCCTTTTCTTTTTTCAATTCCCCCACACTTTTTTTTTTACTACCCCCATCTTTTTCTCCCTATCCCCCCCTATTTTTTCCCTTTCATCCCTTTTTCTTTCTTTGCTTCCCTCCCCCTTGGGAAGCAAGCCCAGCACATTCTTCCTCTCCCCACATTCCCTGCCCAGCTTTGACCCAGGGGTGGGAGACACTTCAAACAAGACGCTGACCAAGTTCCCCCCGTGCTCTGAGCATTATTCCTTGCAGTCTCCACGGGATGGAGATTTCCTGGTGCTCCACATCCCCACGAGGCTGGAGACCCCAGAGCCTGGAGCCGGGGGTTTCTCAGCCAGGCCTGCGGAAGTGGTGGGGGGATGTTCCTTGCTGGATTTTGCAAGTCTCTGGATTAAATTGCTTCCTGTGCAAATATTCTCAGGGCGGCTCCTTCCTTTCCAATTCCCTGGGCCAGGGCCAGCTCCCTTCTCCTTTACAGCACAATCAATCCTGACCCTTTCCCAGTAACTGCGGTTGAATTCCGGGGGCGGTGGAAAATCCCCCGCGGTGCTGGTGGCTCCCACTCCCCAAACCCAGCACGGGGCAAACCACAGAGCAGTGAGAACAGAACAGTTTGTTGGGGGGTGATTTTCCTTTAAAATAACTAAATAACACTCAGCAACCCCCTGGGAATGGCTGTGAGGAACCCCTTCCTTTCCATCCTCCTGCACTAGGATGCTCCCAGGGTTTTTCCACGGCTTTTTCCCCATCTCATGGATCTGTTCCTGATTTGTGGATGCTGTTGATCACCATAGAAAATTGATGGTTTGAAATAAGCAACTGTAAAATCAGTTCTTGGGATTTTTCAACCCCAAATGATCTCTGAACTGTGAGGTTGGTTACCCTCAGGGTCTGCCTGGAAACAGCCTTCCCTCTCTTCCTTCCCCCTTCCCTCTCTTCCTTCCTCCTTCCTCCTCTTCCTTCCCTCTTCCTCCTCCTTCCCCCTTTCACCCTGTAAATAACAGGATGCAATTGAAATTTCATCTCAGCCTCAGGGCTTTGCAGCATCAGGCCAAGCCCCCACATCTCCACCCCCTTGGAATGACCTTGGAAAAGGCAGGTGCGTGGAGAAAGGAGGGGGGGTCCTGCTGCTTTTGGCAGCTTTTATCTCATTTTCCCCCCCCTTTCTCCTGGTGCTTCAATGGGGCCTCTGAGCTTAATCCCATAACGTGCCTGGCATCAAAGGGAGTGGGGGCTTTGAAGAGCCCTGATCCCATTTACTGCTTGGGTGGCTGTGCTGGGTGAAGGGGTCAGGGAGCTGTGCTGGAGAATGTGGCAACACCTGTGGCACTGCCTAGAGTGGGCATCCCCTGCCCCAGGCGTGTGCCACAGGAGGGATGAGGATTTTGGGAGGGGATTTTGGGAGAGGGAGCAGCTCCCCTTGCCGTGCTCACAGCCACAGCTGGCTTGGTTTGGGCATGGCTCCCTCCTCCCTGGAGCACTGGAAAAATGATGATGCTGCCAAGGAGGGATCTGGGGATGATGGGGTCTCTCCTGGGAGAGGGTCCCTGCCTGGCTGCAGGGCACAGGACTGGGGGGGTAGTCCCACCCTGGGGACATTCCAGAGGCCAGAGTGAGGTGATGATGCTGTGTGGAAGAGGAGCTGGGATAGAGGGATGTTGGGAGACCTGTAGTGCTTGTATATATGGCTCTATATATATGTGTGTGTGTGTGTATATATATAGAATATATGTATATTTGGCTATATATATTATATATAATTTATATATTATAGATGGCTATATATATAATATTATATATATAATATATTTTATATATATAATATATATTTATATATATTTCTTTATAAAATTATATATGTGTATATATATATATATATATATATGTGCCATTGGACATGTGAGCATGGTCCTGGCATTGCACCCATGTGGATTCTCTGATCTCTGCTGTGAGGGCAACACTCACCAGTTCTCCATGATTTCTTTGGAGGCATTAAGGGTTTTCTCCTCTCCCACACCATTTAATCCCATACAACCTTTAGGACTGGGTACCTCTGAGGTCTCTCCACCTCCATAAATTTCAACCAGAGCTGGCAAACCCAGGTTTGTCCGTTTTGGGGCTGCCCCGTTCCTCAGCTGAGCCCCAGCCCCACATCCCGAACTCCGTGAAGCCGTGACTCGCAGCGGAAATGTCCCGAGCCGTTTCTGTTGGCCAGATGTTTTTACAGGAAGGGGAAGGGAAATGGGATTTGCATTTGTGCTGCTTTCTTTATAGCATTTTAATGAAATCCAGCGCGTCCCACACATTGATGGCACGCCGGGACTGGCCTGGAGACTCCTTCCGGAGAGAGCCCTCGGAGCCTCTGCCCCAGCTCAGACATCTTTGCTGGAGCCACGGGAGGAGCTGTATTTTTATCTCTGCTCAGTGTGAGGCTGCTTTGACTTCCTTTTTTTTCTTTTTTTCTCTTTTTTTTAAATTTTTTTTTTCTTTTTTTACACCTTTCACCTGAATCTGGTTTCTGAGAACTGCCACCTCCTGAGCCAGCAGGTTCCTGTCCCCGATTTTTGGTGCTTGGGGTTGTGAGTGGCAGCTGGTCAGGCATGGGATGGGGCACATCCCAGAGTTTTGGTCTCCATTCCCTATCCCTGCTCCTCCTGGAGCTGCTCAAACATGGCCTGAGTGGCTCAGCCAGGGAAGGGCAGTGGTGGAGGATGAGTTTTCCTCACTGGAACACTTGAGAAGAGTTTTCCCAGTGATGGGAAGCACCTCAATGTCCCATCACCCCATCCCTGGTCCAGGAAAGGGCAGGTTTGTGTCAATCTGGATCCTCAAGGGGCCACATCTCTCTCGTGGCATCTTTTCCTAGCATTCCTGGGGACTGCATCCCTCTCTTGGCATCTCCATGGGCTGCATCCTGTCCTGATGCAGCTGAAATGTCCCTGCTCACTGCGGGGGGTTGGACTCGTTGACTTTTCAAGATCCTTTCCAACCCAAACTATTCTGCTCTTCTATGATCCCTCTCCAAACATCCTGCTCCCAGCATCCCTCTCCTGGCATTCCCAGGGACTGCATCCCTTTTTTGGCATTTCCAGGGGCTGCATCTTGATCTGGTTGGTGTCCCTGCTTATTGCAGAGGGGTTGGACTGGGTGGCCTTTGAAGATCCCTTCCAGCCCATATTATTCTGTGATTCTGTGATCCTGCTCCCGGCAGCATCCTCAAGGATCGCATCCCTCTCCTGGCAACCCCAAAGACCACACAGCCAGGAGCTGGGAAAACTGCTGTGATGACCCTGGAGGGGTTTGGGTGTCCTTCAAATCCCTTGGGAGAGGCAAAACCTGCCCTGAAGGCACCTGGAGCTGCCCCAAAACCCTCGGGCAGGCTCTCCCCGGGGCAGGGCGGGCGCATCCTCTCTGTTCTTCGAAGGCACCGGGGCTGGGCGGCCTCAGGGCTTTGTGAGATTTTGGTGGTGACTTTTGCTCTCTTCCCCCTCCCCCCCGGCTCTGTTTTTGGGTATCGAGGGGGGGTGGGAAGGAGGGCGAGGAGACAAAGGTTATTTGTCATTTATTAACCACAACTTTTTCCATCCTTGGTCATGCACGGAAAAAACACTTTTAGCAGCGTAACCACAGCCCCGGCGTTAATTGCTGAAGAGCAGAGTTTCTTATTTTGGAAACTGTTGCTGGGATGGGGCTTGCCAGGGCCTGGGTGTGAGGGGAAGGGTGCAGGATGGACCCCAATATCTGCTTCGTTGAACTCTGGGGTTCTGGGCTCGGAAGGATTCCGTCCTTTTAACCCCATCCTTTCAAATCTGCCCCTCCTGGGGCTGTTGTCCTACTGCCCCTGCTTATCAGAGTGTCCCTCCCAGGGATGCTGCAGGGCTGCTCGGGGTGGGAAGCACCACGTGCCAGCTGAGAAGTGGGCAAAAAAACAGAGATATTGGGCAAACCACAGGAAAAAGGGCTGGGAAAGCACTCAGGGAATGCATTGCTCGAGAAGAGCTGTGGGTGCTGGGTCCCCACAGCTGATGTGAAATGCCTAGTGGGGTTTTTTTTGGGTGGTTGTCTCTCTTTTTTCCCCCTTTTTCTTCTTTTTTTTTTCTTCTCTCTCTCTCTCTCTTTTCACGGCCCAGGATGTGGTTGTTTCGAGGCTGAGAGCTGCTTCTTTCAAAGGTAAATATTTATGAGAGCCTGTGCAGGCAGCACCGGCTCTGGAAGGATTCAAGGATTCATCCCAGCCCTGCTGGGGGCTCAGCTGGGGTGGACCCTGCTCCTTCCCACAGGCAGGTCCCAGCTCCAGTGCCCGTGATGGGCACTGTGATGTCCAATGTCATTTTGGGATTGTGTTTAAAACACATTTTGGGCAAACTCACTTCCTCCATCCCCAGGCGAGGGGCAGGAATGAAAATACCCATCCAGTGGGATTGAATGCTCCCACGTGGCCTTTTGAGCCTTTTCCATCATCCTGGGCGATGCAAAAACCTTGGGAAAATCCCAAGACACCCCAGGGCTTGTGGGGAGGCTGCAGAATCTCTGCTGGACCCCCTCATTCCTCTGGGGCTGAGGTTTGGGGTGACTCAGCCCTGGCTGCAGCAGCTCCCACTTGCACGCAGACACCTTGTTTACTTTCCATGCTCGTTATTTATTCCAGGAAATTATTAAAGCAGCCCACGCTGGAACCGAATCTGGCATAAAATAAATTATTAAAAAAAAAAAAAAAAATCAAGGGTCTGGCAAAAGCTGTTTACAGATCTTGTTTATAGCCCCCATCACCCTCAGCCCTGCTGTGTGAGCTGCTGGGTTCACTTGGAGGGATTTTGCAAGGTTTTGGGGAGCTTTGCAGGGTTTTGGGGAGTTTTGTGGGGTTTTGGGGGGGTTTTGCAGGGTTTTGGGGGGTTTTGCAGTGTTTTGGGGAGCTTTGCAGTGTTTTGGGGAGGTTTGTAAGTTTTTGGGGTTTTGCAGAGGTTTGGGGAGTTTGGGAACATTGGCTCATTCACGCAGAGTGTTTTGGGGAGGTTTGCAGGGTTTTGGGGGTTTTGCAGGGTTTTGGGGGAGATTTTCAGGGTTTTGGGGAGCTTTGCAGTGTTTTGGGGAGGTTTGTAGAGTTTTTGGGGTTTTGCAGAGGTTTGGGGAGTTTGGGAACATTGGCTCATTCACGCAGAGCAGGGAGGACGCTCAACGAACGATGACCAGATGATCAATGAACACAATCCAGGGATGGGTGGGGATTCCTGGACCCCCCAAATCCCACCCCAGCCTCACCCCGCGGCTCTCGGGCGCTGTTTGGCAGCCCCCGGATGGATCCAGCGGGACACGGGGGCTCGGGGGGCGCTGGGCTCGGGGCTGTTCTTTCTCCCGCAGCCGCCCAGCGGGAACAGAGGGACCTTTGTGCCCCCGAGCCAGCGCTCCGGGCCGGCACAACGGTGTCCCTTGTCACCGCTGGGCACGGGCCCCTCGGGGACAGCTCTGTGCCCTGGCCCGGCCTGCGGGATGCTCCGAGACACGGCGTCCTGGGAGCTCCTTTGTGCGGGGGATGCTGGAGGGGTTTGGGGTTTTTTTGGGAGGTGGGGGATGTTGAGCTCGCACAGCAGCGGGAATCACCTCCCATGTTCCTGTTTGGCAGTCGGGGAGCTCGACTCCAGTTCCCCAACTCCAGGCTCCAGTTCCCCAAAGCCAGAGCAGGGCCCAGGGTGGTGCTTGCTGCTCTTAGGTGGTTTTTAAATGAGCAGAGAGGCAGGAATGTTTTGGGAATGTGTCATTCTGAGCTAGGGGCCCCTGCAGCAGGCACAGAATGGCCAAATCAATGGGATTCCAGTGCCTGTCCCAAAAACCAGCATTGGCAGGGGCAGTCCAGGATGGATGGATCTCTCCCCTTGGGATGAGCTGTGATGCAAACACCTGAGGAAGAGCACTGGGATTAACTGTGCTGTCAGCTCCCCCAGAGCACTGGGATTAGCTGCTGGAGAGAGGGATTAATCAGCTGCAGATCCCTGAGGATGAACACCAGAGTTATCCATGGTGCAGATCCCTGAGGATGAATAACTGGAGTGGTTGTGGTACAGATCCCTGAGGATGAACACCAGGATTAGCTGTGGTGCAAACCCTGAGGACACGTTTTGGGATTATCTATGGTGCAGAAGTCCTCAAGGATGAGCCTTGGGTTTAACTCCCAAGGGAAACCACCGGCGGGATTTCCTGCCACACAAAATCCCCGAGGATGAAGGCTGGGATTACCCTTGGTGCAAACTCCTGAGGATGATGGCTGCTCCAGCAGACACCTTGGACTCTCCAGCAGAACCCTTGGAGCCTTGCAGGGCCCTGCTGCCTCCCCCTGCCCTGCCCTGGCACCAGGGGATGTTTCCCACCCAGTTCACTTGGCATTCCCTGGAAAAGGGCTGTGTGTACCCACACTCCTGGAAAACGTCACAGCTTCCCCCAGGGCTGCAGGCACAGGATATGGGTTTGTGTCCATCCAGCACAGCCAGGCCAGGCCAGGCCTGGCCCTGCAGCTTGGCTGAGGTTTGTCCCTTGCGTAAGGGCCACAGTGATTTACAAGAAGTGACAAATCTCGCCCGTATCCGCTGGGGACCTTGCACAAGGGCTCAGGCACTTCCCCACCTCCCGTGGGTGACTCAGAGTGGAAGCGAGAGCCGGCGTGGGGAAACCCCCGGGGCGTGGAGGGGCCGGGGGCAGCTCCTGCTGCTCTCGAAGGATTTGCTCTGCACGAACGTGGCCTGATGGCCCAGACACTGCCATCGTCACCGTGCCACTGTCATCGTCACCGTGCCACTGCCAGCGTCACCGTGCCAGTGCCATCATCACTGTGACAGTGCCATCATCACTGTGACAGTGCCATCACCATGCCACTGCCGTCATCACTGTGCCACTGTCGTCATCATGCCACCGTTATCATCACTCTGCCACTGTCACCATGACACTGCTGTCACTGCTGTTGACATCGCTGTGCCACCACTGCCAGACCACCACCCTCATCACTGCCCTGCTGCCATCATCACCAAGCCACTGCCACCGCTGTCATCATCATGCCATTCTCGTTCTTGGAGAGCCACCTTCCCCCTTTCCTGAGTGGGAAAAGCTCCCCCAGCCCCCTCAGTGTCCCCTGAGCACCCAGGCAGGACATGCTCCTTATGGCAGCAGCTCACAGCTTCGTGGGGAGAGTGTTCCTGGCACAGGTGGGCGAGCTGGGAGGAGCTTTGCTCTGAAAAACGCCATCAATCCCAAATATCCTTGCTGGAGATTCAGCGGGGAAGCTGATGCTGGTAGGGTTTGGGGCTAAACTGGAGCAGCACCTGTAACACCCTAAACATTCCCTCCCATCCTGAGCATCCTGAGCGCATGGAGCCAGGCAGCAGCTGGGATGTTCCCATCCCTGCAGTGCTGCCGGGGCACCTCTTGCCGAGAAGGAGCCCGTGGGTGAACCCCTGGTGTGTTGAGTGTGCACTTTTGCTTACTGAGAACTCCCTTTCCCGGTAGCGGCCGCATCGAGCCGGGCATCTTGCGGTCAGGCGCGGCGCCCCGGCAGCGGGGGCCCCGTGCCTGCGGTAGGCGCTTCCCCGAAGCCAGCCTGGCTTTTCGGGCACCGTATCTCTGTGCTGCATCATTTCCTTCTCCCTTCACGCTCCAGCTGCGCTCTCCACGCCGAGAGACGCAGGGGGCTTCGGCGAACTCCCTTTTCCTGGAATTTCCCCGTTTCCTGAGAAGCCGACCCCGGCGCTGTGGTTGGGATGTTGATAAAACCCTCCCAGGGTCATGCCGGACGTCACAGCTCCTCGTGTGGGAAAGCGGCCAGGACGAGAGATCTCCTTGCACCTTCTCCACACACAGGACTTTGCACGGGGCACGGTTACGTTCCAAAGGTGGCAGAAAAATCGAATTCCTCCGGGATAAAGCGGCGGCGCCTCACGGCAGCCCCGGTGGCCGTGATTGCAGCACGGCACAGCTGCAATCACTGTCATCAGCGGGCCCGGGGCT
>NW_005054362.1:3427617-3434327 GCF_000277835.1 Geospiza fortis
GGGAGGGAGTGAGGAGGAGGGATGGAAAAAAAAAAAGGCAAAAAAAAAAGCGCAGCTAAAGATGGTGTGGTTGGGTGACCGAGGAAGTGTCCGGTGGGGACATTCTGAGTGTCATACAGGTGGTTGGGGTGGGTTTGCTGTGAGTATCACGAGCTCGGGGCAGAATTTGGGCAGGGTGGTTGGCAGTCGCTGTTGTGGGGTGAAGTGCCACAGCTCAGGG
This sequence comes from Geospiza fortis, assembly GCF_000277835.1. NCBI lineage: Eukaryota > Metazoa > Chordata > Aves > Passeriformes > Thraupidae > Geospiza > Geospiza fortis. The sequence continues at coordinate 3,427,838 of NW_005054362.1, forward strand.
TGTAGGGACACTGTCACTGTGTAGGGGCAGTGTGAGTGAGGAGGGACACTGGAACCAGCATCCCGTGGGATGATGAAGCCACTGTGTGAATCACAGCCAGCCCAAAATGTTGTGGTGCAGCAAGCCTGGCACGTGGTGGCACTGCCTGGGCTTTGCTGGGAGGCACAGGGTGGCTCTGGCCGTGGGGCTGAGCACAGAGCCTTGGCTCCATCACCCAGCACCACTGGGTGATTTTTTTACCCAATTCAGGGAATTTTTGCTCCCCTGGCACCCCGGATCCTGTGCCACGTGCCGCAGCCTCCTGAGGAACCGAAAGCTGCCGCAGAGATATTTTAGCCCTTGTGGAAGTGTCTGCTCAGCATTTTGTCACGCGCCTGCGTCAGTGCCAAAGCCACCAGGGAGCCCTTGGCAGGCCACTGACCCTTGCAGCCACAAGCAGGATGTTCCCTGCCTGCACCCCAATTTCCCCATCGGTGCCTGGAACGTGCTGCCATGCTGGGAACCCCCTTCTCCCTCCTCTCCTCCTGCAGGGTCCTTGGGACCCCTGAGATGGGTCTGGATGTCACTCTGCCCCCCTGGGATGCCCCCACAGTGACTGGGCAGTGCTGTGGGGGGTATTTCCTTGCCACAAAGGGGTATTTCCTCACCACCCAGGGTATTTCCTTGCTGCTGGGGTATTTCCCTGCAGAGCCGGGTATTTCCTTGCTGGCTGCTCTGCCTTGGGTGGCTCCTGGACTGGGTAGAGCAGTGTGGTGTGGGGCAGTGGTTTGGGCTGTGGGGCAGTGGTTTGGGGTGTGGGGGAGTATTTTGGGGTGTGGGGTTGGGGTGTGGGGGAGTCGGGGCTCAGCTCAGGCTCTGTGTTCCCCCCCACAGGGCTCCAAGCCCAAGCTGCTCGTCGCCTGCTCCGCTGTGCAGGAGGTGCGGAGGTGCACACGCCTCGAGATGCCCGATAACCTCCACACCTTTGTCCTCAAGGTAGGACCTGCTGGAAGGGTCTGCAGCCACCCCCGAGGCCTTTCCCACCCCCTGGGGCACATGTGGCTCCCAAAAGCTCCCGTGCCAAATTTCAGTTCCTCTTCCCATCTGGGGAGGGGATGCACAGGGGGATGTGGAGTGCAGGGTGGGGGATGCACTGCCCCTGCTGGGGTCCCGAGCGTGGGTGGGCGGGGGATGCACGTCTCTCTCTGTCTCTGAAGAGCTCTCTGATGTCCCCCAGGTCACCAATGCCACCGACATCCTGTTTGAGGTAGGGGATGAGCAGCAGCTCAGCTGCTGGACGGCCGAGATCCGGGAGTGTGTGCACAGGGGGTAAGCGCCTCTGGATGTCCCTGAGCCTGGGCTGGGGACAGTGGCTCTGTGTCCCCACTGCCAGCACTCAGCCTGGCTTCTCCTGTCCCCAGCAGGTCTGACACGGGTGACCCTGAGCTCCTGACGTGCCGACACCCCGACCCTACAGCCGCCAGCCCCGCCACCAGCACCGACCCCGTCAGCCAAGGTGAGCTAGGGACACCCAGGGGACCCTGGGGACAGGGTATCCCTCGCTGGGGGGTCACCACATCCTGCCAAATGGCACAAGGGCAGGGGACAGAGGGGATGGGGGTGATGGGCAGGGGTCCCATTTCCCAGGGACACTCATCCCTGTGCCTGGCAGGGGCGACTCCGGGGGGCCCGGGGGAGGCGGCGGGGCCGAAGATGGAGCAGTTCCTCTCCTCCTGCCCCTGGTTCCACGGGCCCATCTCCCGCGTGAAGGCGGCTCAGCTGGTGCAGCTGGGGGGGCTGGAGGGCCACGGCGTGTTCCTGGTGCGGCAGAGCGAGACGCGCCGCGGCGAGTACGTGCTCACCTTCAACTTCCAGGGCAGAGCCAAGGTACGGGCGGGACAGGGCCGGGACGGGGAGGGGAATCTCACAGAGGCAGCTCCTGCTGCAGGACAGCCCCTGTCCCATCACATCCCACCCCAGGGAGATGCTCTCCTGCTCTCTGCCCCGACCGGGGGGGGATCCCCAGAGAGCCACAGGCTGGGGATGCAGCCATCGGTGTGTCCCCCGTCCCAAATATCCCCACCGTGTCCTCCAGGAGGGAATGCAGGGAGGGTAACAGCTCCCTGCTCCTCTCCACAGCACCTGAGGCTGGCGCTGACGGAGCGGGGCCAGTGCCGGGTGCAGCACCTGCGCTTCTCCTCCATCGTGGAGATGCTGCAGCACTTCCACCGCTACCCCATCCCGCTGGAGTGCGGCTCCGCCTGCGACGTGCGGCTCTCCAGCTACGTCGTGGTCCTGCCACAGGCACAAGGTGTGTGGGAAGGGAGGGGGATGTCCCTGTGGGACACGAGGGGTGCAGGAATGGGGATGCTCCCCTGGGACACAAGGGGTGCAGGAAGGGAAGAGGGATGCTCCCGTGGGACACAAGGTGTTTGGGAAGGGGGATGTTCCCCTGGGATGTGAGGATGGAGGTTGCCCGGGCTGGGTGTGGGTGCCCTGGTGCTGCCCAGAGCTGGGCCCTTTGGTTGCTCCTGGAGTGGGGAAGCGGAAGCCTCGGGGCAGTGGCACAACAGGACAGGAGCATCCCCCTGACCATCACCTCCTCTCTCTGCCCGCAGCTCCCGGCTCCAGCACCACGGTCCCTCTCCCACTGCCCTTCCCAGGCTGGAGCCCCGAGTTCAGCCTCATCCCTGCCAGCTCCTCCTGCCCTCACGGCCCCGATGAGCCCCCCGGGGCTCCCCCAGCGGAGCAGATCTTCCACCTGGTGCCACCACCAGCTGAGCTGGCACAGAGCCTGCGCCCGGCCAGGGCCAGCACGGCCAGCACGGCCCGGCCCCGTGACTCGGACTATGAGGTGGAGGCACCAGGCAGGGGCCACGTCCGTGCCATTGACAACCAGTACACGCCACTGTGACCAGCACAGCCGGCACTGGGATGCACTTTCGGGTGGAGAAATCCTGGAGACCTTCTGGGGGATCCATCGAGAGAAAGAATGTACCTGTTTCTTCCTTCTGGTTAGGGATTATTATTGTATTTTTTGCAAGGAAGGGGGTAATTTTTCACTCCTGTACGGGTGTGCTCCCTCTCGTTGGCCTGTTAAAGGGCCTCTTATTGTTGTTTTTGTTGTTCTTATGGAAGCTTTCTCGTTACTGTTTACACAATGCCACTTGTGCCTGCGCTGGGCCCGGTGTCCTGCCTGTCCCTGACACGACAGAGCCCAGCCAAGGAAGCAGGGGCTTGTGTTCCACCCACGGAATTGGAGGAAGTTAAAAAAAAAAAAAAACAAAACAGGATAACAAGAAAAGAATGATTATAAATCCATTGCCAAGTTGCTGCTCCAGGCCTCATCCTCCTTGCCCCGGCTGCTGAAACCACCAGACCTGAGCTGAGCTCCCACGAAGGGTGGTGAGCAGGGTTTGGGCATTTTTTTTTAATAGCTAAGGCAAAAACTGGCTTTTTCTTGCTTTTCCTTTTTAACCCAGCACAGCCGTGGTCACTCCCTGCGCCAGGCAGAGGGATCCTCATCCTGCTCTCCCAGCTGATTGAGACTGAACACTAATTGCTCCATCCTTAGCCATGGCACCAGCTGAGAACTAACACAGAGACTGACACAAACCTCTCCTGCTGGTGAGGGAGGGGTTTATCCCGTTGTATCCTGGTGATGGAGGCTTTTTATCCCTGTGGTGAATGGGTTTTTATCCTGGTGATGGAGGCGTTTTTGTCCCGGTGATGGAGCCGTTTTATCCTGGTGATGGAACCGTTTTATCCCAGTGATTTTAGGCACAAATCTAAAGTCAGTTTTCCCCTACTCTTGCTTGCCTTTTTCCCCCCAAAACCTGTCACCAGGGGCTTGCTGGCATTTAAAGCTCCACCACGGCCTCTTGCAGGCGATGGGGGTCCCTGGGGACCAAATTTGGGGTCCAAATCCCTGGGTCTCAGCATCCTCTGACCCCCAGCTGTCCCCAAACTCTGCTGCTGTTCCTGAGCCCCCTGGGCTGCTTCACCTGCCTGGGGCAGCCGTGAGAGAGGAAGCCCTTCTGAGAAGTTGCCTTTATTTTAGGAAAGAGGAAGGGCTGGAGCCGTTGCGCCACACAGGAGGGGATGTTCACAGTATTCAACTTCCAGATTTCCCAGCACAGCCTTCCCTGGGATTTTGGATGCAAAACTTGCCTTGAGATTGCCTTACAGAAAGCTTTTCTTTATTCCTGTTTTCCTTGGAATTGCAATACAGGTGGGAGCCCTCAGGAGCATTAACATTTCGCAATTAATCTGAAAACCAGCAAACACACAAAGCCTCGTTGGGCTGAGTTAGGGAATTGCACAAAACCCCAGCTTCTAGGACAGGGTTTTGCAGGTTCTGGGTGAGCCCAAAGTCCAAGGAGATAAGGTCAGGAGCTGAAAGGCAAACAGCCCAGGAAGCAGCCATGAGAGCAAATCTGGGTTTATAAATCAAACTATGAGGCTGGGACAAACGGGAACCATCAACTGGAGAAACCATTTAGGTTTTCCTTTCGTGCCTCCCCGTTGCTTGCTCTTGCTCCCTCCTTGGCTTTGTGCATTTAGAGCAGGCAAAGGCTTTTTTTTCCCCCCTGCTTTCTCCACACTTGTGCCTGAAACTGGAGCACTAAGAGCAAATTGCACTGGTCCTGCAGCACTGGCAGCCCCGGAGAGGCTGACGGAGGAACAAAGGCAGCCCTGTCCTCGCTGGGCTCCTCAGCTGTATCCGCATCCCATTCTCCTCCCTGGAGCAGCACAAAGGCTGCAGCCAGAGGCAGGAGCACATCCCCAGGGCTGGCTTGTGCCAGGCAAGGCAGCTCCCTCCCAGGCTCATAAATAACTCCCCGTGCTCTTGCATTTATAGGGATGGGGAAGGGAAGGGGGGACAGCACAGCACAAGTTGTCGTTTCCTTTCCTCGCTTGCTGCCTGCTTCCCAAAGCCTTGGGAGAGCACAGGGATGTGCTAAATCTTGCTAAGATTGCTGGTTTTAGTCCCACTGAGCTCCAGGGAGCTGTGCTCAAAGGGGTTTTCCCCCAAAAGGCGAGGTGGAATCACCCGAATCTCCCGACATCTGCAAAGAAAGGATGGGCTGGGAAAAGGCAGTGCTATTCACATCCCCTGCCAGATGAATCCAGAGAAATCCTTGCCAGATAAATCAGATGCTGCTGGGGTGGGTTGTTTTGGCATGCCAGGACTTTATTGTTCCAGTGCCAGAACTGAAACATGCGTGTGCATGTGGTATTTTTAACCTGCAGTTTAATTACAAGGGGCTTCTCCGCAGTTTAAATGGAAATTGCTGTGCTTGATTAGTAAAATACACGTTGGGTTCATTATCTCCCTGCCAGCCACTTCCCCCATGCAAACAAACTCCAGTGGGGGAGAACTCCTGTTCTCCCCACCAGTGAGCAGTGGGAGAGTCCCTCTGATTATTTATTTTAATAATTATTTAACTAATTCCATCCCCAAACTCACCCACAGGCAGCCGAGGGCTGTCCAGCCCTGCCAGCTCCACCAGCTCCTCATTTCACATCCATTGCTGGGGATTTTTGGGCTCTTTCCCAAGCTCCCAAGGGGGAGCTGAGTTTGAAATCCCATTTCTCCCAGAAAATATCTGGCTTGTGACACAGGTCAGAGCAGGACTCTGCTCCTGCCAGCACATTACTGCAGCCCTAAGGTACTCGCTCCTCTGCATTACAGCAGTGGGCAAAGAGCATTAAAGCCATTCCACCCTATGGAATAGAAGCATTTTGCAGGATTTTTATGTTCTTGTGACTTGAGAGAAGAGCCCAGGGCTGGGCAGGTTTGGTTCTCCAGCCCCTGTGGGGTTTTACTGGCATTTGAGGCAGTTTTGGGAGGAGGGGAAGCCAAGGGCAGGTGGCCCCTGGTCAGGTGTGGGCAGCAGTTTGTGCCTTGGCCCTGGAGAGGGGCACGTGGATCACGAGTTTGGATCCCACCGAAGGAAGGCAGGAGCCACAGGAGCAGCTCTTGGAGCTGGCCCTGCCCAAAGGAGAGGCTGGGGGTGGGCAGCCCCATTTCATCCAGCTACACAGGACAGTTTTTAGCAATAAAAATGGAAACCGAGCAGTGCCTTTGCTCTGTGACAGCAGGGACTTGGTTTAGGGCACAATCCAAAACTCAGGTCCTGCCAGAATTCTCCCTCCTCTTCCTCTTGCTGTTTGCTGAGCCACTCCTGCTTGGTGGCCTTTGTGTCCCCAAGGGTGCCAGGTTCTGAAGGAGCTCCTGCCATGAAGCATTAGTGGATGTTTCCCTCCCTCCCTCCCAGCTCGCAGCCCAGCAGGTACCGAACACTGACACCACCATTCCTCACCCATCCCTTTGGATTGAAGCTATTTTTTGGTGAAAACTCCTAGGAAAACATCCAGGGAGAAGCCAAAGCTTCTCATTCCTCATCTGGACCACCAAACCCCGGTGTCATCCAGCATTCCAAACTTTTAGCTTTGATCCAAACAGCCCCAACATTGCCCAGCAGGTCCCAGAGGCAGGGAGGTGACT
>NW_005054362.1:3434344-3460548 GCF_000277835.1 Geospiza fortis
TCAGCAGGACGATTAAAGCCAACAATTTTGTTGGGAGTGTATTAATTTGAAAGTTCTACTTTTCACCTGCACAGAAAAGTTCTTCTTGTAATTTTTTCTATATATTGTTTCTGTATGTACTGTACAAGTAACTTATTCTTGAATAATGCGATTTTACCATAATATTAAAAAAAAAAATCTGCTCTTAATAAACTGTTTTTAGAACTTGTTTCTCACTTGTAGTCTTCAGTCTGATTCTCTCCAGGTGCCTGGACATTGTTTTAGTGGATACTGGATGCTGAAAGGCAGGAAAGCTCCCTTTGACATGAAAATCCTTTGGTTTGTCCCCATGGGATGATGCCTGCACCACACAGGACCGTCAGGACAGGGCACTTGGAGCAGGGATAACTTTGTCTCCCCATCTTTTTAAGGCATTTTCCCAGGGAATTCTTACCTTTCCTTTCCTCCTCCAGCAGCACCACTGATTTTTATACCTCCATCACCTTAAAGGCCCATTTGGGACCTTCCCCGACCGCGTCCGGAGCAGCTCAAGGCTGAGGGATCAGGAGCACAAAATCACCGAAACTGGGCTGAATTTGGGATTCCCAAACCTTTCCCTTATTCCACACAACAGACTCAGGCAAACCCTGGCTCCAAGCTGGGATTGGTACGGGAAGAGACCCAAAAATCACCACACAAACACCGAGGAGGGTCAGTTTTTAAAACTTTTTTTATTTTTTAATTTTTTTTTAAGTTTTTATTTTATATTATCTACAAAGTAAAAGTTTTCTTAACTTAAAAGTTACATCACTGTCTCACGATAGTGATTATCTCATCAAACGTGATTTATAAATAATAACTCATCCGTTTGACGATTAGAATTTTTTTTTTTTTTACTGAACCTGTTTCAAGTTTAGTTAGAAGTAAAAGGGATCTCCAAGTCTTGATTTTTAGTGATAATAGCAGCAAGAATCACTCTTGTTACTTCTTTTGCTAGCTGACGAGTTCATAACTTTGAAGGGTCATTAAAAAATAAATAACTTCCAGTTTTCAGCAAGCAGAGTTGGGGCACTTGCAGGACTCAGATACAGTGCATGGAATTATGGAATAGCCCACAAGTTCCTAAATGCCTCTACTCAGTCCGAATCTCTCCCACTGCAAGATGAACTGTTAGCATTCCTAGTGGATGTTACAAGAAATCAAAAATTTTTTTTTTTTTTAAACAAAATAAAATGAAATTCTAGTTTTCTGTGCTTCCAGTTGGCAGAAGCAGTAGAAGGAGGGTATTTGGCCTACAAAAGGTATCCAGCCTTTCAGTTATTCCAGATGAGCCTTACAACTGCTGTTGGTGGTGGGCTTGTACTGTAAAAAAAAAGTTCAAATGTAAATAATAAATTGGCAAGCCACACAACAGTTTGCTAGTAAAGTGGTCACAGGACAACTACTGAGCTCAACTTTCTTTTATTTTTATTTTTTTCTCTTTTTCTTTTATTTTTTTTTTTAGAGAACAAAACAAAACCCTGCACATCAAGATGTCCTTGGGATGTCTTATTTTTGCTCTTTCCCTACCTAAGCCCTCAGAAAGCAGCTTTGTTCTGCTCACACATTCCCCAAGAAACATCAGGTAGAACTAAATCACTACAGAAGTTCAGAGGCTGTTTGAACTTGAATAATCAACGAAACCTAAATAAGGTTAAATTTAAAGCGGAAAGAAGTCACACAACTCCTACTTTTCCCCCCAAAGCAAAGCTGCAGAATGTTACTCTGAATTAAAGTTTAGATTTCAGTTGTCACTTTACTTTAACAGCAGCCTAGCAGCCCTACCCCCACACAACATTTCACTGCTGTCCTCAAGATTTAATCAAACCTCTGATCATTATAAACTGCACACAGTCCATCCCCCACGGCAAATCCACGGAAAACTCAGTCCCACAGCGCCAGTGCCTCACACTCCTCATTCCTCTACTCCAGCTAGAGAAAAATCAAGGATATTCCCTGAATTAGGTACATCTCAGCTAAACCTACGCTCCTCCAGGCTGCCAAAGCACAGCTGGGAAACACAAGGACATCTTAAGGTTGGTTGGTTTTCTTTGTTGTTCTTAAATTTTTTTTTTAATTTTTAATTATTTTTTTTCCCCAAAGATCTGGTTTCTCCCAGTCCTCACTCCTCGCCCTGGCTCAGTTAGGGTGCAGGTCTCCCAGGCACACACTCCTCACCTGAAGGGTGGGTCATATAGGGGAAATGTGTTGTTGTCGAGACTGGAATGGGCTGTAGTGCACTTTGAGCGAGGGCGGCTTGGGGACCACCGGGAGGCTGTGTCGTCATTAGCATCATTGGAGCATGGGCAGTTGGGTGAGAAGGAACCATTCCTGACTGTACATGAGCCTGAAACAAAGAGCTCTTTAGTATCATGGTCACAAGGAGGCAGCAACTCCTGGCCACATGACTGGCGAAAGTTTGCTCCGTCAGCAAAGGTTTACTCTTCATTTATTTGATTTTTTAAAAACTTTTTCTTTCTTTTTTTTTTTTTAACTAGGGATTAAGGCAGAAGTTGTAACACAAAAAAAAATTAATAATAATAACAACAAAAAGGAAAAATAATAATTAAAAAAGCGCTCCTTACTGCTGGCTCTGAGTTGCGTTCTCAATTTTAGCCATTTTGCCAGCATTAAACGGGGGGGGTATTAAAAAAAAAAACAAAAACAATTCAGCAACAAATCTTCAAAACATTTCTGTTAGACACCTAGATCAAAGCACTTCCTAGAGGGTACAGATAGGAACTTCACAGGCACTGGGAGTCTGGCATCCCTTCCCCAGCTCTCTCCTTGCACAACCCCACGTTCTCTCCTGGCTCCCTGCCCTGGGAACCTCCCTGTCCTCTCCAGTGACCTGTGCCCACACAGTGCTCAGCCAAGTCCTCCTGACATGAGTGATTTCATCCCTTCACACTCTCAGGGCAGCTTTGTTCTGCTTCCAGTTCAGCTCATCGCAGTTCTTGTGTAATCTGAGCAATCAGGGCTAAGTCTCAGTGGAAAAGGAGATTATTCCTTCCCATGGCTGATCACCTCTGGCAAACAACTTCAGGAACTTGGTGGGTTCTTTAGCTCAGAGCAGTTCGTGTCTCTAGAGGTCATCAATTTATTTTATTTAAAAACCTAGCAAACATTCATTTCTCAAAAGCACAAAGGAACTCAGAGCTCTCGGTGGATTTCTCCTGGGAAAAAAAAAGCCCCAAAACCCCATCATTTGTACCTAAAGTTTGCTTTGTCCTTCTACCACATCCCAGAACTGCAGCCTCACAGCTCTCCCATGCCAGTAAAGACAAATAGCAGGTAGTGGCTAGAATTTTATTTCTTAAAGACAAAAAGGGTTACTTGACTCATCACAGACATTCCCCAAACTCTTTGATCAGACTTGCACGTGTTAGTAGCACCCCAGAAGCCTTTAAAGGCAGGAACTGCAATTCAAATCTCACTCTTGCTCTAAAAAAGCTTTAGGAGATCAGGCTGTGGAACAGAAATACCTCCCAGGGCTGGCTCCACGTTGACTTTGACAAACATGCTATTGTAGAAGCCATCATTATAAAGCAGCTATTCATAGAGCAGCTGGAGTCAATACACACAGTGGATAAAATTTTTCTGCTGTGGCTCAAACATTTTGCAAATTGGCAGCTGACAGCACTCTCTAATGAATTTTAAAGTACTGGTTTTCAAGTGAGATATCCACCAGCTCAAGAATCATCTGATAACCTGAAGGGAAATTGGATTGATCCCCCGTGTTGGCCTAACTGAAGTTTTTACTGCGTGGTATTTCAGAATTGTGTTTAGAAGCTGGGAATGAGGCTGCTAAAAAACGATTAAATCCAGTGATTAGTTTCCCCACGATGGAATAATTACATGCATTTAAAATTTCTGACAGAACTGTAGTTATGCCTTCACTAGAGATTTTTGAGGGAACTACTTCATTGGGAAAGTCAATTAGTTTGGTGTAAATATCACAAATTGAAGCTTTCGTTCTAAAAAAAATTGCAGAAGAGACTGCACAAGTTAAAATCAAGGGCAAGGCAGGCCTTGTCTGTGATTGCTAAAAATGCTGCCTGAGCAGTCAGTTCTGACTCCAAGTTGCATCTGATTTGTTTTAATTTGGTTTGCTTGGCACACAGAAAGGAAGGCAATGGTCACATCCTGCACCCCTGGCCTGGCCAGGGCACAACTCAGGCACAGCTTCACCCTTTCATGGCCTTTAAGCAAATGTTTCATGTTTCAAATCACAGCACTGGACATGCCACTAAGCCAAGACCCCTCTGAGAAGCTTTAAACACAACCCAGGCATTCACAGCAGTGCCTTCACACCAGAGCAGAGCAGGAGTCTTGTTTCTGGCAGAAACCAGAGAAGGGGAGGATGAGCCAAGATGCCACAGCAATCATCAGCTCTGGCCATCCTCTCCTTATTCTCCCCCCCTCCAAAAAAAGCAGAGAAATTAAAAGCCTAAGAGAATCAAAAAGCTAAAAACTCCACATCAGTAAAACGATTCCTACAGAACTATTGATTTATTGGCTTAACTGACTGTCCCAGGGACCAAAGCAAAGATTTTATCAGAATTCTGCAAGGGACTGGACATCTGTCAGATTAACATCCCTAATCACAGTTAGTCACCTTATCCCAAACTATGGTTAACCTGTAGGAGAAGGCAGAAACCAGACACCAAGTTCTTGGTCTGAAGAAAAAATTGTGCAGGCAAATTATTGATTGAACTGCCCATTGCTTGACAAAGGACACTAAATCCAGGAGATTTAGTAAACATCAGAAAATCTGTGTCACACTGCTTTACACGGAGCTCTTGATTAATCTATCATGTGCTTCCCTTCCCCAAATCCTTTTTCTCAGGGAGCTGACCACGAGGGAGCAGTTAAGAGAAGTGGGTTTCTGATTCTGAAGCAAAGACTGTTGTTTTAGGTTACCCAACAATCTTTGGGGAGCTTCAGCACAAGCAGTTCATTTAGAACCACACACACACACCACACACACAGAGGCTTCTTTCTGCAAGGATTGTCCTGCAGTCACTTTAACTCTCTCCTCTCTCCCTTGCACTGCCTTGCTTCTCCCTGGAAATCCTGTCATGTTCTTTTCTGGATGTATTTGTATAAAATTTGTCTACGATGCAGAGCCTGAAACTGCCACCAAAAGCAGCAATTCAGCCTTTCTGCACTCACCTCCCACCTCCAACCTTTCTGTATGCCAGCTCTTCCTGGGATCAGGCAGGGAACTGATTTGACCAAGAAATAGCCTAAAAAGGGGGTAGGGGAGGCACATTTCAGCTGAATTGTGTCCCCAGCCTGCTCTGCTCCACGGCCAAGCAGTTCTGTGAGCAGAGTGGTGGGGCAGGGACAAGGATGGGAGCCAGGAACTGGGAAGAGAGCTCAATTTATTTCAGTAGCAGTGCCAGCTTAAGATGTCTTCATTAAACTACAGTTGCAGATGCACTAGGTGTTGGAAGCTGAGGTCCAAGTACACCTTGTCAAAATTCTAAATAAAGGCAATGTACAGACAGAAACCTAAATAACAACAACAGGTAAGTCTGTGCTGAGAGGTGACAGATTGGCAATCACTTCAGCAGGCCCGACTGTCCTAACTTTTGTGGCATTAAGACATTTAGTCTTGAAGGTTGTTAAACTGTGTTTACCTGGGGGACATGGGCCATGTGTGGCGGATTGGTATATGCAGGTTGAACATGGGAGGGATGAATGGTGAAGACTGTTTGTTGTGCTGTAGGAAAATTGTTTTGTGGAGACTGCGTGTTGGAGCCTGGCGTCATGGAAGGAGGGGTTGGAGCTAGACCTGCGTGGTAAATCGCCGACTGCTGCTGGGGGTTGGCCAGGTGCAGGGCCTGGGCAGCCTGGTGCTGGTGGTGCTGCAAGAAAACACAAACATTATTTAGGTTAGGGCTGAGGAATTGTATCGATTCTGTTAAGGGGAAAGGGGTGGGAAACTGGTCTTAATTCTGAATCTGGAAATGGTGAATCTAAGGATCTGTGCTCGTGGGGGAACTTTATAACCCCACCAGGCTCAGCTTCTGCTGGCAAACAGAACCCAGAGTGCCAGGTAACACCAGGCAGAACCTGGAGCTGGGGGTGCCTCACAGCTGCAGACAGTTATTCCCAGGAGGGAATTAAGGAATGCAGCACTATTCCAAGGATCACTTTGTTTTCAGCTGCTTTGACAAAATCCCATCAAACACTTCTCAGCGTTTATCTGCTATTTCCACTTCTCTCATATGAAAGACTGACACAATTATGATCCTTCCTTAATCCTTAAACTGAAACATCCCCCATCCCCTGTGAACAGGGAGAAATGAATGGTTGGACTCTGCTCCATCCCACCCTTTTCCCTCTCAGAGAAATCAATACATCAACATCAAGCACTGGACAGCTGCAATCCCTTCAACACAAATTTGCAGCCACTCAGGGTTGTGTTACCTGCACGGGGCTTGGAGCAGGGTGGCTTCCAGCATGTTGGCTTTGCTGCTGGCCAGTTGGGGTGGCAGAAGGCTGAGGATGAGGAGGATGCGGGTGCAGGGTAGCATTAGGGTGGGCATACTGCTGAGCAAGTGAGCCAGTGGAAACTAGGATGAAAAAGAAGAACATTTAACACCAGGTACAGGACATGCACTTCTATTAAGTCACTGCATTTGAAAATGTCACAACTCAGTCTGTAAATATATTCCCTCCCCCTTCTAAAAAAAAAATATATATATTTATCTTGCAAATAGCTGATGATCTTACCTTGCTTTTGTGTAGTTTGGTTTGGCAGGAAAGTCTATAAACAACCATAATTAGACAGTTCATCTTCCCTAATTTGACAATGTAACAGATACTACATAGAGAAAAGCAGTATTTCATCTTTTGTTTTGTCAAACAGACCAGTTTCAAAGATCAAATTTATAATTTTCATACAATTTAGGATTTCCTGAGATATACTTTTCAAAGGTGTTACGAGCCATTTTTATTTCCACCATCCAAAAAAAATTCTTTGGCCTTATACCTGGCTAACCTCACCATGCTACTCTTCTGGAAATTGCTCACAGAACAGTCAGAGGGAAGCACAAACTCTGCCCTTGCACTCTAGAATAAATAAACACATCACAGCTGACAAAACTGAGGCTGCTCGAGCATCAAATTTTTGCTGAAGCCACTTTCTTGTGCTAAAATAACCCATTTTGCCTCTGCCCTCGAGGCCAATCTGTTCTGGATCACCACCACCCTGTGAGTTCCCCAACACTGCCATGGAATTCTTCATTCCTTGAACCAGAAGCAAATAAGGTACAAAATTCCCAAAAAGGAAGAAACTGAACAACAGAAAACTTTTACCCCAGTGAAGCCACATCTGTTGCTACAGCTGTGCCAGTCTCCAACAACAAACACCCAGTTCCTTCCTGGATCCTGCTCTGTCCTGCTTCAAATGGGCCACAATAAATCTTATTTTTTTTTAACTTTTGAGGGAATCTAAGCAAGTATGAAAAGCCATAATGACAACAAATCTTCATTTTAACACAAAGCATGCAATGCAAAAGCAGGACCCTAAAAAGGAGGATGTTTCCCCCATTTCTTTTAGGTCTTGTGCAACAAGCAGGCCATGTCTGCAGCTACTTCTGTGTGTGACAACACGTGTCAATCCCTCTGATGTCACAGCCTGAAAGACCAAGGAGAGTTTTGCTGACAAAGTGCTAAAAAAGCAAACAGCCAAAGAAAACTATCAGCCTGCTCCTCAAGATTTCCTTCGACTGTTCCTTATTTGTTTTGGTGTCGTGGTGCTGAAGTTAATTACTGATGAGTATCTACCAGGTTATATATATATATTTTTTTAATGGGGTTGGTATTATATAAGAGTATGGCCACTGCAGTTTCCCTCCAGTCTGGTTTGCTATAAACCTTAAAAATCCAAGTTCTGACACATTCCAACTCACCAGAATACAGAGAGCCTGGATATTTTTGCCTAATTGAGGTTTTTCTCCCCTGTGCAGGTTCCTCTTTAGAAAATAACTGCCTGCCACATTTAACTTAATCCCTGGCAAGCTCTATTAAATCTTCACTGAGCAAATGGCCTTGCAGTGATGAGCAGTTTCAGACTATTAATGCATCTGAACTAAATTCCTGCAGCCTGGAGTTGATCCTAATGTTCTTATCCACATGTGCAAGCACAGTTGTGCACTCTGGGACCTCCTGATTGAGAGAGGTTTCAAAAACACCTCAATATTTTCTAAGCACACTGTCAAAGCCAGCAGGATCTTCTGCCACAGCATTTTGTTATGCTTTAAATCCAAGTATTTTTGACTTTTTTTTTTTGGTATCACTACTAAAATGTATTTTGCAGCAGCATCCCTGCCATGCTCCTACTTGACTTTCAGACACTTCTCCTCTGACAACACCTAAATTATCAATGCAACACTGATCATTTTTACAGTACCAAGTTTATGGCTTTCTACAGGAGGACAATTTCTCAACCTCATTATTATACACACTCTGAAGAAGGCCAGAAATGATTCTCTTTGTCAAAGTAATAGAAATAAATGCAAGGAGGGATTACTTGCTTGCCAAAGGGCAGCAATCCTCCCAGTGCCTCAGCCACAGAGCTGGCAAGCCTGACTACAAATTAACTCCATTCAAGAGGCTTTAAGATGCATATGAAATTTAATTCCAAGTTGTAAGATACTCAAGGTTTCCCACATCACTTGTTAAGAGCCCCCAAAATAATGTGGGACTCCATTAAACCATTTGTGCAATTCATCTTTTGGTTCTTTATGGCCAAGAGAATAATAAACTCAGTTGTTCTGAAGCAGATATTTCTACAATAAAACTTCACAATAAGGAATTTCTCTCTTAAGACACCAGTTAAACCAAGGAATAGCACCCTAAAGAACAGATATAAACCAGGGGGAGGATCAGGTTTTTGTCATAGTGGCAGCTCTTCCAAAACCACCTCATATTTTATCCACAGCTTTGGATTTGAAGCACTGGCCTTTTGTATACTGAAAATATTTAATTTTCAGTTTCCCCTCTCCTTCATTTTGTCTTTACCAGGTCACCCAAATGACCAAATCTGTAAAGCTTAAAACCACTTCAGATGCTGCTGCAAATTATGTTTTAATAGTAATATTAAAAATGCCTTTCAAAAAATGTTATCTGGGCACTTCTCCACATCCTGGCCAGTCCCTGCACACAAACCAAGAACGACACAGCAGGTCTGAAATGCATTCCCAGCTCAAAACCTGAGCTCAGACTCCAACTCCAGCAGTGTAAATGGTTTTTCATGTTTAGTTAGTGCAAGTAATTCCAGCCAAGCCAATGAAATCTCTGAGACCAGCACAGCTGTTGAAAGGAGTCTTGTAAAAGTCATGAAAAATTCACCTGAACCAAAGCATTTTCCCTGGGATTTTTTAAAGGAATTTTTGCCTGGTCATCAAAACAGCTCACTACACAAATTAACAGCAAATAAAACAAGACATGAGGTGAAAAACAAAATTTAAAAAAAGACCCATTATCCAACATTTCCCCCCAATTGTCAGTATTTTGGAGATTTTCCAAATGGCCACCTATTACCTGAGAATGTGCCAGGACACACCTTGCTGCAAGTCACCTCAGCTCACTCCAGCACAAATGCACTGGGTTTCTCAGCCTTTATGCCTTAAATTCCTCTGCCTGGGCTGCCCTGCTTCACTTCTGCATCTTTCTAATCAAATTGGCTCTAATGTGAGATATTTCACACTGCACTGACCTGGCAGGGACACGGGAGGGGAGCGACTCAGTCATGGGATGGGAGAAAAACATCACAGGGATGGAATTACTGAGTTCAACCCTACAGAACTGCAGCCCATTTCTGAGAGCAAACAAGAAGTAGTCAGCCACAGAACCCACAGATGGAGCTGAAATCAGAAGAGGTCAGAGCAGCAGAAATCAAGCAGAACTCCCAGTTACAAGGGAATACGTGAAACTACATCATGGCATTTTGTAATTTCGTTTTTTTCCCTGGAATTTCAATGGTGCCAATGGTGGTCAGTGTTGGTCATGGTCCAAAGATGCAATGAAGAGCCTATTTTCAAGAACTGACCAGTGAACAAACTTCAAAACCATTGCCAGAGCCAGTAAGATGGTGAGGATAACTACATTTAAAAGACCTGAATGGTAGGAAGCAAAGAAATAGCAAATGTTTCTTTCATCATACAAACATTTCAAGAAGTCATTTTACACAGGTAGAGTGAACTTGACTTCAAAGATAATCCAAGAAAGGAATGAGGTTATTGAAGTGATTTCAGTGCACCAAACCAAGAGGCAGGAACACAGCCCAGGTCAGCATCCTACAGCCCCCACCCAGGCAGAACCAGTGTGGCACAAGAAACACAGGAAATCTGCTCCAGAGGAGATTTTTGGAGAACAAATGCTTTTTCTCACATCCCTCTTGCATGAGCTCATGCAAAAAAAAAAAAAAAAACAAAAAAAAAAAAAAAAAAAAACCAAAAAAACCAACAAAACCAAACCAGGAGTGCCTGGCATGGGCTGCACAGACTTACAGACAGACACAGCAACAAGTGCCACAGCAGGACAGGAGCAAGAACAGAAACAGCCTGAAACTGCAACTCCTCCCTTCCCATGTCCTGGGTGAGAGTTCATCCTGCAAGCACCCCCCTCAAACATCAGCTTCCTCAAAGTTGAACACCAGCAGGGCAGACAAGGCAGGATTTTGCAGCTCTCTGCCTTTGCTGGATGAGCTGGATCAGGCTGCTGTGTCCAGAGAGCACCAGATCCTGTCCCAGTGCCTCCAGTGATGCTGGTGACACCAGCACAGCCCCACCTGAGCCAGGGAATGGAACTGAGAAAGTTCCAAGGAGGCCTCATCCCATCCCTGACACACAATGATGACCACAAGTTGTTCCCAGCACTCCTTCAGTGGCAGCTCTACAGAAAACTTCCTCCACCTCAGCTGCAGCTCGAGTTATTTCCTCCCAGGGGCTCCAAACTTGAGCCATGGCTTCTAAAAGGGATGAGGCCCAAGGTGCTTCTCCTTTTAGGAAGCTGGGAACTCATCAGGTGTAAAAATCCTGTTGGGCTCATGAAAAGGGGGCAAGGCAGCTCCCACAGGTTTAAACAGAGGCTACAGAATCACAGAGTGGTTTGGGTGGGAAGGGACCTTCAAGATCATCCAGTTCCACCCCCTGCCATGGCAGGGACACCTTCCCAGGTTGCTCCAAGCCCCATCCAGCCTGGCTTTGGACACTTCAGGATGGAGCAGCCCCAGCTTCTCTGGGCAACCTGTGCCAGGGCCTGCCCACTCTCACAGGCAAGGATTTCTTAGAGCCCATTTCTGGCTGCAGATGAAAAGACTGGGTAGTGAAGTCAGAAAGAATATTCCATATTCAAAATAAATTTCTGAAGATTTGACAACTCAGCTTCCTGTGATTATAGAAATCTGTTCCAAAGCTCCATTCCCTGCCCACTGAGAGGAACCTTCCTGCGTTTTCCACATCCTGGTTTGGTGCAAGGAAACTTGTTCCCTCAACAGGTCCCATTCCTTTAACATGTGGTTCTCTAGAAAGTGCTTTTCTGTACAATCAAAATTAGTACAAAAAACCCAACTCACTGGCAAAGTAGAAAGAAGGGCCTGTCTCCTTGCTGTATGGTATTTTGGGACATGCTGAATTTGGGAAATAGAAAGGTAAATTAGCCTCTTGCCATGTGCATACTTCCCATCTTCTGGAAAGGTGTCAGTTTTAATTTTTTTTTTTAATTCTTTTTTGAAGACTCTAGAACCATGCAGATATTTTTATTCACTTAGCTGCTATCAGAGCTAGATATTTTGTTTTACAAATGAGTGGAGATGAAACACAAGTCTCGAGTAAGCCTTCCTTCTTAACTCTGACACTGAGGTCTGCAGTTCTTCATTAACACAAAATGAAACTTTATGTCAATTCATGGTCTGTTACTGTCCACTGTAACAAGAAGGTTAAAATGCAATTACTCTAGAGCAGAAACTGGCCCTTGCTTTTTCAGCTATAGCACTGCCATTCTGAACAGTTCCAAGACAATTTTGGTGACTGGTTCACTCTTAGTCCCTGGAGAATCCTCTGAAGTTTATATTATATCCACCATTGTACTATCAGGGGAATAGAATTTACTCTACTGCTGAGACAGAAACCAGATAAAGTTAGAGACAACACCAGACCAGTAAAACATAGCAGAAGGGGAAAAGGGAAGGGAGAACAGGGACAGGAATGAGAGCACAAAACCCAGGAAATGCATCTGTGTAAAACCAAGGTCTGGTTTTACACAAGTTCTTAAACACAAAAGTTAAGTTTTTCAGAGGACTCCAATTATCTGGAAACAAACCAGCCACACAGAAAACGAACACAAGTTCATTGTCACAGGAATGGACAGATCCACCCTCTACTTGGTAACCAAATTCTCTACCAGCAGCAGAAGCCTGGCCTGGGCTTTGTGTGACACAGGAGCCAAACTGGGACCGTGGCCAGCAAACTCCAGCAGCCCAAGGACAGGGACTGGGAGGCCACCCCAAGCCAGCAGCTGCCAGACAGACACAGAACCTCCTGAACCCAAGGTGCAGCTGAGCAGGGGAAGGATGACACCTCCAGGTCGGCTGGGTGTCACATTTCCAGGTAAAGGTGTCACATTTCAAACTCTCCTGGACGTGGTGGCTCCGCAGCTGCAGTGTCACAGACGTTGCTATCGTCTGGCTGGGAAGAAAGTTGTTTGGACTTTGTTCTTTCCCATTTTGAGGGGAAAACCCCAGAGATCTGAACACTCCTCTGTGCTGTCTTTAGCTGGGGTTACTGGGACCATGCAGCTCTGCTTCTCTCTCTTGGCAACAGTGGGGTTGTGACACTGTGAACTGGCAAGGAAATCCCAGAAGTGCAGGAATGTCCCGTTAAACAGCATTAGACAAAAGTACTTTTCTTTAAAATGGAAGAGTGCTTATCACCAAGTGTAGCTCACGGTATGTAAATTGGATTCAGCTATCTCTTCACAAGACAGGGAGGAAAACAACCCCAAAATTCTGGCAGTGAGAGTGGCTCCCTTAAATCGACAGGATTTGCTCTTGGCTGCCAGGCTGTTACTATTTGCCACAGACTTTCAACTCGTCCCAAACCATAAGTGAAGGTGGAGTTTCAGATCTTACCAGAAAACATTTCACACCTTAGGAATACTTGATAAGCAGTTTCCCCCCAACCCCCAGGTCTCAGCACAGTAGTTCTTGCAGACATCTTCTCTCTACCACATATGCAGGAGAAAAACTGAGTGAATTTTGCAGGAATAACTCAAAGCAAGCAGCACTACCTTGAAGGGTTAAAAGGGCAGCTTGGCCCACTGAATCCTGATATCAGTGCTAAAATTAAGTAATAATGTATCTTTTAAAAATCAGATAGCAATTTTTAAGAGCCAAAAAGGAAACTGTTTGAGCAAAATCAAAAGCAGCAGCGGTGGCTGTTTGTCAGGAAGTTGTTATTCTGTACTTTCAAATTATTTTTTAAGAGAGAACCAGAATCAAAGTGCACAGGTATATTTAGTTCAAATGTGGGTAGTAAACTTAAGATTCCTAAAAGACAGCACATAAGTTATGGATATTTTCTTATAGTCACTCAGTCAGATGTGAACAATTCCAACATGATGTTCTTTAGCTCCATGAGCAGCTCAGATTTGTCACACACGGATAAATGGAAGCTGAAGTGGACACGTTACAGCTGGACACACTTTGAGGAAGCACAGTCTATCTGGGCCAGGTCTTCAGGCACTCAGCACATGCAAGACTTGCAAAAATGTGAATTGAGAGGCTGCTGCAGAACATCAGGAGTCATTCCATGTGTCACTGTCACCTTGGAAGGTGAAGGGTACATTTGAGACAGTTCATGTTCACTGAACACGTCTGCACAGGGGCAAGAACACACCCTTAAAAAAAGTCTATCACATGGAGTTCATGATCCTCTTGGGTTCAGTGGTTTCAGTAACAAAAAATTCAAGCACTCCATCATTTACTGGAAGGTGGGAGAATATTTAGAAGAGTCACCAAGTAGCTACTTGAAAGAACACAGGAGGACAGGCCATTTCTGTTAAATTAGGTGTTCTTGGGAAAGTAATATTTAATTACATGGCAGGAAATACCAAAGAATTCTCAAGTTTGACCCAACTTAGTTGTTTGTACCGGCAGGTAGTCACATATCTACAACAGACAAGCTGCAAAACCAACACAAAATGAGATCTAACAGTTGTAAATTAGAATATCAGTGAAAAAAAAAACTATACAGACATCTGATCAAAGCCAAGCAAGGCAACGGGGCTTGTACTTCAACGCTGCAGAACCCACTGATTACAGAAGATAAGGATGGTGCACAATGGGAAATTGCTAGAAAGTCACATGCAACCATTCTGAATCAAATCTCAGATTATCTCATGTTTGGTTTTATTTTAATTAGAATTTGAGAGGAGGGTTTTCACCAATAAAGGTCTGAAAGCCTTTGATCATTCGCTTTATCGGAATTCTATTTAATCTAACGAAAAAGCAAACAGAAGATCTGTTTACATGGACACCTCAAGCACAAGAGTTGAAAAGATCAAAGTAATACAATTAGCAAGGACCTGTGAGAGAAAGATTAATCTCTACAAGTAACTTCCATTTCAGCTTCAGCATAAATGAGCTCAAATGTTCTTCTTCTGAGCATCAAAATAAGTTATTTTTGTTTCTTAACTCTGTTACCACACCACTGCAGAGATCTGACAAGATGTTTTCAGACGGGTAAGACACCTCTTAAAATCAGAATTAATTTCCCACTAAACTCCAGATTCTCTGTAAGTTTTCATGACATGTCATGGACTTCCATTAAGTAGCAGTGTAAAACTAAGCACCCGAAAACATACAAAGATGTCTAAAGGTACAGAAAATCTTTTATTAGAATCTAAGTCAATAATATATGTGACCCAATAAAACTTTTCCTCAGATGCTATAACAAGTATTGAAATGCCATGTTTTCAAGAGACCATCTGCTGTTTTGACATTTTATGACAATTTCCAAGCCTTAAACAACCTTGACTCTACCTCTTTCAATAGCATGTTTTGCAGTGAGCTCTTTTTCCTCCAAATTGGGCCTTGATTTATCATACATTTATAATGCTTTAGAAAGTTCTTGCACATTTTACTTTTGTCACAAGGTAACCCACATTTTCAGCACTTCACTGTGAGTGAAAAATGCCCATCTGATAATGCTAGAGACTAATTGTCCAAGTGAGAGCAATACATGAGCTGTTGCATTTACTTATTCTTGACTTACCAAATGAGAAAGGTAAGCAACACATGGTTTATTTTGCTTAAACAGCAGTGTTCATACTGTTAATAATGCCAGTAGTATCATAAAGACAGCATTTCACTAGTTGCCAGAACTAAAGTCAAGTTTGAAACTGAGGTGATAACCTTGCAATAAAACAAGTACTAATTATAATCAAGGAACAAACAAGGGATGATGTATAAAGAGCATCAAGAGAACTTGAACAAACTTCTTTCAGCAGATATTCTTTAGCAGCTCCCAGGTTGAAATCTCATCTTGGTCACTGGCATCCTACCGAAATCAGCACACTTGAGTTTTCATTTGAACCAGCTGGCTCAGTTTTCAAATGCTCTGCTCATCATCATCATCATCATCATTTTATGAAATATAAACCACATCTACTGAGACACCCACGTTGGAAGGCTGAGATTAAATACATCCCCTGCACAAGGTAAGGACTTAAAAAGTTACATATAACACAAAACGTTTCCTACCATACATAGCATGTGTCTGTTCATGCGCACCGTACTGTGTTGCAGAGGAAGATACTAAACCCGGCTGTGCGTGTGCTGGTGGGGCCATCATCCTAGCGTTGCCCTGTATTACAGGGCTATAAACATGAGGATGCTGCAGGCAGAACAAAGGAAAAACCACACAGTTAATTGGGTTAACAATTAACTCCAAAGGAACTTTTGTCATCTAAACAGTCGGGATTGAAAGGGCGGCAGCTCGGCCTTGCTCAATGCAGAGCGAGCTGAGGATTTCACTGCTGTGATTTCACACTGTTGGGATTGTCCCAATTGTTTCCAAAATTTAAGGGTTAGAAACAGACAGCAAACATTGGCATGTCCAATTTTTGCCACTCTAATAATGCACTAAGCTTATACATTTATCCAATTACACATGTAGATTTAACAGCCTTTGAAGTAAGAGCAGTCCACCAAGTTAAGTTATTTTTAGAACACTTAACCAGGAGATGTGCTGGCCATGACCTAAAGAAACTCTTCAAAGAGCTAAAAACCATATCAATAATAAATGCCAACTTCTAAACTGACCTTAAAATTCGCTTGGACATTAAAATTCATTAGGACCTTAAAATTTGTTACAGGCTTTGAAGCAAATTCCAAGATCACCACGTGTGCTCCAGAACACAGAAACTCTTCAGGGTGACTCAGGACTGGACACAAGGGGGTTATTTAGCTCTGAACCACTTCATTATTTGTGCTTGGATTGATGGGGAGCATGGAAAGGACTCTTACCTGAGATTGGTAGTGTGGCACATGCTGCACAAGAGGCTGATTAGGAAACTGTTGGGGGCTATATGCAACATATTGTGTAGAGTAAGCAGGTGGAGTAGCTACAATTGGAGGGCCTGCTGCTGAGGCAGGATGCATCATGGTGCTCTGGTGGTGTTGGTCTTGCCGCTGCTGGGGCATATTTGGTACTGGAAAACAAAGATTGTCTCATGTTAGAAACGCAGAGAAAAAATCTGGAGCTTCCTGAAAGGTTCTGTGTTAAAATAATGTTACTAGGACCATGTGGAATATCCTCAGCCCACACCTTTAACCAGGGGTTAGAGCTCTGTCAAAAATGAATAGTGTGAAGAAGAGTTTCTCCAGGAAACATTTGATTTTATCACTGCCTTTGGGCTGGATATATACAGCCACAAACCCAGCCCTGCCTTTTTTGTGAAGGAAGAAAGGTGGAGGGAGAGAAAGACTGACCAGAATCAGAAGTGGAAGAGAAAGGTTATATCAGCATACCTACATTAACCAATTAATCCTGCCCCCTTTAAAAGGCTTTTTCACCTTCTATGAGAACAACTCAGCCACTGTTCCATCAGCTGGAAATCTGAGTCTTTATGTCAAAATGTCTCGTGCTTATGGCTGAGGAGAACACAATAAAGGTCTCCACCCAGCAACAACTCGAGGTTTTCACATCTTTTGAGCTCTGTCCTATCCCTCAGAGCAGCAGAAAGCAAATTTTAGGTCACAGACAACACTGAGGGAGACAAAAACCTATAAGGAGTAGGAATAATTAAGAGGGAAGGAAGATGAAAAGAGCAGAACAGTGTGGGATCACTTGAGCTGTCACGGGAAGGTGACCACCCAACTCACTTGGAACAGACCAATTCAGCCTATAAACCAGGGGCATGGGAGCTCCACGAGGGCTCCAGGAGAGCTCCAGCTTCCTACAGTCAGACTGCAACTATTCAGTGAGCTGCCTCAAGCTCCTCTAAACTCCACTGCAATCTCTTAGTGAGAGGAGAGGGAAATGTTGAAAACATCCGTAAATTCACTCAATGATTTTATTTACACCGCAGATCAACAACAGAAAGAAGTAAATACAGGAGGCAACTTGAACAGAGTAAAGGCACAGAGCTGTAACCCAGGCAGCTCCCACAGGGCTGTGCTGCACACAGATGGACATGCAGGAAATTTTGGAACTTAAAAAAGGAGCTCAGAATTGGAGCTGCCTCACCCAGCAAGCGAGCACTCAGCAAGGTATTTCTAATTAAAACGGTGTTACTAACCAGAAGATTTCAGGGCTGAGGCCACAGTGAAGTTACTGTTTTTTAACACAGAAATACATGGCAGGGTTTTGTCTCCCCTAGGTTGATAAAGGCCACTTGTTTGTTTCTGAACAGCAGGAAACAATTTCCTCCTGCAGTGACTGGAGCTGCAGTGCTGCTGCTGTCCTGCAGCATTGCTGCCACTGCAGAAGCATTCACTGGGCTCAGTTACAGCACTCCCTGGAACAGCAGCACAAGAACAAGAGCAGCACTTTCTGCTCCCTCACTGCCCTGCCCAGCACAGGGAACATCCCACCACCCATCCACAGCCACGGGTGTCACTTAAAAACGTGGCATTGTCATTGTTAGTCCAGCTGCTCAGTCATTGGGGCAGCAGGAATGAACAAGAACAAACTGGAACCAGCTCTTTCCAGAGAGCAGCAGAGAAAACTCGTACTGGAGAAATAGTGACTCTGCATCTTGTTAAAAACCCCTCTATAAAGCACCAACTGGGGCACGGCTGCAAACCAGTACAGAAAACCAGCAGAGAAGTTCCCTTTAAACAAACCTGTAATATTTATGAAATACAGGAGATGATCAGCTCACCCTAATGCTCCAAGTAACAGAGATGTTTTCCTGTTTGTCAAATCAGATTCCAAACCAAGCAACCCGCCATTACTCAAACCTGGCACGTTTTAGCTGAATTAGTTGATCTAAAAATCCATTAGTATTTCCACTTACTTCCCTTTAATAAAAATAGCATTTAAAATATTGATTGAAACCAAATTGCCATGGATTAGAAAACACACAAACATTTGTCATTTAGCCATGCTGCATGCAGACTGAGAACCAAACAGGCAGTATTATTCTCACCTTTACCTGCTCTATATGTCTTGGCTTGGTTCACTGGCATGGGCGTCATGGGAATAGGATACAAAGGCTGAAACAGAACAAGTTGAAGGTATGATATTCCTTTAAAAACTCACTGTGTGCTGGGATGGGGGCCCCACTCAGCTTTGATGTGTTTCCCTCTGCTCTGCTACAGGGTTTAGTGAACTCTGCCTAACCTATGAGATTTTCTTGGATCAGTGACATTAAGTCTGCACGGACACACAACTAAGACCAGATGGTTGGCAACAACCAGCCCAGGAATGCTACTGCTGCTACTGCAGGCACTGGGCTCACCCTGACAGCCTCACTGCAGCTTTTTGGTATAAAGCTGAGTCAGGAGAGGGTTAGGATGAAATATCAGGGAAAGGTTCTTCCCCCAGAGGGTGCTGGGGCACTGAACAGGCTCCCCAGGGAATGGGAAGAGCCCCGAGGCTGCCAGAGCTCCAGGAGAGGTTGGACAGTGCTCTCAGGGACAGGGTGGATTGCTGGAGTGTCTATGCAGGGCCAGGAGTTGGGCTGAAAATCCTTGTGGGTCCCCTCCACCTCTGGATATTCCATAATGGAGCTAAATTTGAAATCCCAGTGATCCCTACAACAACCAGAAACCAGTGGGACACAAATGGAACAACGAAACAGTTGCAGAGTGAGAGACTATGCCTGGAGAACTGGGAGAAAACCTGCACAGATCCACAATAAACGTGGGCTGCTGGCATTTACAAGTGTTTGGAATTATTTGAACATCCAGACTAAGGGAGCACTGGGAAAAGTCAGTATTTACACAGCCAAAACTTAACAACAACATTATTTACATTTACAAGAGCAATACAAGCTCTACAATTTCACTGTTTTAACTCACAGCTCCCAAGCTACAACAAGCTGATCTTTAAGGTCCTTCCCAACCCATTCCATGATTCCTAAGCCCTGCTCAGCTTCCTGAGGATTTCTGTGAAGTGTTGAGGAGTTTGCAGCACTTTACCTGCACGCCTGGACTCACTGGAACCGGGTACATCATATTTGGTGCAAAACAAACAGGCTGAGTGTACACAGGGGTTGGCTGCTGATGCCCCACCATGGAGGGGCTGGGCTGAGCTTGAGGACGAGGGGAGGTTGGTGTAGTAGAAGGTTTCGGCTACAAACAGAGGTGAGCAATGGATATGGCAGGGTTAGTTTGAGTATCCTCCAAGGAAAAGGTTGGTTTTATAAAGATCTACTCAAAGGTATTGATAAACAGCAGCAAATCACTTACTTGAGCAAAAGATCGAGGGTTGAACTCTTTAGCATTGGGATTAAGTGTTGATTTTCTAACTTGCCTAAATAGAAAGAACAAAAAATTAAGTTGGGCATTATTCTTTTACAGGAGTATCTGCAATTAATCATTTAAGAAACACCTCATTTCCATCTGTGAGTCAGATTTCTGAGACGTCAAACACCTCATGGCATGCAAAAAGCCACTCTCATTGAGGGACTCTTACTACAACTAACCACAGAAGTTTTCCAGTTGATACCACAGCTCATGTGAGCCAGGAAAACATTGAAATAAGCTTTTTGATGTGAACTAAGCATCAACAGGACCAGAGCTCTGCACTGAGTCAGGAGATGACTTTCAGGGCAGTCCCTTCCCCTGTTGCTCCTCCTGTGTCACAGCCCCTAGAGCGAGGAATGTGTCACCCAGTCACGACTTCTACACAAGGTCTGCTGTTAGTAAAGATGTGCTTATTCCAAAAGGCATGGTTACTCACTCAGAAGTATCCTTCTTCTCCTCTTTATCCTCTTTGTCTTGTTTACTTCCAGGCCCAGATGTCTGCACACCTTGGGAGGTCACCTCAGGCCCTCGCTTTTGCTCAGAGCTGTTACTCATGGAAGGAGAAATACTGGGACTGTTGGGTTTGCTACTGCCACCACTGGAGTTGGTGTTACTGCCAGCTTCTATGATAGATTCTTTAGGGGTGGATTCTGTCTTTTCTTTAACTACATCTCTTGATTTTTCACCTTCTCTGGTTTTGTTTAGCAGCTGATCCACTGCATCTGAAGAGGAACTGGACTGTAACTGAAAAAAACCCAAGGGATATATTCAGTAAATTGATACAAAACTCAGGAGAGACCATCTAATGCTGTCACATACACAGAGTAAAACACAGTCCCACAAGCCTCCATCATCTGGAAATGACCTTTAAAAACACTCATTTCCATTTCTACATGGAAAGAAATCCATGGGCACTGACAGTGTTTAAGCTGGCACTGTGTAAGGAGCTGCTCAGCCACTCAAGTGACCAGTATGTTGATTAAGGAGTGACAGGAAAGCTTCAGACAACCCTCTGGACTCATCCCCTGAGTGATTTAACAGCACCACTTGAAAAAGCTAACCTGATTTAATAAACCCTTATAACCACGAAATAAGTAATATGAATTCATCTTCAATTTTCCTCTGCAAAACTCTTCATTTAATTTTGCAACAGCTCCTCCATATGGAGTGTGAGATAATTATTTGTGCCTAATGATCAAACAGGTTTCAAGTCCTGTTTTCACTGCACAGTCAATATTCACATTTATGTGCATTAGGCAACTGTACAAACAAGAGTCAGCATTGATTTTACAATACATAACATGAATTCTTCCAGATATTTTCATACATTAGGGAAAAGTATAACACCTGTTAACATAGGCAGTGTGTTCAATTCATTAAAATAATCTGGATGCACATGAGAATGATGACACCATTAACATAAACAAACTTACCCTAAAGTCATTCTTAAATTTCTTTAAATCATCAATCTGTTTTCTATGCTCTGAAACAATTGGAGAGACACCTGCCAAATACAAGATCAACATTGTCCAAGCATTTCTAACACAAGTTTTATACACATCACTAAGTTTGCAGAAATGTAATGGTTTTGCAGATATAAAAATGAAATCCAGCCCCTTATTTTGGGTTTTAATTTGGTAGAATTCCATGACCTATGTGTGTGAGCACACAGAAATTCTCTGTGAAAGCAGAGCATTACATAACTGATTTATCTTTAGTTCTCATGCACCACACCAAGGCAGAAGCCCCGAGGTGCAGGGACTGCAGAACTCACTGAACACAAAGAACATGCAACAAAAGCCTCAAACCAGCCTGTGCCAGCATTTCAAAACACAGCAAGTGAAGGAGAAACACTGACCAAGGTGAGCTTTATGGCTGGACTCTCCTAAACGTCTCTCCAACGAGAGAATGAATGAATCTGGTTCTCAGTTTAACAACATGAAAAGATTGGGGTTTTTTTTGAGAACTGAATGAACAAACAGCTCTACAGAGACAAACAAATGTAAGGCATAATAGGAAAAGCACAGTTAGAAAAGCTCTGCTGACCACGATGCTCAGAAGTATTGTGAGCACAGCTCTAAGCAGAAACATATTCAGTCCAAAGGCAGCTAAAAAGCAGCTCTGTGAGCAGGGGAAAGAAAGGAGGGAAAAAAAAGAAAAAAACAAGTGAAATCACACCATCCACATGAGCATCTCTACATTTGGTGTTGATGGAATGAGTCACAAACAACATTTCAAAGTGCCACTTCACAACTGCATGACCAAATTTCACTGTAGAACACCAGACTGCCTCCAAGCCTTCCTTAAAATGCCAACTAAAGCAGCCAGGAGAGCAGGTTTAGTGTGCACAATTCCTACAGCACTCCAGTACAAGAAAGCTTTGGATACAAACCTTTGTTTTCAGGTTTAGAAAAACTAGGAGAAGTCTCACTTGGCTTTATATTCTCCTTGTTTCCAGTTGCAGAATTTTGCCTCTGGTCCTGAAGCCTTGTATCTTTAGCTGGAAAATAAATTGCCAAAGTTATTCTCTTATACACAGCTAAAACTGACCAAAGGGAGGAGGCAAGAGAGAAATAGGAGAGATTTAACCATTTTTAGCTTAAAAAACCTTTTAAGTCACACATTTCCTGCTACCAAGTTGGTGCCTGGAGGATCACCCTCCCTCATCCTCCTTCTCCATCCCACTGTCTAATGAAAAAAACTCAATTAAACTCATCCCTCTCATCATACACAAAACCTTAACCACACTGAACAAGCTATAAACCTAGAGCCAATTATTTTCAGCAGTCCAAGCTCTTCATACAGAATGCTACAATTGAGAGTTTTTACACATTTGACTGGGCTCCTGAATGTTTTTTTTTTCCCCCATTCCTTTTGCTGTGTTTGAAACCAGTTGCCTGTGTTTCTTTAACTTTAAAAAGAGGCAAAACCTCAGTTTGGAAAAAGGAATCCTCTTTAAAAAATTAAGAAAAAAAATTAAAAATTAAAAAATATTTTAAAAAACTAAAAATTAAAAAATTAAGTCAGACACCTATAAACCCATACTTCTTAAGGGCATAAGAAACTAAGCATAGAGACTTCCCAAAAAGCCTCTCTTCAACCTTGATTTAAAGCTGGAGAAATGGGAACGCACAGTAAAATTCGACGTATCCCAAGTTTTCCTGTGATTCAGGAAACAGCTGTGCTCCTGCCTGGGCACACTCCTTGTCAGGAATTAGGAAAATGCAAAAATTGCATTTGCAAGGCAGTGAGGGCCACTTACCTTCATTGGAGGGGGTGACTGCTCTGTTGGATGCAGGGCTGGCAGGTGTAGGAGAGGCAGCTGGAACAGGCATGGCAACAGATTCAGTGGGAATAGTACCAGGCTGAGGAGAAGGCAGAGCTGGTCCCATGGGAGTGCTGCTCTGCCTTGGAGACCTAGGCCTGTGTGTTTTAGGGGATAATCTCGGAACTAGAAACAAACAGGAAAAAGCAGTTATAGGATGAGCTTCCCCATCTGCTCAGTAGTTTGTTTTAGTTTTAAAATGGCTACAAAACATGCTTTGAAACACTTGGTGAGGTATTATGTGGTAACTGAAAACCTGTTTACCTTTCAGGCACATCTCCTAGTTCTTTACAGCACAGCATTTCATAGAGAATGGGGTGATTTCTCTGCAGATTGTGCCCCAAAATTTATCACTGCCCTCTAATCCCACCAAGAATCTGCAAAATGCTTCCCCAAATCCCCAGCAGTACAACTACACCAGCTCACATTAACCCAGTTTCAGGCAGAACACAAAAGGTGGTCAGGTCTCCACACAAAGAGATGCAAAATATTTTTTAAGAGGGCTGAAAAAACACATCCATTTTACAGTGTCCTCTCTTGGAGGTTTGCCAGCTGGAAAAAAAACAACACAGCCTATTGAAAAAAGAGTGGTTTTAGGGATATTTTTGCCCCTGTGTTAAAGCAGCAAGGAAAGTTGTGTATTCTTTGAACAGCAAATTGTAGCTCCTGCTTCCTGCTCATCCCACTTGTGTTTTTTGTCACATATTAACTCCCAGTGAGTGAGCAGAAAGGCAGGTAAGTGGTTTAACAGTCCTACTTGCATGTTAATAACATATAAACAGGGAAGGTGAATCACAAATAATGCCACAATAGAAGAGTTGAAGTTTTTTCCACGAGGCAACAAGCCTATGTGGGTCTAATTTACACCTTCTTTCTGAGAAATGTGTTCCCACTACGCTCCTCTAGAATTCTGCACTGCTAAAAAATACCCAAAAAGGACCTAAAAAGGACCAAACTGTTGCTTTCTTGTCCTTAAGGAAACACCCAGCTCCTGACAGCCCACCAGAACATGGCCTCAACTCAAGAGCTCCAGACTAGACCTGTGGCACAAGACTGAGCTTCAAGTCAAATATTGAAAAAAATATATTAACAGATTAAAAATAAGACACTCACTATAACTGCTCCTACAGCAGCCAAGAACAACATCACCACTTAAAATCCATGTAAATTTTAAAGGAGAAGTACATCCAACTGAACTTGAGTATCAATTCATCTTTTAACACCAAAAATCTCTACCCAAACACCTCCTTCATTTGTAAACCACAATCCAGCCATGCTGCCATAACCAAACTCAGGATGCAGTGGCAAATCTCTAACTCCTCCAATAAATCCCCTAAAAATGAATCCTTTCAACAGCTAATTCCCACACTTTTCCTTCCTTTCTCTCCACACAGCACCTGACTCTACAGTTCGGACAATATTGCACCAACTCTCACTCAGCTAGCTGGGAACATCCCCACTCCAACCTTAGCCCAATAGTTGATTATTCAGAGCCTGAATTGCCTGGAAAATGATTATTCAGAGCCTGAATTGCCTGGAAAGGGCAAGATTCCCACTCTAAGGATCCCCCTGCAAGCCATCTGCAATAAGCCAAGCTTTACCTACCCCCACTGACAACTGATGACCACGTCCCACCTGAAGGGCTGCCTCGTGCCACTGCAGCAGTAGATGCTTCCCCAGGTGCATTATGAGATACAAATTCTAAGCCACTTGAAATTGTACCCCTACCAGTAGAGACTCTGTGACCTCGAGGGTGCCGTTGAGCCTTTGGAGACATCCGTGGAGGCCCTGAGGGAAAAAAAGAGAACCCCACACAATAAGTGCTTGATGTCCACCACAGAAAACTCAAATATCTCTTCTTAAAATTGCATTTCGTCTTAGAACTCTCAATAAAGCAGCAATTAAATTGGCATTGATATCTTAAAAAGGCCAAGGCATTGGTTCAGCCAGGCTGCCAAGACTCATCACGTCCCCAGGGCAGCTCCTGGGTGTTCAGAGGTTTTATCAGCACTGAAACAGGTGTGCAAGGTCTGGGTTTAAAATATTTCAATCCAAGCATCCACCAGTGCCAAGCCACAAAGGTCAGTGGTGCAGCTGCCCCTGGATAAGCACAGTTCCAGGCTATCAAACATTTTTCCAGAAAATAAAGAATTCGCAGTGTTTTTGTCAGGTGGAGAGTGATCCCAACCATTTATAGTGATACCACCACTGGCTGACCAATGCTCTTGGGGAATTTCAGCAGAGCACTCTCTGCAGCCAGGCTCAATTGCCTGCAGCAGGTCACAATTCATTCACAAGTCAGCAAAAATTGCAACTAAACAAGGGATTGTTATCCCAAGGTTCAAGTCATGCATGTTTAACACCAGAAGCCAAAGTCATAAGTGAATACAGGAATTCTGCACAGCCTGCACAGCTGCCACACCATAGTTATGCTCAAATCTAAGCAGCAATACAATTCTTGCATCCTAATAAACATTTTCTTTACAGCATTAGACTCAAATGTTGATATTCAAGAGGAAAAACTGTGTGTGAACAGAACCTGGCTGATTGCAGCTCATTTTTAACACAGGTCAGTAACAGGGTCAAGTTCAGATAATGGCTTTTAGGTTTCAGAAAAACTTCTAAAATACCAAGTACCTTTCCTGGTTACATAAATCTTTAAATGTCAGCCTCTATTTTAACCATGAATCTCAAGTCCACTTCAATGCAAATTTCACACAGGTGAATATTTTAAACACGCATTTCCCAGTTCACTGCATGAAAAACCAACCACAAGTGCTAAGAAATAATTCAATTTGCAGGTGGATCCTCAGTTCCTTACTCCAGAAAAACCCACAATAAATGGACAGCAGGCCAGACAGATGTGGCTAC
>NW_005054362.1:3460604-3461382 GCF_000277835.1 Geospiza fortis
TCTCTCTCCCATGGCTCCAGTGGAGTCAGGTACAGTACCCACTGCAGGTTTGCAGGGAGCTCAGTACAACCACTTTGCATTTTCTAGGCTTGCTACACCCTGTTGTGCAGGGTTTAAATGCACTTGAAATAAAAATTATGAACCATGTTCCTTACTGCACCCTCCCAGGACAAATTTAGTCGGGATAATTCTGGACACAGCTACCAAAGACTCACAGGTCAGCCTTTCTCTGAATATTATTGACTGCTAGGGAACTGATTTATAGTTCTGAATAAAAATTTCCTACAAACTCACCTTTAAAGCAGCTCATCCTACCTCATTCTACAGTTCACTTCTCTGAACACAGCATTTTTATTATCATGATTGCCACTGGTTGCTTTACAAGAGGTGATTAAATGATTTAGTTATGTGTTTTGTAGAATAATTGTGTTAAAATTGGTATTTTACATAAATTAGTACTTTATATAATTGGTATTTTATATAAATTGATATTTTATATAAATTGATAGTCCTAAAAATGCTCCCTAGTTATCAGGTTATCAGGTTATCAAGTTAACAGGTCCTGCATGTTGCTGTTGGTTAATTTAAGACACTGAGCAGCGTTTACAAAGCTGAGTTTAATTTCATACCAAACTCGGGAAATTTCACAGCTTTCTTTTGTTTTTGTAAAGCTCTTCAAATCAAACAAACAGAAAAAAAAAAAAAAAAAAAAAAAAACAAACCACCAACCAAACCAACAAAACGAAAAAAAAAGGTTAATAAAAATAGTCTGATAAAC
>NW_005054362.1:3461727-3483250 GCF_000277835.1 Geospiza fortis
GGGCAACAGAAATTAAAAAAAAAAAAAAAAAGTAAAATATGACAAAATGATTTTTTTTTTGTTTTGGTTTTTTTGTCCGTGGTTTAACCCTTTGGGGATGGACCGAGGTGGTAATTGAGGAATTGAGGAGATAAAGTCTCTGCAGGGTTGGGTCTGCCTTGGTTTTGGGGTCAAATTGAAGTTGTGAATGTCACAGGCTCCCCAAAGGGTTAATTAGGATCTACAAACACTACTAAGGAACAGACAGTAAAGTTTGATCTGTTAGCCTGGCATACCAATGCTCCACAGCACCCAGCACTCCACAAGGTCCTTAACAGCTACCAGAGGTTCTCAAACAGCTATTCACAAACAGTACTGACCACACAAACTGCTACTGTCAAACCAAATGATGAGGAAATATCCATCCAGGAGCTGGATCTTTACAAAAACCAGCGGTGTTCAGTGTCTGAATGCTGACATTTATGCCTTTATCACTTATCTGAGGTATTCATGGAGGATTTTAATCTAGGATATAGGGCTCATGGTTTTCAAAGCAGAATTAATTGAATTTACAAGCCATTCTGAATATTTTAGGTCTATGATGTTGATTCAGCAGAGTAATAGGGTGAGAGAAACCACAAATACTACAGACAAATTTCAAGCTTAGCATTGTTTGGGCAAGGCTCAGTTGTCCATCCTTTACAGAGCTGACTCTGGCTTTAGAAAGGAAGTCTCACTTACCTTTAGGTGCTTCTCAGACTTCCTCTCCAGATAGATCACTTGAGTATTATACATTTTTCATTTATTCACAGTAATTTATTATAATAGCATTTTTAAATTCTACAAATAATGCCTTGAGGACAGGCCACTGCTAAAACCCATCTCCAGAAATGTTTTTGGCTTCTGGGACAGCAATTGCTGCCATGCAGTGCCTGCTGATGCCTGGTTAGAAATACCTCCCATGTGTCCAGCAGAAAATACTCAAATACCCATTTGGAGGGAAGGCTTTGGATTCCTTTTCTCTAACACTGTTCTTGTTTTTCCCCTCCCATTTTCATCAAGGCAAGCAAGTGGCTTTATTCTTTTTCAGAAAGGAAGAGAAGCTTCCTCCTGCCACTGCCTTTCACCAGGTGTCAGCACTGCTGCTCCTCCACCCAGAGCTTTGCAGTGCTGATGCAGTTTTTCATCTTTAAAACCACACAGCGCACCATCATCTAAGACAAAGGTGTTTGAGGGGGAAAATAAATGACATTTCTGCTCTGCAAAGCCACGGACAGAGCAGTGCAATGAGTGTTCATTTGTGAGTTAAGCCCAAATCCAACTCACCACCTCTGTGTTAAATGATGAATGCTAACCTGGTTTATGGAATACACAAAGCAATCCCACACCATTTGAACACAAAATGAGGTGATTTTCTGCAGTGTTATGAGGCACATTCACTCAGATTTCAGATACTTGCCTCCGTTAACTACTCTCTGATCTGCTCCAGAGTTAGGGCTGAATTCTGAAGTGTGGGATCCAGACCTTGAGATGGGTGGGCCTGATCCAGACTGGCCCATCCTCGGTGAGTTTTGTCTTCCACTTCCCCAGGACAGGACATCTCTGTTCCTCTGTCCAGGTGGAATGTATTTATTTTCTCTGAAACACACCAAATTTCTATCAGTGTTGAGACACAACTGAGAGGCAACAAAAAGCTCCCCATTTTCTCTCTTTTTCCCCCATCAAGCCAAGGGGAAAAGTCTAAATAGTATCAGATGTTGACCCAACAGTCACCTCATGAATTGGCTTTTGATAGTGGCCACACAGTCCACTTTATGAGCCCACAGGCACTGAAGGATTAGCAGCAATGCCTGAAATTCTCCAGGACACACCGAAACCACTGCCCCTTCCTGGAATTTGGGACAAATTCACCACGGTGACAGGTCAGAATGGGGGAGTTTGTTTCACTACAGAGATAATACAGGGCCAAGCAGAGGTGTCCAAGTCAGCCTGAGTGCCAAAAGCAGCACAGGACTGTTTACACAAGGCTCCAAACCTAATCAAGCCTGCTGAAAAAGCCCAGTATCAATGAGCAAACTGCTACAGCACCAAAATACCTCCATAATTTAAATAAAAATACTATTCATAGTGTACTCAAGTACCTAGTGTTCACACCATGTCCTTCTCTTTCATTAGCATTTCTCTGAACAGCAGTATATTTTTCTTCTTCTGTCCTTTCATCATTTTCCAAGGCAACCCGAGCTTTGTATTGGGCACTTGATTCAATTTCCTCTGCTAATTGAGTTGCTCTGGCTTCCCGCTTTAAAAACTCTTCTGAATTATCTCTTTCTAATGGCACCCTAAAAAGACAATGGAAAGGAAAAGAATCTCTGAAATGCATTCAAAAGCACAAAGGAGTTACAAAAATCACACAGTGTTAGTTCTAACCGAGTCAGAGGGAAAAAAATCTTGCTCCTAAGCCAGTAGACTTGCTGCCTTTTTTTTTTAATATAAAATTCCTGGACTGGTTTGATATTATGGACAAATTCAGGGTCATTTACCTGCCTAGAGAGCTGAGGACAGGGTGCAGAAGTTTTCCACAGGATTTGTAAAATCCCCAGTCCCTAAAGCTGTGCAGAGGCTCCAACTTTTAACATGGTTGAGAACATGAGGAATAAAAAGCCTCAGACTGCTGTTTACATAGGAAGCTACTCCAAGAGCCCAAATTTGAATTTTTTTGAGCTATTTACACATTGCCAGCAGACACAATCCTAGTGAAATTAGAGACTGACATCCTTACTCCTTTAACAATTCCAGACATAGAATTTCAGCTCTCCCAGTTCTGAAGAACTGCAGAGAAGATGGATGCAACACTTCAGAGCACAGGACCAGAAATTCCTGACTCATCTGTGAGTGCCAGGACCTCAATCCCATTCTTTCCACGTCTCTCTCTATGGCAGGCAATGGAATATTGCAAAAATCATCCCATAGGAAAGCCACCAAGTCAAAATTCAATTACATGAGCACTGAAACACTGAAAAAAACCCAACCAGGGATGGGATCATACCTGGCACCTCTTTCTGCCACCCATTTTCGGGATTTACCTGTCCTAATTTGGGTGTCAGGTTTTAAAAAATTTTTTTTTCCCCCAATTTTAACTTCAAGTTGCAAAAATTGTTCCACCAACCTTACTTCGGAATAAGCTACATAAAAATACAGAGCAGAGCTGAGGCTTGGCCCATGCTCTGCTGGGCATTACAGAATCACTACTGCCCATGTTTTGAATAATATAAAGAAGAAAAACAAAGAAAGTGGGTGGAGATACAAGCCAGGTATAGAATAATACATGCAAAATTGCTCAAGTGTTGGTGGCAGAACGAGGAAAACAAGTGGCTTTGCCAGATTCCAAGCCAGCACTCAGCTACTGCAGCACAAGTTTTCCCCCACATTTCTGGCCAGTCAAAACATTTACTGGCCTTATCAATGGTAACTGCAAGAATATTTAATAAAACCCCTCAGCATAAAGTCTTGGCTCAAATAAGATTTACATGAATGCAAACCTGGTCTCAGGTCCCTCTGTTAATAAGACAATAAAGGGGAACAGCCAATAATCTTCATTTATTTAAAGTGAGTGCAAAAAACGAAGGGATGTATGGCAACCTAAAGAGGCAGGGAATGATTTCATGTTTTCTACCAGGCCACTAAAGATGAGAGGAAGGGATGGACAGGATGGACAGGATGACAGGATTGTTCAGAACCCTGGTGATGATCAATACATTTGCTGGAACACAAACTTGTACCTTGATGCAGTTTGACAAACTCTACCTGCTACTGCTTAGCTCTAGGAAGAGAAAACAATCAAACAAGAAACCCTTCAGCTGCACATCTAAGCATTTCATGGAAAACCAGCAAAAGAGCTTCCCAGTTTAGCAGACTGATATGCAAAGCAAGTTGCTTGACTAGGGGGAAAAAATGGAATTAATTTAAAGCCACCTTCATGTTTTTAATCTGTTTCCATTAATATCCAGAAAGCAGAAAGATGGAAGACTGAAGTTCAAAAGTACAAAAAGTACTTAGAGCAGTGAAGGGAAGGAAAGAACAGCTTCCCCAGGATTCAAACATAAGCTGATTAGGACACTTTGATTATCACCATGTTACAGGTCCATTTGCACAAAACACAGAAATCACATTGCTGAACCACAGACCTGTAGACAAGTGCATACACAGACACAAAAAATCAAAATATTCACTGCTATTCCTTGATATTGAAAAAACAGATTTCTGCTTTGGGGGTTAAAAGAGTGGGGAAATACTGAAGCCATTTCACAATGGCTGTGAACATCTGCAGTCCATTTGTGTTGCAGTTGCAGTGAACATTAGAGCTGCAGACTCTGGGGAATAAATCACTGCCAGAGTAGCCAGAGCAGCCTTTATACTACTTCTATATTCCAGTTGTTATTATATTTAACTGAAACTTCAGTTTAGAGCTGGACAAGCCTGCTAAACAAGCACACAACCCCCACCCTGGTTATCAGCAGCTTTTCAGCATTCCAGGATCTTCCAGATCAATTGTCTCAATAAAATCAGGGTTTAGCCAAACTGCTCTGCTAGGTTAAACAAAAAGCTGTAGGTATAGCAGCTACATACAGATTAATTCACAGCTTTCCACCCTATTCCTGGAAATTTCTGCAAGAAACAAGCCTTATTGCATGGCTAAATTCAGAAAACTCTGCAATGGGAATGAGCTGTGCCCATTTAAGGGAATACATAAAGATTTCTACATCTAACTATTCACAGAAAGCTGGCAAGGTTTCTTAAGCACCATTCATTCATTGCTTTTGCAGTTATTCGATTCCACAACTTCAGAAACTATGCAAAAGGAGCTGCAGAATATAAAGTTTGTCAAACCAGGGAGAACATTCAATACAAATCTAATAACAAAATATTTTGGAACTTACGTATAAGAAGATAAACTGCTGTCATAAGTTGACACTACACCATAATTTTCTTCATTGTAACGAAACATGTCATTGGGATCCCATCCATTAGACTAGAAGAAAATGATGCTTGTTTTTCAAAATGACACTGGAAACACATTCCCTTCAAATGAAGGGCTGATGGCAGAAGTTAAACCTTCTGCCCTTTTTCCTGGGCCTATGAATTCACTGTCCAGATAACAAAGTTATTAATGCCACAGTTTATTTCAGGGAGCTTTGTTCATCAGCTGCACAGATTCTACCTTCAAAATTCCTTTTTTTTTTTGTTTGTGTGAGTCTGTATTGTTTTTGTGAGATTTTTTTAAGTACATGCTCACTCTGTATTAGAAGACTACTGGCTAGCAAGGCATACATACATTAATATCTTTTTTGCCTTTCACAAAAAGTGCAAATGAACACTTCTGAAACTTTTCAAAAGCACTGATGGAATTACCTGAGAGGCACCACAGGCAGAAGACTCCTGTTGATCTGCACAACTCCCCCACTTCAGTAAAATTGCTATCACAGCACTCAAGCACAACAATAAATGCTTTGAATATTTTATAAAAGCACTGAGAGTACTGGGTATTCCAATAAATCTCAGCTCTACAGTATGGACACCAAAACTGACAGGAGAATTGTTCTACCCAAAGTTAATATGCTCTAATCAGTAATATTATCTCCTTGAACACACTGCAGGCTGGACACCTGGCTACAAGAATTTCTGCTTGAGGAAAAGCTGACTGCTGTGATATATGAGGAGATGGCATTTGAGGCCATATTCTTCATCTAATGATTCATAATCTGAGTCTGTCCCTGTGCTTGGGTCAGGCTTCCATCAATTCTCTCCCTCTGCAGCCCAGGGACACTGAGCACAATCTCCCCATCATTTCCAAGTGCAATGACAGTCAGACAGGAATGCTCTGATTAAACATAAATCACTCTGGGGCACTGCTGGATTTGGAGTCCTTAACAAAAGCTGCTCTTTGGCTCCTGGAGTCCCTCACAGCTCTTACCACAGCAGCTGCCATTGCTCAGAATTTGCCAAAAGTGCCATTTGAAAGGCAGCTATTCTCAGCCAGATCGTTCCAAAGGGCTGTGGCAGCTGCTGGCAAAGACTGAACATCCACCAGCACAATGCAGGACAGCGATTTTGCTCCTCCAAAGCTCATTAGTAGATTGAAATTAAGGAATTATTTCAAGGCATATCCAGGGAAACAGCTCATTTCCTACTGATGGCCAGAGAGGATCAAAGCATCACTCACGACATCGGTCTCCAGCGCCTCCAGCTCCTCGGAAGCCGTGTTCTCTCCTCCATCCCAAGGTTCCAGATCCTTCTCCTTGTGCTCTCCATTAACTTTAGCACTGATGGCTGAATCAGTAAAAGCATCTGCAACACAGTGGGGAGGGTTGGGACCAGTGAGACCAGTTTGGGTAAGTTTGCACACTGGTTTTGAGCTGAGGAACAGCCCAAACACACCCGAATCACAGGCACAATATCATCATTCCCCTCCTCTTGGAGCTGCTGAGAGAGGTGCCTACTCCAGATTTAAGTACAGACTAACTTCTCCCATATCAGAAAATAGAATTATTTTCATTTATTTCAATATATTTTTTGCAACTACATGTATATATGGGAGAGAAAAACAGAAAAAAAAGACAACACAAGGATCCCTATTCTTCTAGAAAACCAAAGACTTGTATAAAATTCTTTTCCAACCAGCCCACACAAATACACACCACAATAGTGTGCTAATATCAAAAAAGCAGGAAAGCAACTCCCTAAATGGGCAAAATACAGTTTTCCTTTCAAATATCCAAATTTTTTCTATTTCCACAACTCCTCAACACACCACCAGGGCAATTATCCATCAGCTTGGTGCTCCCAATTCCTGTCAGATGAACAGAGGGGTCTCTTCTCCTGCCAGTGTTTTTCCAAGCAGCAGCTTATCCAAATCACACAGAAAAATTCAGAAACTCTCTACTTTTTGTTCTCAACAACGTAAGAGAATAAATAACCAGTGAGGTTCTTCTATTGTTTATAAAAATTATAAAAACATCAAAAAATAAAGATCACAAACATTTATTTTGACTTGTTCCTGTTTCATTCAAGCCAGACTTGAAAAGGAATAACACCAGAGTATTTCAATTGCTGTAAAAATATACCTAAAGCCATTCACCAAGCTTTTGTATTTGTAAGCAACTGGATCTCAGAACTACATACAGAACTTTAAAAAATCAAATAAGCTTGTTATAAGCTCATAAATAAATAAATCAGCCTAAAATAAATAAGTCTTCAATCCAGAATTTCCTATCATCATTCTGCTGATAAAATAAGGAGCAAACATTGCAGACCTTTAGAAAAGATGAAATCAAACCACCAGGCAGTGCCAGATAAGGAAAAACATGGCCTAAATTGACTTCTGGCAAGATCTAAAAATCTGCCTAAAAAAAAAGTAAAATGAACTTTAAAGCTATTATGAAAAGAATTCCCAACATATGAAGTTGGCCACTGATGTAACAGCTTTTACACAATCACTGAAGATGTTTTAAAGAGAGACTGCTGATACTGCTTTTATTCCTGTTTTACCCAATCTCACAGTGAAATTCTGCACAGAAATTCGATAAAAATTCACTGTGCTTGGTCTCTCTAATAACAGCCAGCACTATCCCATGAAACGCTCACACAAACAGCTTTTAAAATATACTTTATTATAATATATACTATATAAATGTGTTCAAATGTCATCTGAAACTACAAAGGGACACAGTGCTACAACTCATAGTTAAGTAGTAGCTAAAGAGCATATTTTTAAGAATTTTGAAGAATGTAAACACTGCATTTACCTTATCAATGCCCCATGGCTGAACTCAGATAAACCAGTGCTGCTCCTGCCCCAAAGATCATTAATTCCATGTTTTATTTCTGCTCAGACTGGGACATTTCACGCCAAACTCAAGTTGGAGGCTGGTTATGTCTTTCAGGAAACTGAAATTTGTTTTACATCTCTGGGAATGAAGGGAGCTCCTCTCCAGTGAGATTGGATTAATATGAATCAGGAGCCTGATGGCAGCACCTGATGAAGGCAATCTGTTTTTCAGAAGGGTGTTTCCTTAATTTCTATTAAATTCCTCCAGGCAAACTCCACACAACTGTGCCATTTTGGATACTGTGAATAAAATACCAGCTTAACAAGACTCATCCACTCAACCCACTAATTTTCTTATTTAAACAGCCACATAAACATTCAGAAGCGCTGTTATTGTAATGATACAGATGGAAAAAACACCC
Organism: Geospiza fortis; assembly: GCF_000277835.1. Classification (NCBI taxonomy): domain Eukaryota; kingdom Metazoa; phylum Chordata; class Aves; order Passeriformes; family Thraupidae; genus Geospiza; species Geospiza fortis. Next base: position 3,469,954 of record NW_005054362.1, read on the forward strand.
AAGTCAAAACAAAAACTCCACTATCAGCAAGTGCTGCAGGTCTCAGTAGGATGTGTGCAGTCACTGCTGAGTTTCCCAGTAAATTCAGGATATCACAGGGCTCAGGAAGCTCCACTGCTCTGAGTTCCTCTCTCATTTTACAATGAAAGTCACAAGTGAGGCTCTGCCTGTTTAACCTCTACAACTCAAAGAAAACCCAAAGACAGGAGAAATTCAAGCTACAAAGGAGGCACTCCTTGTCAGACAATGTGGTCTCAAGAGCATCCAGGCAAAGTTTAAATGCAGCAGGATGGTACCTCAAGGCACAGATCAGAATTTTCCTGGAACAAACAGCGGGGCAGGCACAAGGGAGACCAGAATTAAAAACCCAGCAAAGCCTCTCCCAAAATTAATCAGCAACAAACTGGAGAATGAATGTAACAAACTCTAAAAATAACAGTTTCCAAAACAAAAATGTGGCAATTAGGATGATTCATAAAGTAGAAGGTAAAGCATGAGCTGCTGCTGGAAGTGCTGACTGGCAGAGCAATAACTGACAAGACACTGCCCAGACTCAGCTTCTCCCTTATCTGGTGCCTCTTATCTCTGAGCTGTTGAAGGAGCAATTCACATGACACCTTGACAAGGCCAAATTTTTAATCAATCTCTTTTCTACATGGTAAAACCCGAGTTAAAGATCAAATGGGACCTGGTGAAACAAGGGGCTGAGGCTGTAACACTCAATTAGCCCCCACTGCCTCTGTACCTGCTTAATGTGACATTTCCTAAGCTCAGCAGTTGGGTATCAAAGACCTTGTTTTAAAGCCTGGTAAAAAATCATTTCTCATGAATGGAAAAAAATCCCAAGGAGAGCTCTATGCAATGGAAATTCATATTAAGGAAAATTAAAAACACACATTCTACGAAAAACTCAGCTGGGGCAAATTCCCCAAGTGTGTGCTGCTAACTGAGTTAAAGAAAAAAGTGCCAGAGCAGAGCAATTAAGAGTCCGGGTTTAATTAATTTCAATGTCTAACATGCTTGTTTTCACAAACAGATTTTGGTGAAGAGCACAAATGTGCAATTAAGTGCCAGTCTGCAGCTGAAACGCCATTAAGCCAATCAGTGTTACGTGCCAAAGGTGCTGATGGCACTCGCTGAAGCTTTGATCAAGGCAAAGTAAACTGAGGTTTCACCTTAAAGGTTTCAACAGTAAACCCTGATTTGTTTTGTAGCTCCTTACTACTGATATGAAACATTAAAACCAGTTACCACCGGCTCTGCAGAGCCAACATTTCCTTCCTTTGTTCAAAAGATGCCTTCTGCTATTCCCCTTGCAACACTTTCTCTGGAAGGATGCCACTCTAAGAGCTAATTCAAGGAAAAACTTAAATAGCTAATTCTCTTCTGCCTTTCTTTTAATTGGATTTGTAGTGTTTTCCTCAGCATGCCAAAAAACAATAAAAACATTGCAGAAGTCTTTTACTTTACCAGTAAGTTATGATGTTTGAATTGTCTTGTCTTTAAAGAGAAGCCAAGAAGGCAACTCCAAAGCCTGACTGAAACTTGAATTCCATGCAAACAAGCTCTGTGGACTGATCAGTGCTCAGGGCCCCCAGGAAACAATTCTGGTGTAGAATCAGGACAAACAGAGCCTCCTGCATCAATCAGGAGTCCAAATCACCCAGCAGCAGCAGCAGGATCACTCAAAGGTGAAGCAGAAAGATGGGCTAATATTAATGTACAGCCAAGGATTTCAGCCTGCTCACAGGCTGTGGGGTTTTAGCAGCTGATTTGCACTGCACATACAGAAATCAGTGTCAGTCCCTCTTCAGGAGCTGACAGAACAGTCTGGCAGGGGAATGATGGGTGTAACAGAGCTTCACCTGAGTTTTCCAGTGTATTTTTCATTCATCAGCCTGCCTGTGCTGCAGCAAACCTCAATTCCACAGAGAGAGACCCTCAGGTGATCCCTCCCCTTCCCCTGGAAGCCAAACAAGCACCCCCAGGAGCTGCAAGGTCTGTGCAGGCTGACAGAGCTGCGGACAAAGGCCCAGCAAACAGGGACACATTGATTTTTGGAACATTCACAGCCACAACACCCCTCCCTGTGCAGACCTACCAATTTCTCTCCCAACCCTCCCAGTTTGTACAATCTGGGCAGACCCCAGGCTTTGCCCAGAGGTGCCTCTGAAGGTGCAGTGTCATACTTGGCACAAACCCACTGTGCTGCTCCAGTCCCACCCCCAGGCCTGCATGCTGCTCCCTCCCCTGAGCTCTCTGGGGGGGTTATCAGCTCTGCCCCAAAGCTGCAGGGCTGTGATAGCACTGGGAGCTGCCTGCCAGGCTCTGGCACAGGCTTTTCACACTCAACTCTGTTTTCCTTCTTCTGAAAGAAGACTCCATCCCATTCCCTTTCTCCTCACCTGCTGCTTTTCCCCATTCCTCTTCCAGTTTCTTTTTCAGGATCCAGAGAACATCTCTGCTACTTAAACCCATTTACCCACATTTCTCCAGCCCAGCAGGGAACAAATTCCAGAATAAAATCCATAGCTACTTATTGGGAGGCCAGGATGCATTAAAATTTTCCAAACAGTATCTCCTGCAGAAATTTATTTTAAGTTCAAGGGCTCCACAAAATCTAGAAGTCTCCTACAGGTTAAGAAACTACACAGAGAGAATCACAGAATATTCTGGGCTGGAAGGGATCCACAAGGATCATCAGACCCCAGGTAAGCCTCCCAAAGGAGAGCTCCCAAAGAGAGCTCTCTGAAAAGCTCTTTTATTTGCCTATGATTTTAAAACTTTCCAACCAAGTATTCCCAAATTCTCCTCACCTGTCTGTGAAAGCCAAAAACCATTGAGGGTTAGACAATTCAAAGTCTCTGTTCCTAGGGAAGTGTAACCAGAGCACAAAGCAGGGACAATCCCCAAAACAAGGAGCACCAAGTCCTCAGGCAGGAGTTCAGAGCCCGTTTTCACTTTAAATCATTCAGTACCACAAAGATTTGGGTTTATTTACAAGAAGAAAGGCCAGCAGCTCCTTCATGCACATTCACAAACTTCCAACCTTTTGAAATCCTTATTTAATTTCCCAGGAAGCAGAAAGCCCCTCATTGCTCTAATTTGAAGGTGTGATCAGAGACTGAGTTACACTTCCAAGTGTCATTTCCAGATAATGTATTTTTGGGACAAAATGGAAAGCAGATTAATTCAGCCACTCTGACTTATCAAGTTCTGCAGCCTTCCAGTTTATCATGCTCCAAATTTTTATGGCTTTATTTCTGCTCTCCAGTATTTAAGAGATTTAGACTCAGTCATTCCACCTAATAAAGTGAACTGACGGACTGTTCAACCTGAAACAGTCATTTTCTTCTAGAAAATGTCCATTGAGCAATTATTCCTAGAAGCAGTAGCATATTCCTCATTCAGTCTGCTCAAAATCTATAAAGATTGGGTGAGGGAGAGCCCAGTTTGCATTTACATTAAAGTGATGTTCATACCAAACCCATTATAAAACAGCTCTCATGTAATTTAAATTCCACGTCCCATCCAGAACCTGGAACTTATCTGCATTTCAATGCTGCATTTGCTCTGACATTATGCATCATCATCTGGGAAAAGCAGAAATTCCTTGAAACAACAAACCTCTCATTCTGCAGCTTTAGATCAGTCAAGAACAGGTACAAACACAAGGTGAGGAGAGAAACTCTCATTAAATGTCCTCATCTCTAAGTCCCTGCTAATGGGAATAAAACCGGTGTTCTAATAACCACTGAGCTCCTGTGACAGTTGTTAATCAGCCTGTAAATGTACACAGAGACAAATTCCACCCCATGCCACAAAAACCTGAATTTCCTTTTATTCCTTAACCCAGCAAATCAGCAACATTAAGCAGAAAGACTCTGGAGATTTGCTGCCCAAAACCTGAGAAATCTGCAAAGGAATAAAACTGACTCATGAGCTCTCAGGTTCCAGAAGAATAATCAGGGGCTTGGAGGTCAGACATTAATGAAGACTGCCTGCAAAATTGTTTAATCTGAACAGTTTCAATGTCTTCAAGATTTTAAGATTTGTCTGTCACCTCTCTGTATTTTGAAGAGCTTTACCTACAGGTCTACAAGGAGTAAAGAAGAAATTAAAACACAAACAGAGGATTTTAAAAGAATTTCTAGCTTTGTTTGCAGGAGTATTTATAGAATATTTCTATGAATGTATGTTTAGAAACAGAATATACCTCAGTATACACTCTATATATCTTAACTCTTGAGAAATAACCTTTTTCCAAAGAATTTCTGTATTCAATGATTCTTGTATAACACTTAACAGAGAAATTTAGAATGACATTTACAAAAATGTTTCTACCTCCCATAGAATCTATAAAATATTCTGTAAAACCACTAAGGGTTTGCTTTCCAGACACCAAAACAGCTACTCAAAAATACATTTTTTTTTCAATTTATGAATTTCTGATTTCACAAGGTGCTGAAGTTTTGCACTCTTTAAGAACTACAAATCTAAATATGAACTTCAGTATTTGGATCCTAAAGCATCCACTATGAAAAACCCTGAATTATGATCTTAAAACATTAAAAAAATTAAAACAAATATACCTCTTCTGGCATAATTGGTATCCATATCCTTAAAATGCACCATAACAAAGTCTGAAGACTTGAACAAGATACTCTCCAGGATGTCCTCCCGTTTTGGCCCCAAACTGGATTCTGCAGTTTTCCGATGAGCAGCATCAACCACTAAATCACACTGTGGGAAATACAAACACAGGGCACTGCTTTACTGCACAGTCATCCCCTCAAAAATTTGCAAAAACAAGGTATTTCAATCTGCTTTAAATCTAGGCATGAACAGTAAATATAATTCAGAGTAAATATTACAGTTTTAATCAAATGTTGGTTATTCGGTATTAGGAATTTTCACAATAGGGAAGAGTCAAAATGTAAAAATTACCTTAGGACTGTAGGTTTTAAAAACTCCTTCATATATACCACCATTTTTCACCTGTACTTCACATTTGGATCCCTAGAATGCAAGAAAAATGAGAATATAACTTTCCACCAACATGACAAATGACATTACAGGGATTTTCTAAAACATGTGCTCTTTACATAGGTCCAAAATGTAAAAATACAGCTCAAATTTTAGCCAAATTTCCTCATTCAGCATCTGCCCATTTATAAATACACTGCTGTGCTCTGCAAATTCAAATAGCTGGGTGTGCATGGGCAGTTCTGAAGGGATTTAAGATACTCACTGGAGAATATTTGGTTCTCACAAGACTCTTGACCAGTTAAAACACACAAAGGAGGTTTTGTGCAAACCCCAAATCTGTGCCTGTGTGGGTACAAATAAGGATAAAAGCTTATCCTGGCCTCAAGCAGATGTGGGACAGTCTGCCTTACTTCATTTTGCCATGTCAGGGCTTCCCTTAAAATCTTGGGAGAAAGGCTTCTAATCCCTATAAAATGGATATAATAAAATAAATTTTATTTATCCATAACCTCTCTAAAGACAGGAAATTCAAAATACAACCAGTGCACCTAAGAAATTTGCTGTAGCTCTGCAAATCAGAGTTAAACCTTTTCAAGCCTTAAATTTCTGTGATCCTTTAAAGCTCAACCTTAGCAAAAAGTGTTTAAAGTTTAATATTTACTCTTTTATATTACAATTAGATGATTAGTTAACAATTCCCTGTCATATAGGAACTATTCTTCCAAATATGAAGACTTACAACAACTGATGTGAGTATGTGAACCATTCTCATGTTTGCATAGATGCCATCAAAAGAAATCTGAAAAATAAGAAAGTCATCATGAATATTGAAGGAATTCCAAAAGCCAGAGCACCCAACCCAACCCAGGCTTTCATCAGTACACAGAAAATCTCAGAAACATTGGGCAAAAATCTTACTCAGGCAAGACACATGGAATGTTTATTATTAAATATTAATATTAAACATGCCAGGGGAGATTTTCAGAGGGCCCCTGACTTTTTTCTGACCAGTTAAAGATCTAACACCCTCCCAACCAAGCTAAAAATCCCAGGAGAGCCCCTAATGTCACTCCATTAAGGAAATTCTCTGGCTGGCTGGGTGCAGCTGATAGGCACAGATTTGAGGGATGTCAGCTGGGCTTTGTTTTTAAACAAAAAAAGCCCTGCTGGTTTTAAGAACCATCAAGAGAATAAAGCACTTGCAGAGCTGCAGAAGCAAAAAGGTGTTTTCAGGCCTGCTCAAGCTCATCCTTTCATCTCCCAGCCCTGATTACACACATTAACAGCAGCTAAAGCCATCAAATTGTGGAGTGCTAAATTGCCACAAAGCCTATTATTAATTTAGTCCAAAGTAACTCTGTGCAGCACCAGGACCTGCAATCCTGACTGGGAGAGCTGGGCAGGTGTCCCCAGGCTGCTGGAGGAATGTTCACCTCAGTGCAGCTGTTTTGTTGCAATACCTGGTACCTCTTTGTGTTTGTAAATCAAGAGATGCTAAAACAGCTCTTGGGACCTCACCATATTCTGAGTTTTTCAACTGATAATGTATTTTTAACTGTTTTCTGGGCTGAACAGACAAGTTTGGGGACAGCTGAAGCACTCAGTACACAGCATATGCAGACCAACACTTGGGGATGTTTAGTGTTTGCCCATGACCTTTTCCACCAATTTTCCTCAAAGCTTCTTTAGTTTTTCTCAAGTGTCTTGGTATCTTCAATAAACATTTATGTAAGCAAACTGCAGCCCTTTTAAATCTTCCTGCTTCTGCTCCATTCCCCAAAATTAGGCATCTTTGAAAACCAGGCCAGCAACAAATTGGCAAATATTTGATTAGTGAAGTTCAAAGATTCACTCTTTCAATCAAGATCCATGAATTTAGCTCTGATAAAATGATGTTCTGCAAGTCAAGCCACATCTATGCTCCAGCAATGCACAGCCTTGAGAACAACTAAAGCTGCACATTGGAGCTACTGAGAACAATGGCTCAGCAATTTTATAGTAAAGCTAAACAAAGTAGTTATTTTTATTTCATTAAATGCTGCTTTACTGTCATCTGTTTAAGGGAGAAGCCAATGTTAGAATTTTCAGATAGGAACTAATTCAAAAAGCACTGCCTTAAATTAAATATTATTTATATTTCCAGCTGTAATTGCAAGAAAATGCAGAATATTTATATTAGTTCAGTCAAAAGTTTAAGTGAACCTTCCCCCCTTCACCCTCCCAGGAGACTTAAATGAATGTGAGATGCTACTCTTTAAAAAATTGTATTTCACTCTAAAGTATCCACCCACCATGGTATCCCAAGGAAAAAATGGAGAGAATATTCCAGTATCTGCCATTCTGCTAAGTTGTTTCCCCAACCCTGCCCTGGCACAAAGAGCAGAAACCACAAACTCACCGTAGGCTGAGGTGGTCCTTTGCCACTGCTGCGGCCTCTGCAATGAAACACACACATGGCAGGTGATTAAAGAGCTGCTGGAACTGCTCCATTTCCTACCCAGCAAGAATTCCAAACCCATCTTAATTCAGAGTTGAAAATGGGTTTGGGAAAACCAGGATTCCCAGAGAGCAGTGCCTGACAAGGACCCACTGGGTTTATCTCCAAGCTGCTGACCTATCAGCAGGCAGGGGGGTACCTGTCATAAATTAAAGGATAAAATGAAGAAAATACTAAATTTATAGAATCAGAGGAAGAATAAAAGACTAATCCTGCAACTAAAGCAAATTCCAAATCTTTATGGCACACAAAGGCAAGATAAGGCTCAAGCCCTACATAGCACAGAGTCACTTCCTTGAGCCAGGAGGCTCCAAATGTTGTCACTGTGTCAGATCTGGGCCACCCAAACAACTGACCCTGCCACAGGCCACAGAGGAGCCCTGACTGTGAGGTTCCACCTACAGAGCTCATTTCTAACTAATTCTGTCCATTCCCCAAAAACACCAGCTCCCCCTAATGCCAATCTGTCAGTGTGTAGCTCCCAGGACACCTGGGGATGCTCAGAACACCCTGACAAGGGTCAGTCTGTGCCCTGCACCCCAGGACCTGAGCCCTAAATCATCCCTGCAGCCAAAAACATCCCCAACAGCTCCAATTCTTCAACTCCACTGGTGTGCCTTAATTCTAAGCTCCTCCCTTGTACCAAGAAGTCCTAGTTTCAAATACTCCTTATAGTGATTTAGATTTGTGTTATGACTTCAGGAGCACTCACTGGAATGTGAGGCAAAAATAAATCTTCTGTTCTATTAAAAAAACCCTCAATTTTTTAAATAGACTCACCTTACTGACACACAACCATTGCAATAAAGACACCTGAAGAATCATGCCTGGTATTATCTAAACAACACTGAAATCTAAATCCAACTGGATGTCAGAGAATCATGGAATGGCTGGGGTTGGAAAGGACCTTAAAGATCCATCCTCATGCCATGGGCAGGGACACCTTCCTCTAGCCCAGGCTGCTCAGAGCCTCCTGAACACCTTCATTAGATGCCAACTGCATTGAAATGCTTTTAAAAACACCAAGCTGGGGCTGAATACACCCTACCCCCCCAGAATAACAGGCCCTTATAAAAGAGAGCTCACGGGTAGTCAAAAAATCAAAGGAACTTCTCTCAGGGAACATAAATAACCCTTCAATAAATTCTGCCGAAATAAGCAAAGCCATCAGAGAGCCATGAAAGGCCTTAATGAGGAAAAAATGAAAAACCACTAAACTATCACCTGACTCATTTCCAACAAGCTTCTGCATCAGAACTGTGGGCTCAGAGCATCACACATGCTGAGGGCATTGGCTGATGGCAGAACTGCAGATTTGGGGTGCCCAGCAGGCATTTTCAGGATATTGCAGAGAGCTAATCTCACCAAAAAAAGCTCTAATGCAAATAACCTTTATTTAACCACCCATCAGCCTTAACTTTCCATAGGGCAGCTTCACAATGTCAGGCTTGCTCTGGAGCAAATCTCACCATTTACCAAACTGACATTTGTTAAATGGCCTCTGAGAGAACTGAAGCTTTGTGAACATGGAACAGCATTTTTTGTATAATATTCAGACCCTTCTCTATCTGAAAGTCATTTCACCAGATGTGGAACCCCCACATAAGAGCCACAGCCCAGTTTGATTTGTCCTGCTACTACAATCAGAAATGTGATCATCATGGTCACTCAAAACTTGGCCGAAGTCAAACAATTTTGCCAGTTCCATCTGCTGCCCTCATAGATTTTAGAAGTTCCTCCTTTTTCTCCATCAGCTATAGATCAAAAGTGAAAGAGTTTTGTGTCTTTTCAAGAGAAACCACTCCCATTTTTAGTGACAAAGTATTCTTAGACCTGAAAATAACTGGGTTGAAAGTATGGAGTATTCCCTCTAAGCATCAACCCAAGTATTCCAGATTTTCCATCTCTTACCACATTTCCAAAATTACTGTTCCTACCCACACTTCTTCAAGAAACAAACTGATTGTGCACATCCACATCAGCAAGAAGTCCCAGCCCCTACATCAGCCAAAATTCTCTGATCTATCAAGTCTCTTTATAGATCTGGCCTCTTATTTTCCAGCTACAACTGTTAATCACAAACCATTGGGGAAAAAAAAAAACAAACCAACACATTCTCCAAGATCAGAAAAGAAATATATTTGCCAATCCTACTAATGCAACAATTTAGCCAAAACTGTATCTTCTGCTAAAACCAAGGCCACCAACTTGAGTTTCATATTCCAACAGGTGAAGAATCACATTCAAAGTATCATTTGACACATCTTTGATGCAACGTATGAAAAAAACCCCTCAGGACCTTCACAAAAGGAGAAGGCAGAGGGGTTTTGCCAGATGTTTAACATAATTTGGAACAGGAGAGTAACACAAAGAAATGGAGGTGGGGGGATCTAGGAAGGCTCAGTAGCAATTTAGCACTGCTACCTAAAACCCCATTTTCATGAGGGTAAATATGGCAAAATTAAAAAAAAAATTCATTTTGCATTGCAGATACATGGTTAAAGGTAAACCTGGGAGAAGGCAGGACAGCCTGGCAAATCCAAGCTGGAAACCCTTTGCTTTGGGGTAGCAAAGTCACAAACTCAGGACAAAGTAACAACTGAGCAATTAAACTTAGTGCCAACCCCTTGGCTCCAGCAGTTCCAGCCCAAGAAGCAAAGTCTCCATCAGGGCCCAAAAGCTGCACCATAAATGTTTTTTTCCAGCAGCAACTTGCACATTTTTTTCTATTTTTATGAGTATTTCCTCAGCATCCCTCACCTCCCTCCTTAATGTTTACATGCCAAGTGGAGTGTTTGGATAAGCAAAACAAGGTCACACATTTGTATTTTCTCAGTTAATGCAAGGGAAGCAAAGTCACTCCTGGATGGGAAAGAAAGTCTGCAGTTTTCTTTCCAGCAGCATCTTCACTCTGAAACTAAGAAATAAATGGAGCCACGCTGCAATTAATGTCTGGAGCAGAAATGTAGTTACAAAGACTTGAATTTAAAGTGTGAATGGATGTTTCTGGAGCACTGACTGACACTGCTGCAGCTTGGAAAGCAAATTTACAGGGTACTCTAAAGAACTTTAGTGCAGAGAGCTGGCAAAGCTTTTCTTCTAAGGGAGAAATCTGAAGTGCAAAGTTTTATTTCATTGCAGTTTGGCTCTATAAAGTCAAATGAATCGAAGATGTCAAATGAAGATTATGCAAGAAGTCCTGCAGCTTTATTTTCTGTAGTTTTTCCCCCAATACTGACATCAATAATGTCAATTCCTGTCTCCACACAGGGTGACAGCTTCTACAGCATCTGGATATTGAACAACCTGACTCAAGTCTGGCCCAGTGCACACCTGGAACCTCTTGATGGGCTTAGTCATTGGAGAACCTTCACAGACATTGCCATGAATCAGTTGTTAAATTAAAAGTTACTCAAAACCAGGGATGTAACACCACCCTAAAGTGCACTCACAGTGATAAGGAAAGAGGCCTGCAGGTTAAGCAGTCATTCTGCTCAGCAGTTCAGCACATTTGCACTAAAACCCACACAAAGATGTCAGAAGTAACTCAAAAACCTGGCACTGGCACGGGTGAGCAAATACCCAGAACAGCCACTGCCCTGGAATTCCAGCACCTTGCACTCAACATTCCCCTTCCCTTCCCTCTGAACAGGATGGTCACCATGCTCTCAAGAAAGGGATGTCAAGGAAAAAGGAAAACAAATGTAGGCAAGAAGTTTGTGTCATTTTCTTTAAAAACTGAACCATGGGGCGGTTTCAGTTTTAGCTTTTTGATGGGAAAAAGCCATTTTTAAAGGACAGTAACTCCATGCATTCTTCCCCAAGCCCAGTTAGGCAAGCAAATTACCAAAATGAAAAATCCCTTCTGCCACAATTGTAACAAGACAAGAAACATCCAAACCCTGACCCTAAGGTGTTTTTTACCTTCAGATAAAATAACAATGGGGAAAAATGAACAAAAAAAAAAAAGGATAGAGAGGGAGGAAGGCTGGGATAGATGCAACTTGCAGCCGGAGGACAGCTAACCCTCCTGTGCTTGCATAACAGCAAAACTCCAACACAGAAAGTGGATGTTAGATAATGTTCTGATAGCACAGGGAGCAAGTTTGTGAACCAAGTCTACATTTTCCCTAATTACAGCTTGCTGTGCTATTGGCATCTCCCCTGCAGCCCAAGCCCATCTGCCATAGTGCACATTAAACAAACACAGCATCTCACTCGGGGCCTCTTTATCATAAAGGTATTAATCCTTCTTTTTTTATCTCAAACACCTTCAAGGATGCCTTCATTTCTGATTTTTCCCTTTGTCTAAAAGCAATTAATAGGGTGGTAAAGAACACTGGTTGTTCACATGGGATTTTGCCTTTTCTAATCTGAAATACAGATGTGCAGCAGTGTGAAGCCATGGAGAGCAGGCAGGGAGCAGAGCTGACCCTTCCCTCATGAGCAGAGGTAGAAGGACAAGTGCTCAGCCCAATTCTTCCAGTAACACAGAAAAATAGGCCTAGGACAGTTAATTATCAATGAGTCTTCTGCCCAAACTAAGCTTTCAAGAGCAACTTAGCCATGAAAAGTAAATTTTTTTTTCTGCATGGGAATGTTAGTGCTGCAGGGAAAGGAGTTGCTGGGCAGAAATCTTGACATACACTGGAGATGTTCAAGTTTTTATTCAAGTATATAATGCATCAAATTGACACCAAGATGCAGCCACCTATATTTTCATTTTTCTGAACAGGAAAGCCACTCAGCTTTTCATTCACGTGGCCAGGTTTAGAGCATGAACCATCTCTGAATTTGCACTCCCCAAAAGACCAAGGACAGGTGTAGGGGAAGTTCTCTGAAGGTGTTCCATGGGGCTCCAGCAGGCCTGGGACTGTGATTTTACACACCCTCCATTGAGAAATAACTTGAAAACTTAAGAAAGAGCATGAACACCTCTCAGGGAACACATCAGTTGTTCAACAGCCCCAACAGAACTCCCTAAGGAGTTCTGAAAAGGAATTTATCCAATAGAACCAGAAAGGCAACACTGGTTGGAGAAATCCAGTGGCTTTATTCTTAAACTTGGGAGAGAATTTGAAGCTCATGCGCCCAAATCTATGGGGGCAAGTGGTCGCCATCAGGCTGAATTTCAAAACATAAGCTGGAGGTTTTGTTGCCCTTCACGTTAACCTCTACAGTGCCACTGTGTGTTGGCAGGGACAGAGCCCAATAAACATCACGTCCCACCTAATGCCATATGTAAAAACTATTAAATCGGTGCTCTGAGCTGCTGAGGTATTGTTGTTGTTATTTATTTTGTCCTTTTCATACCATTCCAAAGCTCTTCCGCTTCCAGTTCCACTGGCTGGGAACAAAGTAAAACCCTATTTCCAGTGATGTCCAACAATGGGGCCACTGTAAATTCTGTTTTATTGCCAGTGCACAAAACCGAGTGGAAATAAACGTCCAGTTGAAGAGGAAGATTAATAAAACTCGAAACTGCTCTGAGTGACTGTGACCTTCAGAACTGTTAACGTCCTGCTCTGATCGTTTGTTATGACCCCCGCAGCCCCGGAAAAATTCACAGCACTACAGAGTTTATTATTTGAGGGAAAGAAAGGGGGGAAAATGTGAGTGGATTTGCGTAGCTAATGATCTGAGAGCAGGAGCGGGATCAATCTTCCAGAGGCAGCGAGCGTGGGGCGGGGGGGGGAAGAGGCGAGGAGAGGGCTCAGCCTCTGCAAGATTCCTGCCCCAAAAATCCGGGAAAAAGCGAGGCCGCGCTTGGAGCCACCATCCAGCGGCGCGGCGCGGCCCGCCTTCCCGCGA
>NW_005054362.1:3484500-3493522 GCF_000277835.1 Geospiza fortis
CGGGCCCCAGCGAGCGGCAGTGGGAGGGCGGCGGGCTCGGGCCGCAGCGCATCGTTCAAAAGAAACACCAAGCGTCGAGACAACGAAATGGAGGAAAAATGGCCGAGCCCCGGCCGGCTGCAAAGGCCGGTGGAGGACGCCAGGCCCCGATCCGCAGAGAACCCGAGCCATCGCTGCCAAACACATCCCTGCTCCTGGGGGAAAGCAAGATGGGGCCGGAGGATGGCTGCTTTCTGTGCAGTGCCCCTCCATCTTACAGATTTCGGAGCAGTCAGGGCTTCCCGTCGTAGTAAAGAAATTTAAGTTTGCCTTGAGCTGATGGGTAAAATATTTAAGCTCAAGATGCCAGTTCTCCCCTCGCTCCGTGTTGCCTGTCCACCATCAGCAGGCTCCCTGCAGAAATCCAGGGTGCAGTGGTTGTGTGTGGAACCTGCTTGGTGCAGAGTGGGAATTTCACCAAACCAAAACCCATACACAAAAATAAAGCCTGGTCTGTCCTATTAAAAAAAAATGCACATACAAGATTAGTAAGAGCAGATGCAACTTGAAAACCAAGAGCTAAATTGATTTATAGCCATGGTTACTCGAAATGCTCAGAGTTTAATCTATTCATAGAAATGCTCTAGAAATCCCACAGGATTCCAATGGAATAAAAAGGAGCCGTGCTCTTAGGCAGGCATTATTTATACACCTTGCTCCTAAAGCAACAGCTTTCCTATGCAGTTGGAAGAGTTGTGGGTGGCAGCACACAATGGTAAAAAGATAAAATATTGAACAGCTTTCTTAAATTAGCATTTTCCTTACATTTTACCTTTTAAACTGATTGTTTTGTTTTACCTCACAGGCCCAGGTAGCCTTGTGGTTAACACTTCATGAGCTAGATGACAGATCCTACCTAAAATGGGCTCAGCATAAAGAATTTTCCCATTGAAAATACTCTTAACAGAGATGGTGATTTAAAGAAATTTCATTTTTTAATCCTTTCAATGAACTCATGAGATGCTTCACTCTTTCACAGTCACAGAACTGAGAGAGAAGGACGCTGAGGATTTCTGGAGCCCAAGAGTTCCTCTGGGAGACATCAGCACCTGCAGAGCCAAAGGTTACCACTGGCACCAATTTTGGGAGCATTTTCTGTAAGAGCAGGGATCTGGGTCACTGTATGTGATGGGATAAATAAAGCCCTAAGAGCAGCTAAGAAAAATCCTTTCTATATATTTGTGTAAAAATCACTAGCATGAAAAACCAATATAAGACAATATATAACAATACAGAAGTAGTAATAATAATAATAATAGTTGTAGTAGTATATAGAAATAGATAAAAATATAAGAAATATATAGAGCCCAAAAGAGGCTACAAAAATGTTGAAGGGTCTGTGCAGGGCCAGAATTGAACTGGAAAATCCTCATGGGTCCCTTCCAACTCAGGATATTCCATGATTCTGTGAAACAATCTCTTTAGGGTGCTGTTTCTACGTTGCACAGCTTTGGGTTAGTCCTGAACCTTGAGCAGCTCTGAAAAGGAAGTTGTTAATAAAAAGCACAAGGAAGTCTGATAAGAGAGTGAGTAGAACCCATCCAGGTCACTTAACGTGGGGTTTTTAGAGGACAGCACTTCAGTGCTTTTCCAGCCTGGAGTGCTCACAGCTCACAGCAGTTAGTGACCATTTCTGTGGCTGAAGGTGAAGAACCACAAAAGCACCTGCAGCAGTTTGAAGGGGCTGTGGGGCAAAGACAGAGCCCTTGATAGTCAAAAATGTTAAAAAACACAGAACCAAGTTCCACAGGCAGAGACAGCCTCTAAGGCATGACGTGAGCACAGTAAAGTACATTTTAGGGTGACATTACAGGCTCAGAAAGCAGGGTATGAATAGGCTGGTGTTCACATCCTCAGGAATGACTCAAGAGCAGTTGCAGTTTGACTTGTTTTCCCCTTCAATGTATTCTTTGTTTTCTTAAGCTCTGTTTGGCTTTCGTTGTGCCCTCCCTTTTTTCTTTGTTGAGCATCCTTATAAAAAAGCAGGTTAAAAGTAAATATAGACGTGATCATTTAAAATAGCTCAGCAGTGACCACCAGAGAAGCTGCAGGGTGGTTCCCAGTAGCAGCCAGCTTCTCCAGGGACACTGCTCTTCCTATGTCTGCAGTGACCTCCCCAAATTCCTATTGTAATGGGGTTCTGCTGCTGTTAGGGCACATCATTCCCTTTATTTTCTCCTGAATATGCTTTTCTTGATAGCCCACCATTCTCAATATTTATTATTTTATGGCTTGGTTTTATCGATTTCTCACCCTTTTTTTTGCTCTTCCCCACCATTTACAGCTGACACTTTGGATGTCAATGATGTGACAAAGAGCAGCCAACAGTGGATGTGGTGGTTTAGCTGGAGAAAAATTCAGGATTCAGTCAAGAAAGAAAGGAAGCAATTCCTAATGGAGAATCACGTTCCCTTTTGCCTCTCCTGGTGGATCCAGGTTAGAGCTGCTCCTTTCCAGGACTGCTATCCCTTTCCCTCCAGATGTGAGACTACGTGTGCAGGCTGTATTTGCATGTGGAGATGAATGAGGCTGATAATAGCAGCACTTAGCAGGAAGTGCCTGTGATGTAACATTTCCTTGATCTAACCTACTGTTGGTCTTGTGCTGCCTTCCCTGAGCTACCCGGGGTGATCCTCAGCAGCATCCAGCAAGGCAAAACACGCTTGGCTACACAGGGACAGCAGCACAGGCACGGGGCTTTGCTCTGAGCAAAATCAGCTGCTGGAGAAGCTCAGAGTTTTCTCTTCCCTGAAGATTTCAGTTGTTCAGTGCCATTATCCCCACCCCTCCTCTCAGAGGGTGAAGCTTTGTGGGCAGTGCTGTGAGCACGGGGATCTCCAAACACTTAGGAGGAAATTAAGAGAACAAATGAGGTGCTGACACAGAGGCAGCGCTTCCCGAGATACGATGTAGCTCGTCAGCAAAGCTGTCCTCAGTTCTGACTGAGGACACACCCCTGGCCAGACCAGAATTGGTACCACAGCAAAACCAAACCCCAAATTCCAAACCAGCCACGTGGGACAGCTCCTGCCCCCTCTGCCTTTCCCCCTCACTCTGATCTTCCCTCCAGCTCCCAGATTCCCAGCTCAGCTCGGAGCAGCGACCAGCTCCCATCAGATGCAGTTTTTGATCTGCACTTGCAATTTTATTGCCATTTCTTCCCAATTCTCAGCCCTGCAGCTCAGTGCAGCCAGGGTGATGGATGTCCCTGCTGGGCCATGCATTTCCTGCTGCTTCTCCTGCAACCCAGAGGAGATGAAGTGAAGTGCTGATGGCCATGGAGCTCTGGAGGGAGGCACAGAAGTGCCAGAGCTTCTGCACCCATTATCAACATGAATGACCCTTGCTTTCAATTTCCACAGGCCTTGGACACAACAAGGGCATTTCCTTCCTCAGCCAGCAAAGCTCCAGGATCCATCTGATGAAGCCATGGCTCTGCAGTGATTATTGAGACAGAGCTGCAAACTGGGAGACACTAACCCTGCCCAGCAAAGCACCAGGAAATCGCCAACCAGGCGCTTTTTGCCTTTAGATTTCACATTTTTAGGAAAAGGAGGGGGGAACCCAGCCTGGCTCCTGCTAAGCAGCAGCAGCAGCACACAAAGCAATCGGTATGCCAAGATTTAGCTGTTAAATCCCTCAAGATCTGGTGCTCACAGAGCATAAACAACCTTTGCCTCCCAGCCTGGCTGAGCTGTACCTCCAGGCTTCCCAGCACAGCCACACAGACCCTCCCATACCCATCCTCTCCCCAGCCCTTTGCTGAGGCTGCCGTGCCAACAAGAAAGCCAGTTGCCATGGCATTTTTTCCCCCTACAGACAGATGTCCATTAAAAACCAAGTCAGCCTCAGGTTTGCTTCACAGAGCAGCTTTCAGTTATTATTACCAGCCTGCAAGGAATTTCCTCTGTAGCCCTTCACCTCGGATGTTCAAATGCACTTCAGGATTAATCCCTGGGGATTAGGAGGAAACTACTACAGAGCAGGCACAGGTATGCTCAAAGGACAAATTTAGGATTATGATTGTGGTTCATGTTTTTGGCAGATGACAACCACATGACTGTGTTTGGAAAGGGTTGAATTTGTTACCTCTGGTGCTCTTTCCCCTGTTCACTGTGCTAAAATCATCAGGGAAATTGGAAGTGAGATGTGAAACTTTCCCCTCCTCAGGGATGTCTCACCTGAGGCTCAGATCTGGGATTTTGGCTTCAGGAGGAACCTGCCTGTCCTGGACAGGGGCATCATCCAAGGCTCCATCCATGGAGAAGGGAAAGCCCAGGCAGCTTCTGTGAGCAGGGCCAAGCACTTCCAGCAACCACATGGCTCAAGGAGCCAATTCCTTGGCCACATTTCTATTGAAGAATGGAAAAAGGGATGAATGCATCCCATGCTCCCCCTCAGCCCATCGTGGGGGCCAAGGGCCTGTTGGAAATGTCCCTTGGGAAAAGCAGAGGAGCTTCCTACTGCAGTGTTGGCAGCACATCCCCAGCATCTCTGCAGGGATGGGTTTGAAGGGAACAGTCAGGTATTTTTATTTGGACTCCAACAGTGCTGAATGTGTGAAAATTAGACACTGAAATTTAACTGTACAGTGGAATTAGTGTTCCGTACTTAGCACTGCAGTGCTGGAAATCCTTGGTGATGTCCAGGGAGGGATCTCCTCTCTCACATCTGGCTCTGAACTTGGCAGGGCTTCCACAGCATTCCTTGTTTAAGCTGTGGCACTGGGAAACCTCAGCCTTCAGAGATTTTGGAGCCACCATTGCAGCTCAGAGCCCTGCATGCAGGCTCACAGGGAGGTTTCCACAGGAGCCTGGATCTCTGAGGGAGCCGAGTGCCACAATTCCAGCTGCAGGAATGACAGCTCCTCGTGGCTCTGGGAAGCAGCAGGGGCTGAGCACACCCTGGCTGCAGGGTCCCAAGGGAGAACTCCCTTCCAGCCTCTCAGTCACTTCCCAAGGCGACACATTTGGATTTCTCCACTCGGTTACAGCAAGAACAGCTGCAAATATGATCAAAAATATCTAATCCTCTTAACTGCTTCTGCAGTTTGACTCGATCACTGCAGAGGAAAATGCTGTGATTGCAGAGTGCTGCCTGCATTCCCACGTAAGCCTCGGCTTTTACACCATTGATCGTTCCTCCACATTGATTTTTTGGAAGCAGGAGGAAGTGTTTGGTTCCTTGTGATGAAACTGAGGGGGTTTTTCAGGAAGGGTTGGAGGCCAGGAGCTCCCAGATCCCAGGGCAGCACCTGCCTCTTGGTGCTCCTGCACTGACCAAGCAGAATCCAGCTGGGATTTGTTCTTCACCAGAAACCAGATCACGTTTGAAAGCTGCCAAGGAGAATTGCTTGGGAAAAGTCCTCTTTGCTCCTTGTGCAAGCCCTGCACTTGCAGAGGGAAACTCTTGGCACAGCTGTGCTTGGACAAGACCATCCAGCTTCCCCTCCAGCTGCAGCAGCATCCCTGTCTCCTGTGGATAACTGTGGATAACTCCAGCTCACCCATCTTGCTTGGCCACATCTCCCACTCAGCTCCTCCAGCTCTCACAGCTGAACCCCACACAGACCAGGGATTCCAGCCAACAGCACCAGGAGTTTCTCCAGCCTAAGTTAATTCTGTTGGCCGGAGATTCCCACAGTGCAGAGGAATTGTTCTGGGAGATCTAATCCTGGTGTAGATGCTGAAAGGATTTATTGTGGGTTTGGTTTAGTTTTGCAGAGCTCTGACACACAGATCATGAAGCTGCTTTGGAACCTCAGTCACACCTGTAAGTGGGATCTCCCAGCACCCCAAAGAGGAGCCTTTCCCAAGAGGAAACCCAGAGGGTTTCCTTCACCTGCTTAAACCCTCTGCTGCACATGGCAAGAGGTTCTTCTTCCCCAAAGAATGTCCCACATCAGTGGAGACTGATAAATATCACAAATAACACATAAAAGAGGGAAGAGGAGACTGGGAGGCAGAGGCCTGTAAATTGTTGTCAAAAGCATCATCTTTACATCCAGGAGGCCAAGGTATGTTCCACACTGACATTGTCCTCCAAGGCCATTGCCACCACATAGGGACACAGAAAACAGGCAAAGAAACCAGCTCATTGCAGTCTGTCTCCAGGAAAAATCAGCACAACCAGGATCTCAGGCTGGCGATAAAGCACGTGCTTAACACAGCTCATCCTCACCCACTGCCCTCGGGCCCACAAACCCAGAGAATCTCTCCAATCACCAAACCAGCAAATTACTGAATCTGCAAAGACCAAAATCTCAGCTTCCTGGTGAGCTCAGAGCTCAGCTCCCAGCAGCAGCAGCAGCAGCAGCAACAAGGTTTTCCACAGCTTCCCAGCCTCAGCACAGCTCAGGAAACCCTCCCCAAAGAGCCCCCACCTACCTCAGCTCCAGCTCCAGCTCAGCTGCAACCCCCCAGGAGCAGCAGCTTTGGAGGAGCTGTTGGCCCTGAAGAAGTTTCAACAGGGCCCAATTTCCTGGTGGGGAAGTAAACATTGTTCTCCCGGAGGTGTTTGATGTTTTTCACCAGCTTGGGATGGAAGGAGTTTGACTCTCCAGCTCCCTGGGAGAAGGTGGAAGGAAACCATGCGAGTGTGTTGAGGTTTGTTGTCTAACTCAATTAACCAATTACTTCCAGGTCAAGAAGGGGCAAAGCTATAACTGCTCTTGCTGCTATAAATAATGTTTGCTCAGGGGTGGTGCAGGGGCAGGAAGCTGTAGGTGTGGGGTTTCTGCTGGAATGAAAGCAAATATCTCTGATTGCTTCCTGCTCCCAGCAAACCTGTCCCTGTTTTACTGTTGCTCCTTGGATTCTGGGGTGAACCCAAGCACAATTCTTGCCTTGGGAAATGTGTGCAGGAATTCAGGCTGGGGGAGGAATACACAAATATCCCTCCTGTGCTGCAAAACACATCCCAAACACCACTGGCTGTCCTGGTGTGGGATCTCCTTTGGAGCAGCTGGATGAGTTTACCTTTAAAACACAGTTATTAGACCAAAATGCCCATTTATGTAAAAAAAAGGGGGGGGGGGGGAGGTTTTGGGGAAATGGATGTGAATTTCTCAGAGCTCAAGGGAAAACAGACAAGTTGGTTGGTGCAGATCAAGGCAGGAGTTTTCCAGTGGGCCTTAGGGATTTGGGGAAAGGTAAAGGGTGTGGGAGAGCAGAGTAGCCCTGTGGAGAGCATGGCCATGGGGGGCTCCAGCTCAGACAGATGGACGCCCATGGATCTTTGCATCTGTGTCCACTGTGTTCACAACACCATGCAAGGTTTTCCTTGGGCACAAGGCAGAGATGTCACCTCACCCAGGACTTTTGCTCCTCTGCAGAATGGTGACATGGAGGGGATTAATTGGTATTAAAGGACAGGTTCTTCCCAAGGGACAAAAAATGAATGAGACTCTAGAACCAGAAACAGCAATGTCAGGTGTGTCACCCCAAACTGCCAACCCAGCTTTGCCATGGCTCAGGTGGAACATTCCTGTCATGGAGCAGTGACAGTCCAGCCCTGGGCCCCAGCTCACCCCCAGCTCCCCAAAACTTCCCCCCCAAGCAGGGGAGCAGAGCCCTCTGTCCCCCTCCGCCTGTGGAGCCGCCTCTCCCTGCGCTCACTGGGGAGCAGCTGCTGGAGTGAATCATCTCAGCATCCTCCAGCCCCTGCCAAGCTCTGCTGGCTGGGACCCTGCTCCAGCTGGGCTCCTCCCTGGCCCTGCAGTGGCACAGCCTCTGCTGCAGTTCTGCCACCTCCTCTGCTGGCAGCTGGGTGCTGTCCCCGCAGCAGTGACAGCAGAGGCTCCAGGTCACCATCCTGCACCTGCTCAGAGAATCACTTTGGTGTCCCTCCCTGCCAGGAGGTGAAGCAGGGACCTTTTCCAGAGGGAACAGCAGCATCCAGGGAAGTTCCAGCACGTGCTGGCCACCAGCAGTGCTTTGGGGAGAGCAGGTCCCTCATTTCTTGCTCCTGCAGGAACATCTCTGTTATTCCATGGAGCCCACACGTGGCTGTGTCCTACAGCTCCCCGGGAGTCCACCCAGCAAACCCCTGTGTTCAGCTGGAGAAAGGTGTGTTCCTTCCAGGATTTCCAAATTAAAATGTCTATTTCAAGGGTTGTAACCGCAGCAGGAGCTCGGCCAGTCTCAGCTGTGCAGCGCTGGCGAGGTTCAGGCTGTGCAGCCTCCTGCTGTGGGGACAGTGAGTCACAGCCAGGGCTGACCTGCTGCTCCACTTGCTGATGGCAAAACTTCACCACAGGCTGAGCTCCCAGGGCCAAAGCTTTTCCAGGCACTTGTGGGTCCAGATGAGGGGTAAGGAAAAGTCACAGAGCAGCCTGAGCTGGGACCTTTCCCTTCACCACAAGCCCCAGTTGCTTGTGGGAAGCCTCCCAAGGGAAGGAGATTCCCAATGATCTGCAGCAGTGAATAAACACCCAGACAGACACTGCAGGGTCTCTGCTCACCTGGGATGGTTTAAGGAGAACCTGGAGGGGACTCAAGGACTGAGACTTATTTGGTTTAACACAAAGCCTTCTACAATTCTTGCTTTTTCTGCACAAGCTGCCCAGAGATAACTGCCCAGCCTTATCTGCTCCTATCAGCTCAGCTGGGCCCAACTTCCCCAGCCCAAAGAAGGCCAAGAGCTCATTTGGACAGCTTTGCCTTTGAGTTAAAAACTATCAGGCTTCCAAAATAACCTCCTCCCTCCCCTCCAGTGGAACAAACACACAGAAAGAACTGCACGCTGGTTTAATTTTCCATCACATTTTTTGAAAATGAATTCCAAGATACAGTACAGCATCTTTAGTGTTCTACACAAAGCAAGCCTTCAGCAAAAGGTCAGAGGATCTTAATGGTGTAAAAATATATCTTAAATAAAATAGTTTCTCTAGGAGAGCAAGCCGTGCTGTACATCTCGAGGTCCTTAGAGTCATTTACAGAAGGCAGAGGCCTGGTAGTACAATCCACACACTGGAAAAGTGAGT
>NW_005054362.1:3493541-3504337 GCF_000277835.1 Geospiza fortis
CAGATCTCCAAACCCAAGCAGGGGATGCCCAGAGTGCACTACCAGCCCTGTAATTCCAGTGAGGAAGTTCAACTCTCTCTGTCCATGCAGGCAGGAAGTGGATGAGACCCACCCACCTTCCCAGGGTCATTCCAGGGACTGGGACTTGTCCCTTTCAATGGGCCAAAAAAAGAACAACTTCTAGCAATAAAGGACTGGCTGTTTCATGCCTGTGTTCCAGGCTGGACCTGCTCAGCCAGAGCTGTCTCAGTGTTCCAAACTAAGGTCATGATTGTTCCAACAAGGACCAGGATCATCCTGTGGCCTGGAAAGACAACTGGGGACTCCCCTGCCATTTTTAACAAAAGATCAGCCTTTAAATGCTCTGATTCTGAGCACAACAGCAACCAGGACAGTCGCTTCTCCAGGGAAAAACCTCCCACCCCAGAGCACTGAGTCTTAGATTCTAAGTGAAAACCAACAGAAAACCCAAACCAAAGCAGATTTGTGCACAAAATTCCCTTCCAGGACCTGTGTCCCTTTGGGGCAAGTCACACAGCAGCTCTGCCAGCTGAGATTGTGGATAGTGCCACGTTTTGGTGAGCACAGGAACTGAACCAAGAGCTGCAGCTCCTGGTGAGGACCCGGTGGAGGGGCAGCTCCAGGAATGTGGGAAGAGCCTGGAAAAGGCTGTGCTTGTCCCTCTCCTCACCTGGCTCTGAGGAGAACAGCTCTGGAGCTCCCAGCAACACTGCCAGAGCAGCTCAGGCAGGGGACACACACACCCCAGTCCAGGAGCACTGGGAATGTGTTCCCCAACTCACAGATGACTCCGCTTAATTTGTAGAAATATCTATAAATTAACCACATTAAACAGCACCCAGAACACAAAACTTCCACCCTTTCTGCCCCACAGGCAGCACAGCAAGCACTGGCCTCTCAAAGGCCACCTTTAAAATTAAGAGAGATCAGAGGAAAGTCCCTTAAAGCCTTTGAATTCCCAGACCATTGGCCTTCAGGACTTGCCTGGTTTCTTACACCACTAAGATGGTTTATTTTCCACACCTCACTCCTTTTTCTTTCCAAACTACAGCTCTACTCCTGCACAGGCAGTTCTGCAGTGTCAGGACTGCACATACAAAAAGGAGATGTATAGAACCTAATTTACACTGTTTTATTAAATAACTTCTTAATTGAGAATACTTTTAATCCAGGAGAAGAACTGGAGAAGCCTTACACACCGGGCTGAGCCTACTCTACAGCATCCCCACAGGGAATGGGATGTTGGCTATGGACACACCCCACACCCCCCCACCCCAAAACACTCTCCAAGAAAGTCAAATGCATGACAGGAGGGGCTCTGAAAAGGAGGGAAGGCAAAATGGTCACCAAGATCTGCCTAAAAACAGCTAAATAGTGCAGTGAAATGCTTTTAAATACCACAGACACCTCCACTGACTTGCAGCCAGTTTTATGAGCAGCTCTGGAGACAATTTCTAGCTGAGCTTTAGTGAGCTGGGTCTTGCCAGCCCGAGTCCCGAGGTGAGCCTGGCCTGCTGCTGGCACGGCCAGTTCCAGGGTGGCAGCAGAGAATTCCTGTGCTCATTTCCCTCTCTTGCCACGGCCTCTCCTGGAGGAAGGTTTGCCTGTGCCTGCTGTGGAGGAGCTGGCAGAAGATGCCACTGCAATGTTGATCTGTCCTTCCTGGATCTCCTGGCGGGTCTCAGCTGGGAGGTGGTTGATTTTCTGTTGTGTCTCCAGGTAGAACATGACATCCCTCAGCTGCTCCTGGATCTCAGAGATCTGCAGGTCCTTCTGCTCACAGGTTTCCTTCAGCACCCTCTCCTCCTCCTTCAGTTTGTTCTGCAGCAAGGCCTGGTTTGCTCGCAAGCACTTGTTCAGCTCCTGCTCCTCCTTCAGCTCGTTGGAGAGCTTTGCCACTTTGTTGTTCAGCTGGGAACACCTTGCAGAGAGAAGCAGGAGTCAGGACAGCAGCACTGCCCACCCAGACCAAACACCACCTCAGCCTTTTCACTGGATAACTGACCCCCAGTCCACCAACTCCACCTGGAATTTGGTTTTCCAGCTAAGATGGGCAAGGGGGGGCAATACAAGATTCTGAAATTCCCCCCAGGTCAGGCAATTCCATCTCATGCCAACAGCACAGACAACAGGCAGGGTGTGCCTGGGAGATGGAACTGACCTTGGACACCCACCTGCAGCTTTTGGAATGGGTGCCAAAAAGGGCACAGGGATTACAAGGGACCCTGAGAGAGCTGAGTGCAGTCAGGGTCCTCCTGCCACACTCCAAGACCCTCAAAACACCACTTCACTGGAAGGAAGATGCTCCCATAAGGGTTACAGCCCTGTGATTCACAGACAGGGCTTCCTGCTCCCAACAACTCTGCTTTTGCCCTGGCAGTTTGCTGGCACCCTCCTCTGCCCGTTTCCCACTGAGGAAGGTGAGCAGCATGGAGCTCAATGCCTGTGCTCCCTGCTCCAGCCAGGACTGCTGGGCAGGCCCTGGGCTGGGAGGAACAGGGACACAGTCCCACCCAAGGATTGCATGGATCCACAATTCCCAGGCTGGACATCTTTCCTCCAGGCACTTCCCAAGATCTGTGTTTTCCTCTGGGCTGGGTGATGCCCCTGCTGAGCTGCCTTTCATCCCTCTGGATGCACCCACCAAGGGCAGAACAGGCTGGCATCTCCCTCAGAGCAGGGAGGGGAAGGATCCCTGAATGCTGAACACGCAGAGCGTGGAAAGGGAGCTCATGGCCCCAAAGCTGGGCTCACTCAGACACTTCCCATTTGTGAACACCTACAGAAATCAGAGCTTTTTATAAAGCAAGCCATGTTCTCAGTATTGCAGCTTAAACAGCTCAAAACCCAGGAATAGCAGGAGTTTTTTTTTCTTTTTGGATGTCAGTGCACGGTGTTTTAATGGCTGCATGGAACTAAACCTGGCAGTGGTACCCACTTCCTCTCCACTGACTGCTTTTCTTTGAGCAAGTCATTGAGCCGCTGTTCCAGACTGTCACACTTCTCAATGGTCTCTTTAAATTTGGTCTTCATGTTGTTAATCTGTAAAAACAAACACAGGGGCATTTCCAACAGCTCAGAGTCCGCTGCCCTTTCGTCAGGACACTTGGTTTTCCAGAGCTGTTTCCAGACTTTGACCAATTCCTCTCCCCAGGTAAGGAAAGCTTGGAGCCAAGGCTTTGTTCTGGTGAGGACCCCCCGTGTTACCCTTGGATCCCAGACTCCCAAGGAGCCACGTTGCCGTGGAAGCTGCTCCCACAGAACAGCAACTCCGGCTGCAGATCCGTGCCAGGCACTGCCAAAAGCTGCATCAGCTCCTTAACTTCTTCCTGCCTGCATCCAGCACTCCTTTGGCCACTCTCTTGTGGTTCTGGATCCATCAGCAAACTCAGATTTCCACCTCAAGGCTGGGTTTTTGCTCATTTTGAACTAGACCTCAGAGGATGAGAGTGAAGATGAACAGGGGCTGACTCAGCACTGGCCCACTGACACCAATATCTCCCAAACACAAACACAAACATCCCCTGGCCATGGCCTTCCTCCTCCCTCTGCTGCTCCTGGAGAAAGCCAAGCTCTCCTGCTCCAGGTGTCAAACCTCCAGCATGAGACTTACAGGAAATTTAGAGTCAGGAATTCTTGTTTCCCTTCTGTTGGCACCTCCAGCACGCTCAGAGGCTGTGGGGCAGGAATTTAATGGGAAATGCTTTCCTGGAGGAGCAGCCTGCACTAATGTCAGTGTCAGCACACACGGGTGCAGAGCAGGTTTGAAACCTTCCAGTCCTAATCAGGGAATGCTGGTGCTGCTGATGGTTAATTTGGGGAAGTAGCCTGAGCACTGATAATGGAATACACTGCATGGTGGCACCGATCCAGACCAGACTTCCATGGAACAACTGCCATGGATAAAATTATTTGGATCTTTAAACGTGAAACCACGTTTGGAGCAGGGATCAGAGTGGTTTCATTCTGAAGCTGCTTTGAGGATTGTGTCTCCTGGCCACCTCCAGGATCATTTTTGATACATATTTTCCTTTTGTAAAGCTCTCCATAAGATTCCTGGAACTGTTCTTTAGGACAACCACTTCAACAGTCACAATTTCTATTTTTACTTAATTGCAGACACTTAAATGGTTAATTAGAAGTCCTGAAGAAAGTTAAGGACTTAATTCTAAATCCTGACTCACTTTAGACCTGGTTGAAAGGATGTATGTAGAGTGAACAAGCAGTAGAATATCCTCCCTGGATTTTTCCTGGTGACATTTTGAAGCAGTCCTGCCTGCAGGATGCTTTATAGGAGGAGACTCTGAACTTTTCCCAAAGGGTGATGAGGAGAAAGAAGGGATCAAAAAGAAAGGGCAAATCAATATGCATTTGGAGCAGAGAGACAGTTCCACCTTCTGCAGCCGAGCAAATTAAAGTCATATTGTCTCTGCTCCACCACCATTCCCTGGAGATCTGTGTCGGAGAGACGGATGGCTCCGGGATCCTGCAGCACCACGCTGCCTTCCACCACTGCTGCATTTCCCCAGCAGCACATTTAAATCAAGCTGCAATCTTTGTGGCAATCTACCTGCTTCTGCACCACTGAGCAGCAAATTGCTCCCTGGGAGCAGCCAGATAAGGGACAGATCCATCTTGGAGCCAATTTTCCCAGCTGGGAGCGGAGCCGGCTGCATGAGGCTCAGCCACAGATCCAGCAGCTCCTTCTTCTCCCACTGAACAGGGCCAGGACCCTTCCCAGAGCCCAGGGCAGAGCTCACCTCTTCAGCCGTGTCCTTCTCAATCCGGACAATCTTGTTTTCCCAATAGATCCGCTGGGATTCCAGCTGGCTCGTCAGCAAATAGGAATACTACAAACACAGAGACACAGAGCACTCAGGGTGGCCCTGCTGCTTAAGGAGCCCTAAGGGTTCCAACCCACAATCCATTTCATCAATTTAACAGATGAAATCAGGAGGTTCTGGACACCCAGCCCAGCTGCAGATCCATTACTTTCACCAGTTCAGTTTCCCAATCAAGTAATTTTGGGTTTTTTTGAAATTAAGGAAAGCCTTTACAGCACAACAAGGATCAAGTGAAAGTATCAACCAAGAATTGTTCAAGGAGACAGATTTTTCATGGGAATAGCAATAAATGTCTACAGGAAAATGAAGCACCACCCATCCCTGTCCTGAGAGTCTGAGATTCCAAAGGCTGAGGGGAAGAGTTCCCATCCACAACCCAAACTCCAGTGCAGTAGGATCAATGCACATATCCAGTTTCCTCTAAGGAGATTTCTGGGAAAGCACCCTCAGCTCTCTGTAACCAATTACTACTTCCCAATTACTCTTCTCCAACATGTACGGCCCATTCCAATGTCATTTTGGTATCTGAACAAGGATCTATGCCCTACATTCCATCTTTTCCCTTTTAGTTCTGCAAATGAGTCATGAGAAGGTTGAAAAAGGTGATTACTCCTTTTCATCAGCCTAATAAGCATCAAATTAGGCATTCACTAGAGAATTAAACATGCACAGAGCCTTGATCACTCTCAGTAATTTCTGAGTGCCAAAACACTGCCAAATTCATTCTCTCTTGAAATATTTCAATCTCATTAGACAGAGAGATCTCACATGCTTTAAGCAACCACCTCACAGAAAAAAAAGGGTTAAAATTAGCTGGTTTAGCATCTAAGTGTTATTCAGAAAATTCACTGAAAAGCAACCAAATATTTATGTGAGCACCGAGCTGCTCCAGTCTGGTCTCTGTGGGCTGTTCCTCCTCACAAACCCTCGTGTCTAATGCGGCTGAAATCGTGCTGCAGTGGCTGCTCAGTGAGGCAGGCATTTCAAGCTCCTCTCCTTTAGTTAGGAGAAGCTGGGCAACAGGTACAAAAAATAAATAAATCATTATCTGTTCAAGGGAGGGGAACAGAACAGGGCTGGCATCAGACTCTCAGCTCTCTGTGCTCGCCAAGGTGAGCGCACAGCTGTGGATTCCTGCATCCTCCTTCAGTTTGGGAGCTAAACCACCCAAACTGACAGTGCCACACAGATCCTGGCTCTGAACCCAAGACAGAGACCCACTAGGAAGGGTCTGGGGAGTGACTCAGACCCACTTCTCCCTCCAGTGCCCCCTGTTTGCAGCAGCATAAGCAGCTCTGCTTCAATCACCAGTGACCACAGGACGACACTGCAGCCAGCTCTGCGCTGCATCGGCTCTGCAGAGCCACGGAGAGGCTTAAAAAAAAATTAAAAAAAAAATAAAAAAGGCAGTAAACCCATCCTGCTCCTGCCTGGAGACAATTCCAGGCTGGGAGCAGATCTGCTGCCTCAGCTGATGGGATCGAACCGTGGTTGTGGCGGGGTTGGAAACATTTCCAAAATGCAGAGTCCAACAAGTGAAAATATTTACCTCTAATTGTAAGGCATCAATTTTCTCCTCCTGGCACATATCCCCCTCACACTCGTACTGAACTAGCTTGCCATCAGTTTTGCTTGCCACCAGCCGATGGACATAATTGTCTGGGGAGAGAAAATCCAACCATGGGCCCTCAGATCTGAGCAACCCCAATCATGGAGCACAGTGAAACCACCCAGACCCTGCCCCTCAGCGAGGCACAAAGCCAACACCACATGCCTTTGTTCTTTAGCAGATTCCTCCCAGCCACCTTATGGGCTATTTGGAAAAAATACCTTACGGGGTGTAGCAGACCCCATAGAATTGTCTAAGACCCCATGGAGGGCTAAGAGTTAACAGTAGGAATTGCTGAGTCATGGTGAGACAGCAAAATAAGCTCCTGTCTTCTGCCTCTGGGACCCCAGCTTACCTCTGTAACCCCATAGGTCACTTTCCCCTAACCCCTACTACTGGACAAGTTTGGATCCCTCTGTACCCTATAAAAAGGGGATGTTTTAGCCCATTTGGCAGAAGAAGAGCCGTGGCTGGAACCCTTCACAGACCCCTCAATAAACCATCGCTGTGGAACCACCAGGAGCTCTCCTTCTCTCCCTCATCTGCTTCTCCCCCTAGCCCACAGGTGCCTTAGCAAGCAAAGAGCTGAAATCATAAGAGAGCTGATAATCACTAAAGAGCTGAAATCCACTGAGCTTGCTTAAGGTAGCCACAGCTACAAGCAGCCTGGGTATTTGGACACTGTCTCCAAGAGGGACTGAGCTATCCAGATAGGACTGCCTTGCTTGGGGGCAAAGCCTGCTCTGGGGCAGGGGAGACTTTAATGAGGTATGATGGAAAAGGAGGAACAAACATTCCAGGGACGCTGGACTTTGTGACAGAGTCACCTTCCCAGGAAGCCGCTGCTAGAGCAGAGATGGCTGCTCCCCAAAGTCAGGGATTAACCCAGACACAACCTGCTCCATTGCCAGCACACTGTGCCCCTGCCCAGCCCCTGGGGGTGCCCGGGGTGGGGGCTCACCTCCGGCGTAGTCCCAGACGCGGTGGTTGGTGAGCTGCATGGCGTACGTGTGCTGCGTCTCCTCAAAGTGCTTGTAGGCGTGGCGGCTCACGTAGCGCCCGCAGCCGATGTGCCCGCAGATCAGACAGATCCACAGGTTCTGCAACACACAGGGAGCAGCTCTGGGGGGCAGCTCTGGGGGGCAGCAGCACCCCCACACAGCCTGACCCACCCCACACTGCTGTCAGTGGTTGCTTTCCTGCTCACCCCCACAGCTGGGAGGCCAAGGAGAAGGGGGCCCAGCCCATCAAAGGCAGTTACAGCCCTGCAGGGGCTGGATAAATCCCACCCAGATGGGAGAGTGGCCTTGGCTAAGGAATGAGAGGTCTCTGCAAGCTCTGGAGGGCACACACTGGAAGGGCCATCACCACCAGGCTGGTTTAGCTCCCTGCTGTCACCCTGATCTAAGAACCACAGAGATTTGTCAGAACAGGAAACCTGGGAGGTGACATCCCTTCCTAGCATTGATGCAACTCAAAAGGAAAGCTGATACCCCACTGGCTGGTAAAACCAGCCCAAAATCAGCCTGAGAATAAGCCCCAAAGCAACCCAAGCAGCTGTGCAGTCAGATCTAGGCCAGATCTCACCTTCCACCCACCTACTTACTTCTTGAACTCCACACTCAAAACACTTGTTCTCTTCCACAGGCTCTGGAGTCTGGCAGTACCTGCACACAGGGCACCTGGAGGGCAAAAAGAACATCATGAGACAGAGGGACCAACATCTTCACATTCCAGTCATGGAAAAGAGAGCCAGAGAGCTCCAGGGAAATGCCTTGTGCAGCAGAGGTTCCCTGTATCACCCATGAGCTCACACTCACCCCACCTGAATTCATTCCACACAAAGTTACTGGTTTTAAGCTGGTGACAGAACAAAGAACAGTTCTCCCAAAGCCATTTCAGCTGGGTTTGGTTTTGGTG
The DNA here is from genome assembly GCF_000277835.1 of Geospiza fortis. NCBI lineage: Eukaryota > Metazoa > Chordata > Aves > Passeriformes > Thraupidae > Geospiza > Geospiza fortis. The sequence continues at coordinate 3,501,936 of NW_005054362.1, forward strand.
CAGTCCAAGGGGTTTACACAGAAGCTGCACACTGAGGAAGGTCATTGGAACTACACAGTGCTGGGGACAGCCAAGTGACACTCTGCAAACACCCCTCAGTCCTTAAAACATCCCTGAGGAGATGCTTCAATCCCACCCCAATCTCAGCTTTTCCAGGAAGAATATCCCATAACTGTACCCTAAAAGCATCAGTAACAGGAAGATCCAGATCTTTCACCTCTTTTGGAACTCCCTTGGTGCTGCCACAAAGACAGAACACCCCAGAGCAGAAGGAAGCTGTGTCCAGCCCTGGAGCAGCAGCAGCTCAGCTCAGGAATGGGATAACTGAGGCTGCCAGGACTGTTGATGTATTTTTCATCAGCTGCAGGGTAAGCCCCAGAAATCTTCCAGGGAAGAGACAACTGGGCTGCAGTCAGTTCCTATGCAAATTCAGGCACCTGCAGCCTCTGTGGTGCCTGAGCAAGGAGAACAGAGGTTTTCCTTTGTCATTTCTTTAGACTGGGAGCATAAGCTCTGCTTAAATTGTACACTCCAAATTTAAGGGCTGTTTGGGATCTTGCTCCTGCACTGGCTATGCTCCACTGCCCCAAATTCCCAGTGGCTGGATTTATGGAGCAAAGCAGCCCTTCAGCCTGCACAGCTCCAAATCTGATCAATCTCACTGAGTTGTTACTCTGCCTTAGGAGTGACAGATCACAGAGAGCTACAATCTCCCTCACATTCCATTAGAGAATCCAGGAATTGGGATAGCAGGGATGGAGCAGGCACAGGGAGGATCTGTAGCCTCCGGCTGCAGGGTCTGTGCCTGCCTGAGGCGCAGCAAACCAGAGGAATGGCAAACACACCCAGCTGACAGCAGCACTTGGGGGCTCCAGGCACACCAAAATCCCACTGCACAGGGATTTGGGAAGCTGGGAGCACCAAGAGGAAAGGCTCAGTGGCAGCAAGGACAGCTGCTTTAAGGACAGACACAGGTCCAACCCCCAGCCTGCCCTGTGCCAGGGACACAACTTCCCACCACTCACCTGGAATAACAGGAGCCTCCCCTGCCTGACCTACTGAGCCATCTGGTCATCATCCCTTCTTCCTCTGCATTCCCCTTCCCTCCACACCTGCTCTTCCTCACCTCCTCTTCCTCCCCTCCCAGCATCCAGGTAGGGGAAGGCTGCAGGGCTCCCCACAAGGCCCCTGAGCTGCAGGCAGGAGCAGATCCATCTGCAATGCCAAGGCAGGGCCTGGCTGAGCTGCCAAGGCTGAGTGAAGCAGGGCTGTGTGTGCAGCCAGGCCTCTTTAGCCCAGCACTTCTCTCCTGGAGTATTTTGAGATAATCAGCACTCCTCTACAATTTCCCCTGGGAATCACTGTTCAATTACTTTTGGCAGAGAGATTTTTCTCCAGGAGCCCCTTAATGGGAAAAACTGAGCATGAGGACTTGCAGTAATTCCTGCCCCCACAGTGACCAGCAGAGCTTTGTCAGCACAACCCCCAGCACTCCAAGCAGGGCCTCAGAGGTGGAAATAAAGCCCAGGCTCTCACGTGGTGTCCTCCCAGCGCTGCAGGCACTGGCTGTGGAAGCTGTGGTTGCACAGAGTGGTCAGGATCCCGTTCACAGACTCATCCATCCTCTCCAGGCACACTGTGCATTTGGGCAGCTCTGTCAGGTCCATCACGGGCAGGCTGGCCCCCTGCAAGCACCAAGCACACAAACTGCTCAGCACCTTCCCAGCACCAGCCATCAACTCCAGCTTCCCCTCACTGCTGGCACCAGGGGTCAAAACCGTGACACAGGAACGCTGTGAGGCCACACAGTGCTTGGGAATTTATTGCAAAGGTAAGAAACTGATCCCCAACATTCAAAGGGCCACAGTGAAGGGGCTGCACCTGCAACCAGCCCCACTGTGCTCTGTAGATTCCCTAAATTACAACCCAAGGCAGGTTTAGGTCACAGCTGAGGCACAAAGTCCATGGAGTCACTACAAAAACTCTTCCCATTCCACTGGAATGGGAAATGGAGGTGGGGATGATGTATTAAGGCATTTTTGCTGCTTATTCTTTAAAAAAATCCTGTTAAAACCTTCTGAAGTGCAGGGGAAAAAACCAAACCAAACCAAACTTACATCTTCTGACTTGAAGACTTCAGCCCTCTCCACGTAGACGAGCTGGCAAACGTCCTCCTCGATGGAGTTGAACTGCCGGCCATTGCAGGCCATGTAGAAACTGTCTGCATCAGCCTGGGCACAGAGCAGGGAAACTGGTTACAGACAGAAAAACCCATCCAAGGGAGAGGAGGAGAAACCTCCCATATCCTCCCTTCTCCCCTGGAACACCAGAGGGGGTTCAGCCAGCTCCAGGCTCTGCAGTTTGGTGCTGGGTTTGGTATCAGCTCTGGAAGACACGAGTGG